>NC_137466.1:74873770-75198111 GCF_964235325.1 Thermobia domestica | reverse complement strand
GCATTCCTCATCTCTTCCTCGGTTGATTTAAAGGAAGCTTACTGCTACATAATGTTATGAAATTCTTTGTTTGCCCATTCTGTAGATTAAAAATGATAGGATGAGTTTAAAATTTGAGTGCGATCTTTGCAAGAAATAAAAACTTTATTTATAAAATTCCTCCTTTTATTCAGTTTGGAGAAAATGACTAAGTTGGCACCACTGATATCTTATCCTTTTGTTATTTTGGAGTGCGATTGGCATCGAAAATCAAAACTACTTATTTGTGTGTGTGTGTGTGTGTGTGCAGAACAAAGCCGTATCTGTATGAACTAATATGAGAATTGTCTTTTGCGTATTGTCTCACGGTCCCAAATATATCAAGTCACTTGCCTTTGCCTTGTAAGAATCAAAGCCCATCCCTGATTGAACAGTGCATCTTAAACAATCAATCACAAGCTTTCTTGCTACTAAGCACACTTTCCAACTGTCAATTGTCTGGACTGTTTTCCGGAAGACATTGTCAAGATGCATCGTCTGAAAATGAAGTGCTACGAAGTGCAAGAAACTTCACCTTTCCATTAGATAAGCACTATGATTTATGCGCTTAGTGTAGCAACAGGACACTGTAAGAAAAATTATTATGTAGCAACATAGGAGTCCAAAATCAATACATTTAATTCATACCCATTACCGGAGGTCAATTCATAAAAAACCATAGTAAGAAAGTATTGGCAGCTGACTCACAGATTAGCGTTGTCATGTACAGTTAATAACAAAAAAGGTCTTAAAAAAGAGAATATCGCGCATTGTATAAACAAAGCAATATAAGTAGTTAAAATGTAGAATACAGTTGTCAATTATATGTATTTTGTAGTTTAACAGGTTCATTATTTTGTGTATGAATGTTTTTATTACGTAAAATCTACCTATGAAAGCTCGTATATTATGTATATAAAATGTAATTTTAACAGAAGTTTGAAAATATTATGGTTTAAATCATACTGTACATAGTATTCTATAAATTATTGTAATCAAATTATAATTAGTTACAAATCTAGTGCAAAAAATTAGGTCGCGGTATATAATTCCTAACGGAAATAGTAGGCTATCACTCGTACTAGAGAGAGGGAGAGAAAGAGAAGACATAAACAACTTATAATTATAATAGCCTAGACGTGACCAATCACGTTGCTACCAATCCTTATTTCAAATCTTCTTCTAAGTTTGGATGATTGGCAACGCATGTTATGTTACCATGGTATGAGAGATGATCAAAATAACGATAGCAAAAATAAGATATTCTTTCTTCTCTTTGATTTTATTTGTAAGGAAAAATCCTTGGTATGTATTCCTATTGAAGCGCACAAATAGTAGACATTCAATATACAATCTTGAACTGTCCACAACTCAGTAAACTGATTTATATTGCAATTACTTGGAATATTTAAACACTCTAGAAATATTTGCTGTATAATAAGAATTTGTAAATAGAAACAATGAACCAACTTGTTACTGTCCTGTCTATAGAAATACGTACAAAGGATTTTTCATTACACACAAATCGGAAGAAAAGATCTTTATCTTATTTTAAACACATCATATCATTTTTAATCTACACGATGGGCAAACGAATTTCATATACCATGCCTTTTAGGTCGCAGCAAGTTTTCTTTAGACACACCGTAGAAGTGAGGAGTGCCTCGAAATTGTATACATATTTTATGCCTTTTGGGGGTTTATAAGATACGAAAATTTTTATTTCAGACAATAACTAGGTATGCATCGCATGATATCAATCAGTTTTCTGCCACCATGAATGGCAAACGCTTCCTAACGATGTTGCAAGATGAACCATCGCATCCCGTTGGAGATACATATCGATGAGTTTGTGTTCATGCAAGACGGCGCGCCGCCAAAATACACTAATCCGGGCTTACTTAAATCACAATATTCACGGATGTTGGCTGCGATGACAAGGATCTCACGAATGACCTGCTAGAAGTCCAAACCTCACTTTTTACTGTGAAGTTGGAGAAAGGAGGAAATACAGGTCAAAACTACGTACTCTGGAACAATTGGAGGCATGAATTCTATTCCCGTTCGTGGAATGAAGTTGGTGGACGTCAGCAATCCTTACACTCAATTTTGGACTAACACATATACAAATATATTCCTTAATAATAATAATAATAATAATAATAATAATAATAATAATAATAATAATAATAATAATAATAATAATAATAATAATAATAATAATAATAATATATACACAAACTTTTACAAAAATTGCAATAATAGTGATATCTGTAGTAATAATTGTAACATACCTTGTTTGTTACAGACAAGTTAATAGGCTCAATGTGAATTTTGAATTATATTACTCATATTATTATCGTAATTTTATAATAGGGCAATTTAAAGTATCCTTATGTTTATTATACTTTCGCAAACATTGCGTTGAAATGCAGATTTTGTTGTGTTTAGACGTTGGTTCTCTTAGTAAACTGCTCTTGAGTTTGTTTATCAATGTTCTTCTTCTTCTTCTATTGAGTCGCCCATAGTAGGAGAATATACAGGCATAGGAGCATTACGGAATGAGGCCAGTTTATAACGTTGATTTATAGTTCAAATTAAGGTTGTAGTATTCTTTCTTACTATATATTTTGTTCATGAATATCTATATTCTATGCGAATTATCTTTATTTTGTTTAATAAAGCTGTAATAAAAGTTTCACCAAAATTTCCAACAGCGGGAATGAGAGAGAAGCGAAGCGGTGAAACGACTGTCTTTATATATTCTGTGTACTTCACCAAAAGCCGAACAAGAGTGGCGTCGTAATTTTCTTTCTTCTGTTAGAAGAAATTTTATTTTGTGATGGACTTAGAGCGAGTTCGTCGTTTTACTCTGCATAATAATAATCTCCAGGGAGTGAAATTATAGTGAGAACGATATTCTCCCAAGGTTTTGGATGGAAGGGAGATAATTCTAACAGATAGAGGTGGAAGTTGATCGCGCACATGGTGATTTTTGTGTAAGCTGAACAATGGCGTAAAAAAAATCTAATTACTTCTTCTAGTAGCAGCACTTCAGGTAACGTGACTAACTTTAAGCCTATCTACAATGACTATTCTGCATGTGAGCCTTGAAGTAAAGTGAACTTAATCTTGTTTTATGGGAACCTTCGGTAGTAAAACTCGAATTGCCAAGGGTCAACGGATATATCTATATCTAGTTCAGTTGAATTATTTTGGAATACGAACCTACTGAATAAACTATTCTTTCTTCGTATTAGCTACAGTGGTTTATCAGAGTTAGAAATTAAATCTACAGTTGTTTATTAGAGTTAAGATAACGAAAGCACTGGTGTTCTTCAGAAGTATAAATTACTATTTGTGAGTACGAAAATGTATAGTTCACGAGTGTATCTTATACACGGCACAATGTCCGAGTAAAGAGTTCCTATGGGGGAAACCTTCTCCCAAAGGGGCCCAGCCTGTGCGCGGCCTCGAATAGTCTTAGCCAGCCCTCTCATTATGTAAGTCGTACGTAGCGTAAATCTCTCTCTCTCTCTCTCTCTCTCTCTCTCTCTCTCTGTTGTGAAGTTCATTAAGTATTGAGTTAACCGTATTAGAAATGTATCTGAATATTTCCTATTAAAGCTTCAGTCCACGTGAAATTTCATATAATATATATTGATGGTATTTATCAGTGCTTCTTGCTATATGTGTTTAAAGTTCAAGTGATTTCCTGGGTAAGGTTGCCATTTTACGAAGATTGTCTGAATAGCATCTATAGTTCTCCAAAGTTTGTCCACCTTCGGTTATCATATGTTACAGTAATGAGTTGAACGTTGTCCCTCTGCTTAGATTGCTGGTGTTTCTAACTACGTTATGTCGAATTGCTGTTTGTTCAGTAACTGTCTGTCTATAAAAAAAAAAAAAATATATGTATATCTCGTCCATTCGTCCAATGTTGTCTAGTTAATATAGGTATACAAAGTCTCATCCAATTGTCCTTTATGAAGTGTGTTATATACTATCGTGTCCATTGTCTACCTAATACAGATTGTCTATTATTACTGTCCACCTAACTTGTCCGCCCGAAAGGGAATATTATTATTACTAAACGTCCGAGTCATTAGTTGCTGTGTCTGCCCAGTGGATGTTCGGCTGTACACATTACTATTTGAGTGGCTACGGCATATCGAGTTATGCGAAATGTGTGAACGGAAATTCTATCATGCTGAAGTGGTGATTAAGACGTCAAGTGTACTATATTTGACTTCGTATAAATTGCATTACATTATAATCGATAGTAGAATGCACCCATGGTTGGAGCTGCCGAACGGGGATGTCAGTAAATATTACCTCCGTTCCTTTATTGATTGTATTTAGCACTTGAACTGAACCGGAAGCGGTAACACTTCTTTCAGCTGACGCTCGCTCAAGCGAGAATCACTCTGTTCTGTTATTATGTCGTACCTATGACGAGTGATGTGAAACTCTTAACTTTATTTAGTTGTCTGCGACTACAATATGGTTGTTCCTCTTAAGTGGTGTGACGAATTGTCAGGTAATAGTTTCTAACAGTTACAATACAATCTACTTCGACTATTGGTCTATGGACAGTTCTCTGGTAAGAAAAAAAGAAGTTAACAATAAAATCTGATAATGGTTGATATTGTAAACAAATTGGATATGAGATTGACAGACAGAATTCTAGATGTGTTCTATTGAAGTTTTTTTTTCTCACAATGTTATGATACTATAATGAATATACTGGCACCTTACGTTAATTGTAGAAGTGTGGTTAACTACCACACCAGTCTGAGTTGAAGCATTGTTAATAAATAGTATCTGAAAATGATTTTTTTTCCTTTTCAAAGTACTTAATATAACTAAGGTAAAATATTCATATATACGTACATGTTCAAGCTGAGCTTTATTAAAGGAGTTGAGTGGAGCTATTACTCTCCCTTCTAATCTGCATCCACCGGAGGTAAGTTTCTGGTTCTTCATTCTTTTTGGTTCCGTTTTCGTTTATTATTTTTCCGTTGCGCGATAGATTCCCTTCTCGATTCCTTTCGAGGTTGCTAGGACTTCGAATTAGGGATCAAGAAGTGAGTTCAAGGGAGGTGGTAGTTACGTATTGGAAAGAATCAAAACTTCCCTTGAACTAGGCTTTTAGATTGTAGCAGTAGTTATACAATTTTTGGCGAACCAGCCAAGGATTTTTCTTACGGTAGGATTGTGGATGGAAGGAGAGTAAAAAAAAAAAAAAAAAAAAAAAAAGAGAGAGAGAGGAGAAAGAAAATGAGAGTGAGGCAGACTGTTTGGTGACGTGCACTGGTGGGGTTACTGGTGTTGGTTTCTCCCAAGGGAAGTATTCTATTGTATTGATATATACATATATTATATATTGTGTGATATATTTTGTGATAGTGTTGTTGTGTACTTGTTAATATGTCAACGTCTGAGCGAATTTCAGTTGGGGGCAGTGTTGCTAGCTCCGATTCTGATAGAGAATACGCGTGCTGTAATCAAAGTTTTAAGTCTGTAATATCAGAAACTGCTGAACGGGAAGATTCAGTCATGTGTGAAAAGTGTACCCGATGGTATCACTTCCGTTGTGTCGGGATAAAAGAATCCGATAGCATATTTGAATTAGTAAGTCGAGATTCGTACCAATGGATTTGTCAGGGTTGCCAACCCTCAAATGGAAATGGGAAAATCGAAAAATCTTTTGAAAATGGTGTTTTGGTTAAGTCCAACCAAAATGAAGAACAAGATGTTCTAAAAATCTCAGTAGTTACCTCGTCCCCTATTGGTGGATCAGAGAGTTCAATGGAAACGCGTTTGTTTGCATTTTTACAAAATATGAACGAGAAACTGGACAAACAAAATGAAAAGTTTGATAGGCAGCATGATGAAATGTTGATCTTAGCTGAGAAAATTAATGAAGTCAAATTAGAGACACACAAAGAAATAGTTGAGGAATCGAACTACGCGAACAAATAAATGTGATAACTGGATCTCAGTTGGAACAAGTGGCTCGACTGCAAATTGTCGAGAGTGACCTCTTGAAAGTAAATCAAAAAACGGAAGAATTGCAAGGTGAATTGCGAAATTTGCCTGAATTAGTTGATACTAATAGCAAAGAGATAACTTCGATTAAAGAAGGATATGAAACTACTGCCACTATTCTCGAGTCGGTTTGTGATGAACAGAGAAGCTTAACCAAAAGAGTCTCTGTTTTGCAACAAAAACTTGAGCTTCGTTATGAGCAGCTTCAGAAGGAAATTAAAGAAGCTAGAGCGAAGTTTCCGGTTTCGAAAGAAACAAATGTTGAGACCGAAGGGGAAGACGACAGTGTTGCTCCTAAAAGAGTTTGTTTCACAGATGTCCGAAAGGATAGGACGTCTGCTGAAAAGAGTAAGTTTGATTATAGTGATCAGCCGACTTCACATTCGGATGGAATGTTATTTAATGGTGCTACTACAGCAACTAATACTTCCTGGTTTTCTAAACCTATCCCTAATGTTCCGACGATGAAGTCTCCGTTTAATTTAGATACTTTTGCAAGTACTGGTAGAAATACCGTGCCTATCTTTGGCAATAGTAGTTCTCCGGTCTATACTATGTCTAATTGGAATTCGAGTCACTCGACTCCGAAATACTCATCATTCAATCAACCCAGTTGGGGTAGTTCCATTAGTAATCCAATCAACCCTTTAAGTCAGTGTTCTACACCTTTCTATAATGTGTCTAACTTAAGTCCTTTTGACAATGGTCCTATATGGTCTAGGATTCCTGGTCAGCAATATAATTATGAATCTAAACAGATTTCACTAAAAGATCTTACTTATTTTCCTACTTTTGGTGGAGAAATTCGTCCGGGTGCATCTAGAGCTTTCCTCAGAAATTTCAAACGTTGTATAGATCGATATTCCGTTTCGGATTTTGAAAAGATTAGAGCTTTTCAAAGTTGCTTGAGAGATGGAGCTGAAGTCTGGATTCAGTCTGTCCTACATGAAATCCGTTCATTTGATGATTGTATCCGGCTATTCAAAAGTCAATATTGTAATGAGAAGACCGAGCTGATGCAGAAAAGGTATCTCCAATCTTTAAAGTATGACAAAAATAAATATTCCTCGTTGCTAGAATTTTCTTGGTTGAAATGTACTATAACATTACTGAAAATCCTAACTTTCAGGAACTTTCAGGATTAATTTTGGGAAGCTTACCTTACGATGATGTAAGATTATTATCTGTTAATCCAAGTCAGAACTTAGTCGATCTGATGATTCAGATTGGGAATTTGTCTTCGATTACCGGTCCGCGTACCGAGTTTGAACCTCCTTCTAGGAAGAGATCATTTATTAAACAGGCGAAGGTTATCAAAACTAACCAAAACTTTAATCAAAATAAAACTGTTGATAGCAGTTGTCAAACTGAAAAGAGGAACCCGGAGTATTCTCAGAACTTTAATAATTATAATAATAATTACAATCAGAACTCGTTTCGAGGTAATAATCGCAATCGACGATTTAGAGGAAGAGGAAATCGGTATCGAAATAATGGAAATCGATACTACAATAATAATAATAGTTATAATAACGATCGAGTAGAAGAAAATGATGTATCTAGACAGATGTCTAACAGTAACAGTGAAGGGTCTCCGAATTCGAGAGAACAGGTAACCAGTTCGGAAAACATGACTCGCAGCTGCCAATGAGAAAGGGGCAGGCAAGCTGCGAAGGACAAGACCCCTTTCGAAGTATTTGCACAGTGACCTCGTCAAACTCTTCTGATTCTACAAATCCGTTTTTAGAATTTCATGTTAATTTTGTAGTCGAAGACGATTATGTCTGTTCCTCGTCTGAGTACTATTTTTCCCCTTCACCCATGATAAAAGGGAACATTGCGGGCATAGATCTGCGGTGTACGGTGGATAGCGGCGCTGAGCTGAATTTAATGGATTGGGAAGTATGGAAACGTTTAAAATTAACTTTCCCAGCGGCCAAGCTACATCCGTATACTAGACTCACTCTAGGAGCCTTTGCGGGAAAAGAAAAATTCCAAGTACAGGGATTACAAACTTTTAATTTAAATTTTCAAGGTCACCTTTTTGAAACTCCTATATTTGTAATGAAGTATTTGCGAACTGATATCATCTTAGGATGTCCTTTCCTGGATAAATTCAATGGTATTATTGATCGAGGTAAAAATGAAGTTAGACTCCAAACTTCGTCTGGGACTCAGATTTCCTTACAGACCATAAAGCCTGAAGTCTTATTTGTTGGAATTTCTTCGAATCGTGTGGAAGTCTCTTCACCCACATGGCCAGTTGGAGCTATTGAACAGAAGAATAAAAACACTTCTTTAGTGACTTCAATCATTGAGGAACCTCAACAGTCAGTGAAGCAGCCTACGAATTTTCCGATGAATCCTGTCGAACATTGCTCGTCGGTGGATCCAGAACCTAATGTCTCTGAGGTTGAGATTCAGGATTATGTTGAGTCGAGAATTGACTTAGATGAAAATTCGAAACAGCGTTTAGCCAGTATTCTTTTGAAGTACCGATATTTATTTTCGGAGTATTCTAGACGGGTGCGTGCACCACTCTATAAAATTCAATTAATAGATGAGAAACCGATAGTAGGACCGTACTATCCTGTTCCCCAAGCACTTCAACCTGCTTTTGAGAAAGAACTTCAAACTTGGATCAAGCTTGGGTTAGCTAGGGAACAACCTTCTCCGTATCGTAATCCGATACACTGCGTACGCAAAGCGTCAGGAGGAGTACGTCCAGTTTTAGACCTCCGAGCTCTAAATCAGAAAGTTTTGGCGCCGAAAATTCAGGTGGAACCTATAGGCGAAATTTTGAACCGCGTAAACAAGGCGAAGTATTTCAGTTCTTTCGACTGTTCCTCTGGATACTATGGAATTGGGTTAGATCCCACATCATATCCATGTACTAGTTTTGTATACGCAGGTCATCAGTATGTAATGTGTGTATTACCGATGGGTATTAAGAGTGCACCTTCAATTTTCCAGAATATCATGTACTCTTTCTTTGATCAGACTACTAAATCTTTTGCCACGGTCTACCTCGACGACATTTTAATTTCTAGTTTTTCCCTCGAAGACCACTTCGAACATTTAAAAAAGGCCTTTGAAATTTTTGCTCGAGCCAATTTCTCATTAAATTTTCGAAAGTGTCAGTTCATCCAACCCGAAATACATTTTCTAGGACACATTATCAGTGGAAACAATATCAAGGTTGATCCTCGACATAATGAGCCCATTCGTTGTTTCCCAATTCCGAAAACCAAACGGCAATTAAGAGCATTTTTGGGTTTAGTAAATTGGAGAAGAAAATTCATAGCTAATTTCTCTGCTTTAACATCTCCTCTATATGATTTGTTGAAAAAGGATAGGAAGTTTGTGTTCACTCCTGATTTATTAGAGTTATTTCACAAACTAAGAGAAATGGTAAGTCAACCACCGGCTCTTAGCCAGCCTGATTTTTCACTTCCATTTCATATTTTCTCAGATGCCAGTGGAGAAAATTTAGGAGGATTTCTTGCGCAATATCTTGAAGGTGAATCGTCCCCAGTCATTATTGCTTATGCTAGTAGAAGGGTAAAGCCACATGAGCTGTCCTTGTCCATTTTCCAACTAGAAGTATTAGCTATTCTCTTTCTTTGCGACCATTTCTCGCAATATATTCTAGGTCGTCCGACGGTTGTACATTGCGATAACGCAGCAGCTACGCATGCGTTTACCATGAAAAGTTTAGATCCTAGGACTACTCGTATTCTTCTAAAACTTCAAAGATACGATCTACAATTCCAACATGTGTCATCAGAAGACAATTTCATTGCTGATATACTTAGTAGATATCCTCCGGAACTTCCTGGAGATAGTACCCATCTCTTGGTTAACTTGTTGTCTAATCTTGACTTTTCCTTTCTTAATCGTGAGGAATTTCTTCAAGGTCAATCTGACGATCCATTTTGTCAGAAAGTTCGGGAATCTCTCGTTAATCCATCTGAAGTCTCCGACTTCGTAGAACATAAAGGTCTTCTATATCGTAAGAATGTTCGGACAAATCAATGGGTTCTCATTGTGCCGCAATGTCTGGTGGATAACATTGTTGAAGCAGTTCATCTGCGAGGCCATTTTGGAGTGTATAAATGCTTGTCAGTATGTCGTAAACTTTTCTATTGGCGTAACCAGCGAAATTCTATAAAGAAATATGTGAAAGATTGCACTCTTTGTGCTGAGACTAAGTTCGCTAATCGGATCATTGCTAAGGAAGCATGTCAAATAGAAGCTCAAGCTCCTCATGATAAGTTAGGAATAGATTTGGTCGGAAAATTACCTTGTAGTAATGGATATTATTATCTTTTGTCAATTATTGACATTTATTCTAGATTTGTTGTCTATTTACCTCTTCGCACAGCACATGTTAAAGAAATTATTTCTGTCCTCAAACAAAAATACTTCTATTCTTTTCCATACCCTCGGGTAATCATATCGGATAAAGGTTCACAATTTACCTCACGACTCTGGAATTCTTTTTGTCATCAACATAATATAAAGCATCTTCAAACGTCTAGCTATTCGCCAAATGCGAATGGAGTAACTGAAAGGTCTCATAAGGAAATTAATCGAATTCTTCGGTTGGAGTGTAATACTCAACAAACCAATTGGAGTAAGGTCATCAAAATGGCTCAAGATCTTCTGAATCATTCCATTTGCAGTAGTACTGGGAAAACTCCTGCGGAGTTATTCCTTTCGTATTCTGCTACAGAAGCATTTAAGCGATCATTCCCGTGGCCTCCTGAACTACAAGAAGAATCAGAAGCTCGGAAACATATAGTAACTTCTATATGTAACCCTAAGAAAGAATGCCAGAAAATGAAGAGAACTGGAAGGGAAGTAAAATTAAAAGGAGATTTAGTGATGATTAAAACACACTATCTTTCTTCAGCTGTTAAGAAAGAAACTTCTAAGTATCTTAATTGTTTTATTGGACCCTTTTTGGTTCATAAGCTCCTAAAGAATTGTACAGTTTTGCATAACTTGTCTGGTGAGTCAGTAGGTACTCAAAATTTTCAAAACTTAAAGATATTTGATTGTTCTCCGGATAAGCGGAGGGAATTATTATCTAAACATCCTAATCAAGATTTAGTTTAAACAAATATTATTTGTAATTATATTTATATAGTCTTCATTTCTTAAGTATCGAGTCATAAATTCAAAAGAAAAAAAAGAGATTTTTTTTTCTTTTCCAAGGCTCGGTGAGAACTGTAACATACCTTGTTTGTTACAGACAAGTTAATAGGCTCAATGTGAATTTTGAATTATATTACTCATATTATTATCGTAATTTTATAATAGGGCAATTTAAAGTATCCTTATGTTTATTATACTTTCGCAAACATTGCGTTGAAATGCAGATTTTGTTGTGTTTAGACGTTGGTTCTCTTAGTAAACTGCTCTTGAGTTTGTTTATCAATGTTCTTCTTCTTCTTCTATTGAGTCGCCCATAGTAGGAGAATATACAGGCATAGGAGCATTACGGAATGAGGCCAGTTTATAACGTTGATTTATAGTTCAAATTAAGGTTGTAGTATTCTTTCTTACTATATATTTTGTTCATGAATATCTATATTCTATGCGAATTATCTTTATTTTGTTTAATAAAGCTGTAATAAAAGTTTCACCAAAATTTCCAACAGCGGGAATGAGAGAGAAGCGAAGCGGTGAAACGACTGTCTTTATATATTCTGTGTACTTCACCAAAAGCCGAACAAGAGTGGCGTCGTAATTTTCTTTCTTCTGTTAGAAGAAATTTTATTTTGTGATGGACTTAGAGCGAGTTCGTCGTTTTACTCTGCATAATAATAATCTCCAGGGAGTGAAATTATAGTGAGAACGATATTCTCCCAAGGTTTTGGATGGAAGGGAGATAATTCTAACAGATAGACGTGGAAGTTGATCGCGCACATGGTGATTTTTGTGTAAGCTGAACAATGGCGTAAAAAAAATCTAATTACTTCTTCTAGTAGCAGCACTTCAGGTAACGTGACTAACTTTAAGCCTATCTACAATGACTATTCTGCATGTGAGCCTTGAAGTAAAGTGAACTTAATCTTGTTTTATGGGAACCTTCGGTAGTAAAACTCGAATTGCCAAGGGTCAACGGATATATCTATATCTAGTTCAGTTGAATTATTTTGGAATACGAACCTACTGAATAAACTATTCTTTCTTCGTATTAGCTACAGTGGTTTATCAGAGATAGAAATTAAATCTACAGTTGTTTATTAGAGTTAAGATAACGAAAGCACTGGTGTTCTTCAGAAGTATAAATTACTATTTGTGAGTACGAAAATGTATAGTTCACGAGTGTATCTTATACACGGCACAATGTCCGAGTAAAGAGTTCCTATGGGGGAAACCTTCTCCCAAAGGGGCCCAGCCTGTGCGCGGCCTCGAATAGTCTTAGCCAGCCCTCTCATTATGTAAGTCGTACGTAGCGTAAATCTCTCTCTCTCTCTCTCTCTCTCTCTGTTGTGAAGTTCATTATGTATTGAGTTAACCGTATTAGAAATGTATCTGAATATTTCCTATTAAAGCTTCAGTCCACGTGAAATTTCATATAATATATATTGATGGTATTTATCAGTGCTTCTTGCTATATGTGTTTAAAGTTCAAGTGATTTCCTGGGTAAGGTTGCCATTTTACGAAGATTGTCTGAATAGCATCTATAGTTCTCCAAAGTTTGTCCACCTTCGGTTATCATATGTTACAGTAATGAGTTGAACGTTGTCCCTCTGCTTAGATTGCTGGTGTTTCTAACTACGTTATGTCGAATTGCTGTTTGTTCAGTAACTGTCTGTCTATAAAAAAAAAATATATGTATATCTCGTCCATTCGTCCAATGTTGTCTAGTTAATATAGGTATACAAAGTCTCATCCAATTGTCCTTTATGAAGTGTGTTATATACTATCGTGTCCATTGTCTACCTAATACAGATTGTCTAGTATTGTCTATTATTACTGTCCACCTAACTTGTCCGCCCGAAAGGGAATATTATTATTACTAAACGTCCGAGTCATTAGTTGCTGTGTCTGCCCAGTGGATGTTCGGCTGTACACATTACTATTTGAGTGGCTACGGCATATCGAGTTATGCGAAATGTGTGAACGGAAATTCTATCATGCTGAAGTGGTGATTAAGACGTCAAGTGTACTATATTTGACTTCGTATAAATTGCATTACATTATAATCGATAGTAGAATGCACCCATGGTTGGAGCTGCCGAACGGGGATGTCAGTAAATATTACCTCCGTTCCTTTATTGATTGTATTTAGCACTTGAACTGAACCGGAAGCGGTAACACTTCTTTCAGCTGACGCTCGCTCAAGCGAGAATCACTCTGTTCTGTTATTATGTCGTACCTATGACGAGTGATGTGAAACTCTTAACTTTATTTAGTTGTCTGCGACTACAATATGGTTGTTCCTCTTAAGTGGTGTGACGAATTGTCAGGTAATAGTTTCTAACAGTTACAATACAATCTACTTCGACTATTGGTCTATGGACAGTTCTCTGGTAAGAAAAAAAGAAGTTAACAATAAAATCTGATAATGGTTGATATTGTAAACAAATTGGATATGAGATTGACAGACAGAATTCTAGATGTGTTCTATTGAAGTTTTTTTTTCTCACAATGTTATGATACTATAATGAATATACTGGCACCTTACGTTAATTGTAGAAGTGTGGTTAACTACCACACCAGTCTGAGTTGAAGCATTGTTAATAAATAGTATCTGAAAATGATTTTTTTTCCTTTTCAAAGTACTTAATATAACTAAGGTAAAATATTCATATATACGTACATGTTCAAGCTGAGCTTTATTAAAGGAGTTGAGTGGAGCTATTACTCTCCCTTCTAATCTGCATCCACCGGAGGTAAGTTTCTGGTTCTTCATTCTTTTTGGTTCCGTTTTCGTTTATTATTTTTCCGTTGCGCGATAGATTCCCTTCTCGATTCCTTTCGAGGTTGCTAGGACTTCGAATTAGGGATCAAGAAGTGAGTTCAAGGGAGGTGGTAGTTACGTATTGGAAAGAATCAAAACTTCCCTTGAACTAGGCTTTTAGATTGTAGCAGTAGTTATACATAATAAAAATTCAATACCTGGCTACTTCTTATACAAACTGAGAATATTAGTAGTCGTAAAATAGCCAACAAAGACTTCTTAATGGAACCATCTTTTATGAAGAGTAAAGGCATACGGTCATACAGCAGATAACGAAATCATGAGAGTAATATAGAAACAAGTAATGATCCCTGCAGGAACTGACACTAAAGGATATAACCAAAACTGCTTTCAAATCTAACTAACGACGAAAATCTAACTACGACGGTGCAGCTTAGAAGCAAAGCATACACTAGACCAGTGGTTCTCAAAGTGGGGTACGCAGACCCCTGGGGGTCCGTGGGATGTAGCCAAGGGGTCTGCGACGCCTAAAATTTGAAATGTGTTATAATAAAATGAAACTCACAGCTGTTATGCAAGATGATTTTTTTTCAGTTATACTTACGTTTGTAAATTTACATGTTTTCCTACTTACTAAATTTCTGCTCTATGAGTGTAAAGAGTTGACTAAAAAGGCATTGCAACATTTAATGTCTTTCCCTACCACTCACTTAAGTGAACAGACCTTTTCTGCTGTTTTCAGTATTAAAGCCTGAAAGCGAAATCGTTTTAATGTAAAATCGGATCAATGGTGACAAAACTTATTCCGGATTTCAGTGTAATTGTGGAAAAACAGAAATAATTTCATATCTCATATTAGTGACCCCACATCTGAGAACGTTGTTTATCAAGTGAATTTCCTTTTAATAAAAGCACATTGATTTTCAGTCTTGATTGTTTTTTTTTTCCTTCTTTTCATTTTTTTTCAAAGAGAGAGAGAGAGAGAACGTGGAAAGAAGAGAAAGATTTCTTAAAGAAGAAAAAGAGAAAGAAGAAAAAAGCTTCTTCTTCTTCTTCTTCTTCTCTCTCGTTTGTATTTTCAATTGAAATTTCGTTCATTAGGAAACATTCATGTATATTTAGAATAAATTACTTATTGCAATATTTTTCTTGATCTTTTTCTTGTCAGTGGTAATTCTAATCAGTATAGCTTTTAATACCATGTGAAATTTCAGATAGCATTGCAAGAAGGTCCGCGGGTCACTTTCCGAATGAACAGGGGGACCGCGGATCACTTTAGGAGTGCACAGGGCGTCCGCGTTATCGAAAGGTTTGAGAACCACTGCACTAGACGGTTCACACTAAGAGCAAATGAGGAAATACTATTGAATACTGATAGATTAAATCGCTCTTGTTACGAGAAAGAACAAATCTATCTATGAAGTCGCAAAATACATAAAGAAAGACAAAAATACACTTATTCAAAAGAGCAAGAAGACTAGAAATACATCTGACCAGTTAGTCTGTTGATAAAAAGAGAAACATTAACTATGGCAGAATGTGTACTGCTAAAGAGCACGTGCTTTGTACATATGAAGAAAGAAAGATGTACTGATTCAATAATGGGCTGCTTAACTCCACGAATGTTATGAATATACGGTTTCTTTCCACAAAATTGAAATAAGGTGTGTAGAATTTAAGAGATGGGGAACCTATGTCGAGTTTGTAATTAAATCATGTGAGTACAAAAATCATGGAAGTTCGATAGATTGGTATGCAGGCTCATCAATGCTGCATTATTAAGAAGTGGAAGTCGATGATACTTTCGTTAAATAGTTATTACGCCGAAGTGGTATTTACTTGTTGAAGTTATTCTACTTGAATGGAATAATATATCGACAAAAAACAACTGACTAATATTTCGTACACACACTAATATTTTGTCTATTAAGTAATAGAAGTAAACCGCTAAGACTGTAACGAGAAAGTTATAATAAACAAATAAAACTTACAAGAAACGTTCGTGCATTAAAATAAAAACAAATCAATAAGAAGGTCATATATATGAATAATAGCAATACTTTATTCCTCAAAACAAAAACCAGAGGCCCAGAAATAGATACAAAAAGTGTAGGTGCAGAATATAAAGAAGTGGATCGACAATGCCAATTATGCTACAAGCAAACGAGAGGTTCTTCTTCGATTGTGTCGATATTGAAAACCAAAAGAAAGCATAACAATAAGGAAAGAATATGTTAATATTTTATATTATATATATATATCACAAGTTTACATGGAGATTGAAGGTAGGAGTGGACTATTAATTATTCTGTTCAGCGGCCCCACACAAGATGTTAATTACGTGTCAATACATTTGAGTTTCAATGTATAATAATGGTATACTTAATAATTTCTTAAATCACTAATTGTAATTTCATTTTTTCACGAAGTTAAGTATATAAGTTGCATCACGAAATGAAGAAGCGGTACTTAAAAGAGAGTCTCACATTGTTAATATGGGCAGAAGAAGCGTGAATCTTCAGTTCTTTTATTAAGAAATCGCATTTATTTTTCTTCTATGTAAACAACCAGTTTTTATCACGAGGTATTATTTCATTTTTAGAATCCTTTCACCAAAAGTACAAAATGAGTTCATGAAATGATTCGACCTTCCGGTGAATAAGGCCATACAGTAAGTGTCTGAAACTGTACAGGAAAGCTCTTACAGACCCACACAACGAAGTTAGCGTTTCATTTAGCCTCGTAAAAATTAAGGAAACGAGAGACGAAAAAACAATTTCCTTGAATTCTTATGTAGGTCTAAACTGAAAGTAACTCAAAGCCCTCCTTTAATACCTAAGTCCCAGGGACTTGAGTAAATAAAGGAGAGAAACACTGTGAAGGCCCGGTACTTATAAAACTTTATTACAAATAAATAATAATTATCTCATTATATTTGTATGACTATAATTATGTGCTTATAGGAGCAACAGCGTGAGAGCAAGGACACGTAGAGAAGTAGTAGCAGGATTCAAAATGGTCAAATTGAAGCGAGTCTCAGGAGTACTATGCGCCAAGCAAATCCTGATCAAGCTCAAGACAAAATTGTATATACGACAGCAGTGAGACCGGCCATGTTATACTCACTAGAAACAATGGCGTTTTTAAAATTAGGATTAGAAATTATATTTTTGGGGTCCGGCGTCTACGGCTTCTCATGTCCGATATATATGAAATGACGTCCTTCGACGATCACACTTTCTGGGAAGTGGGTAGAAGGAAGCGGAATCATCCTGGAATTTGCCTGGGTAAATTAGGAAAAACCTCACTCCGGATGGCTGGCCTGAAAAGATTGTTATATTTTTCTGAGTGTCACAACAGCGGCGTCGAAGAAGAATATAATTAGGATGGAGATGGAAGAAATGAAGATTCTGAGGTGAATCTGAATGTTGGGTAACAAGGAAGGATCACATTAGGAACGAATACATAAGGGATCACCAAAGGTTACAAAGACTGAGAATGAGGATGCGGAATTGAGATTAAGATGGTTGGACATGTGTTGCGGATAGATGAAGAATACGTCGAAAAAAGGTATCCAAATGAAGGCAGCCGGACCTGGGAGAAGAGGCACGTTTAAAAGAAGATGGCGGGATTTAATGTACCTGAGAGAAAAACGGCTGATGGCCGAAATGACATTAAATTTCGTAGACGACTATAACGAACTCTCATCAAAAACAGCAACCCCATCTGAGTGGGACAAGCTGAGAAAAAAATAAGATGATATAATGAGACTTTAAAGTGTTTTCCTTATCATTTAATGGTTGCATTGGAGTTCAGCGTCCCTCTTAGCACTGAGGCTATATGATATGTAGACCTACAGTTTAAACTGGAATCCAAACCACCGTAACGCCTTTAAATTTCGAAGCTCTTTCACCGGGAACTCGTGAACCGAAGACGCGCGTTAGACACCTGACCAACAGGGAGGACTCGTCAGTTAATCGTTTCCTTTTCATGCCAGTCTCCAATTTCTATGTTCTGCTTTCATATTGTATTCTTAGCATTTTAGACAGTGAGAGATCAGTTCATCTTTGGAATAATTCACAAGCTGAACGAGTGAAACATCAAGGTACTCTCGACTGCGATCAGGAATTGCTCACTGCCTATCCTGTTTTCGATTTTCAGTTGGTACCTTTTAAAATCCCTTAAAACTACAAGATTCCCTTCACCGTTTTGTCCTTTCAAAAGAAATAAAAAGAGTTCAGCCTTGTTGCGCTATCTGTTAAGCCATCTGGACATCCCACAAAAATAATTTTCTCAGGATTTAAAGAGTGACTTAATATTGTAATGACAAAAGCTAGTTTTAAAATGTTAGCCGTCAAAAAGTAATAAATTAGTTTACTGCTAATCCACTCCTGAATTCACAGTTTGGACGTTATTCACTATAAAATCTGTAGTATTCTAGGCATACACATGTCGAGGAGAGAACAGAAAAGCAACTGCCCTTTTTCGATTTGCCTAGAAGTGCATTAAAAGAAAACTTTCAATCTTTATCAATCTACATTAATAGCAACAAAATTTAGAAAAATGTACTTACCGGTTCTATAATATCCAAAAGACATTGTTTTAGAAGGTGGTCTTCTGCCATTCCATATGGCAAACAGACTGACTAGAAACCCTATTAAATCCGACATTAGATGAGCAGCATCAGTCATAACAGCCAAGCTGCCAGCAAGATAGCCACCCACAATCTCAGCAACCTTCAGGTTAAAAAGAGAGATAAAGGTAACGGATTAAGTATTATTATTACTACGTTAAGAAGAAGAAAATATTAAGACGCTTATTTGCTAACGTTGCTGACAATTCTACATAAATTTGTAGTTACTTTCCTAACGACTCGCATCTTCCATACTCTTGATCAACAATAAAATCTTTCATTTAACATCCCACGATTACACCTTTTATGCTAAAATGAGGTAGAGGATTAATGGAAATGAATGTTAATGAAATAATTTACTGGAATGAAAATGTGAGAGAACTCAAGAGGAAGCTCATAAGACGATTTTGTCTACTATAAACTTACATGACCTGAGATTGAAGCAAGGATTTCTCTCAACAGAGGTCAGCACTCTACTACTGAGGCATCGAATTCTCATATACCCTTCAATACTCAAGATCTTACAATGAAGTCATCATACACCTGTAGTACGATCGCCTATACCATGATACATAATATTAATTTTACATTTCGTTTAAACTTAGTGCAATAATTATAAAACAGTAACAATGTTTACTTTTGAAAAGAGTTTCGTTACTAAAACTCCTTTATATATTTACTACGTCTGTTCGTCCGGGAGAAAAAAAAAGTCTTGAGAACTATTTGATCAATCATCATCAAATTTGGTCAGAATTTAGAGCGTAAAAAGTTAGAAATCGAGTTATTTCTTGGACCCGATAATCAAACCAGAACTAGTGGAAAATTAAACATTTCCGGTTTTAACGTTGATCGCTGTAGAGCAAATACGATTATAGATACACAGAGGTTGTTCTCTGCAACTAAGGGTTCCAAGAATACATTACATTTCCATCCTTACCTTCCTACTGAAACCGAAATGGTTAAAATCCACCGATTTCAATAAAGGTCTACATAGTGGAAGAACGATAACAAAATTGCGAGAAACTTTTTTTTTTTTTTTTTTGAACAGTTATTTAGCACCGGTATAGGTAGTATCTCTTCTCTTAACCCTCTATTCCAAACGGAAATGACAGAAATCGACCACTTCCAATTTCAATATTGATCACCATTTTGTGAGAATCGTAAGAGACAGGGAGAAGCTGTTTTCTGCAATCAATTAAGCGTCATAATATAATACGTATCATTTCCGTTCTTTCTATTAAAACAGAAGTGGAAGAATGATCCACTTCTGGTTTTAATGTTGATCGCCATAGAATAAAAACTGAAATAGATAGCGAGAAGCAACTTTCTGTAAACAATTAAGTGTCCCAAGAATATACTTTATCTTCACTATTAATATACCTACTAAAACCAGAAGTGGCAGAAATCAAACACTTTAGGTTTAACGTTGATTGCTATAGACTAAAAAATGTAATAGATAGAGAGAAAGAGAGAGAAGTGGGTTCTTTCAATCGATTAAATGCCCCAGGAATACATTTCATTTCAATTCTCAAGTCTCTATTAAAACCGGAAGTGGTAGAAATTCACTACGACTTCTGATTTCAATATTGCTCTACATAGAGCGAAAACGATACTTCAGTTTCAACGTTGATTGTTATAGAGTGAAAACGGTATTAGATAGCGAGTAGTAGTTCCTTGCAATTGATTAAGCGCCCCAATAATATATATACTTCATTTCCACTAACTTCTATACTAAAGCCGGAAGGTTATAAATCTACTACTACTGCCGCTTTCAATAATAACTGATAAATTATCACGCCATACAAACCAAACATCTTCACGTGGCGTACTTGAGACACTACTACTTGTTCAATTGAATGATGGTTCCAATTTTACAGGGTTTGAAACTTTCAACCATCTTTTACTTCCCGCACATCCAAAACAATAAATTACTTACAAATAAACAAATTAACCATTTTTAAGATGTTTGATTCTCATGAATAAGAGTAGAAAATTTCAAAGAAATCTTGTATCTCTCGGTTGAACATCATCTTGTTTATCCTTAATGCCTTGCAAATCGTAACGTTTAGGTGTAAACATACCAGACTATCATTATTTTAAGATAAGTGGTTTACTTTGTGCCTCCGGGTTTGTTGTTTTAATTGAATTGTTCCTTTCTCTCTGGGAACATCGTCAGCACCATTTTTATTACTGTATCACTGGATTCTTACTTCAATATATATATATATATATTTTAAAAGAACAATTAGTGCAAATGATGCTGATGACCTTCCCAAGAAGGAAGGGACTATTCAATTAAAGTAACAAAAACAGAGAGACAAGGTAAAACATTTTTCTTACGAATACATGCCCTATAGCTTTTGTAAGTAGACCTTTATTATTTTACTTTACATATTTTCCGCTTTTAAACTGTAGTCACATTTGTTTGACCACCTTTATTGCAAAGAATGATCATGTATAGTCATCGTCAAAAGCCTGTTCACATTATTGATGGTTCAGAATTTTCCAAATAAAAGACACTGTGTCCATAAAACCAAGTTTATTTGATTCGGTTTTGTAAACAAACAACGTTCATATGAGGGTACGAAAATTCATAATCTTGTTGCCATCAAGACAAATTTACTGAGGAAAAATGCTTGGCAACAAACAGATAACTAATTAACAGACACTAACGTCACGCTTTGTTTGACGGTGCATCGCTTCAACGAACAGGACGGTAGCCCACCTCCTTCATATCTATGGTTTTTAGTGTAAGATTGCGGTAAAGAAACCATTCCTTCACACAAGAAACCTAACAAAAAGATACTTCTAGAATAAAAATAAAATAAAAAAGAAATAAAATAAGGACAGCAACGATGAAGAATAGAAGAGGGCACTTTGGACTGACGAATCTAAATTCCAACTTTACGTCTTACAATAACAGAAATGTGCATTGTCGTCTCGAAAAGCTTTCACCCCGATCGTGTAATTCTTATAGCAAGGAATAGAGAAGGTAGTGTCACTGTTTCGGAATGCTTTACAGAGAACCTAGTTGATGATTTAGCTAATGGAATAATTGACAAAAACATGTTTCACAAAGTTTAAATGAGGCATGGAATTCCTTCAGGAACGTGGATTTGGGGCAGTAAATTTTATTTATTTATTTTGAAAATTCTGAAAAATCAGTAGTGTGCTCACAGACTTTTTACTGATTGTATACTGAAGTGCATCGAAGCTTTACTCTGGTAAAATGCAAAAGACTGAGATTAACAAGTTTTAATAAAATCAGATTTTTTTCTCTCTTTTTGTGTTGGTATTGACATAGAATGACATCTTACGAAAAGAAAGATATGAAATATATAGTTATTACTACTCAATGAATAAGAAGATAAAATTAGGTAAGTAATTTATACAATTGTTTCCCAATCTAAATTTTTACTTACAAATTTTCTTTTACTTTCCAGAAGCTTTTTCTCAGGTATCAACAATGGTGTAGAGACAGATAAAACAATATAGTAATAGTCATAGAAAAACTACCACAGAAACACAGTTAAAAGAAACAGAGGAAAATAGTTACAGAAATTGTTCATTATCAGTAAGCCTTTATACCTTGATCGTAAGAATTTTAATATCTGTTTGTGCTCTCCATCCTTTGTTTCTCTTTCCCCTAAACAATTTTAGGTAATTAAAAATATTCCTTGAAATTAAATGAAAATTTATGATTGATAGGGAGCAAACAACGTAAGTTCTTTATACATTAACTCAGCACCTTCCTAGAATGAACGACAATAATTTTTCTATTAACCTTTATTTATAAGAGTGCTTCAGGAAGAAACTTTCTCTACAACTTGTAAAATTACATTTTACATTGCTATTCTAAAGAATAACTTAAGGATATAAAAATATTTAAAAGATTCAGAATAACTAGCTTCGAATTTTGCAGCTTCTTTTCTTCTTCTTTTTTTTTTAATTTAAAGAAAGAAAGGGGTTTGAAAAGTTGAGAGAGATTTGAACTTTCATTGTATAATGCTTCAATATAAACAAAAAATGAGCAGTTTATTGTACCACAAGGATTCTGCTCACATTATAACCACCATAATTTTTTTTTAGGTTTTGCTTCACGCTACTTTTATTGGCAAAAGTAGCCGGTAAAACTAATTTCGATGCTCAAATCAAGGAGTTTAAAATCGGGTCCACATGATTTTACATCTTTAACCAACAGATTTTAATAGTGCATTGAATTTACTTATTTTCTCCTTCGAAGAATTTCAACTTAACTATGAGTTTTTACAGAAGGAAAGAACATATTACCATATCTGAACTACGACACAAAGCATAAAATGTTTTCTAGATAATCAATAAGCATCCTATAGCTTCCATAAATAGATATTTGTAGTATAATTTATAAATGTTTGTAATAGTGATAATAAATGATTATTAACAGTTTTATCGAGATTTGTATCTTTTCATAATTTCATTGTGTGTTCTAATTAAATTACATCTATTTGTGTTTAACTCGTGCGTATGTAGAACTGGCCGTATTTCTTTCCCCCTGCAATCTGGATTTATGCACGACTTCTGTACCTTTAATTATGTATTGACTCTTTCCCAAATATTTCGAGGCTGGATTATGGCTGTACAGCAATTCTTAGACTGTCTTTATTAGACGATGGGTCAATGGTACAGTATTCACCTCTCGGGCAGAAGGCTCCTAGTTCGTTCCTAGTTCATGTGACTTTATGGTGGACAACATTGTGCCCGTGGGTTTTTTTCGCGAATCATCATTCACTTTTATTGATCATCTGTCTCCATTTGCCTGAAGATGTAAGATGAGACGTCAAAATTAACCACATAATCAAAACAAAAAAATTAATATGAAGAAATATTTATAGTAATTTAATAATTTCGTGTACGTCTAAATTTGTCATCTTCCTAGATTAAAACCATGCTTGTGTACAGAAATTAACTAATGGAATGGACATTAAATTGCACATGTCAGCGATGTCTATAACAGATGTTATTTTTACGTTATTTGCATTCACCAACGAAATAATTTCAGTTGTAAGTTCGAGTACCATTATCATGAATTTGGATTTTGATGTAGGAACGTGATCACCAATTTTGCAAGTCTATATGCGGATGACTTCCATATGATACAATTAAGCGCAACACTATGTCATATTTGTATACCTGTGGAAAACTCTTTGTAATTGGAAGAGATGACGCATATATTTGAACTTGTTAAGTCTGTTCTTTTATTCATCCACTCAAAGGAATCCATTAGTTCATTACCTTTCTGATGATTTCTAATAATGGATTATGTCATATTTTCCTACATTTTGTATTTTTTCTATATGATTCTTTGTGCGTAACTGTAGATTTACTTCCTTATCTACTTTCAAACAACAATATTTATTATTAGCTTAACCAAATGTTGAATTATTTTCCCCCCCCTCATTTATGAATTCATTGGTATACTGAAAACGATAGGACATTATATTACTATTAATAATTTCCCTTTACGATTTCGTATTAAAACAATTATTTCCTTTTTCTCCAGAAAACGTCTGCCTATTAAATTTTCGTAAGACAAGTGCACGGCTCATGCTCAGTATGGTACTTTTTCCCCCTAACATTTCTGTCTGTGATTTTTCTCATTGGTTCACGTGGTTTCCTCACTTATGCAATTTCCTTGTATAAACCTATGAATTTCTTTTAGTTTAAGGTTGTCATTTTTGACGAATATTTTGATATAAACTATTAACGATAATGTAACACGAAAAATATTCTAACTGTATCCAAATCTTACACAATAGCTTGTTCAGTGCGTAAAGAGTTGCATCTTTTTCATTTATGACTTCATGAGTAACCTTTCCTCATATATGTAAATAATTCGTTCGGTTTCATAGACTGAACCAGTATTTTAGATGAGGAAGTTTGGTAACAAAATTCTGAGGCAGATATATTGTGAGATAAAAAATGATTGATTCCCCTATATAACTTTGATAATTATTTGGATTATCTCAGATTGATTTATAAAGACGACACATGAAAAATGAGTAAGTACTTTTTATAGTATAGATAAGTACTTTGGGTTGCAATATATCGTCGATCCAATGCCAAAACCGCGAATGTGCTAAATTTGACTTTTGAGTTATAAGCATTTTAATATTCAACTACCCCGAAATGTTAGTATACAGACTTAGGTACATGTTTTAGGAATTGACGATAACTTCTAATATACTCATATTTCACAAATGAGACTTTGGTATTGGAATCTGCGTGCCCCAAGTAACATGAAACTGCACTTACGTGAAAATAGCAAAATTTTGCACATTCGTGGTTTTGGCATCAGACCGACGATATCCTGTTCGTTACCCAATTATAATTAGCACCTTTTGGCATTCAAATTATCGGTTCTCTTACATTTATGCTGGTCAGTTTGCACTCGGAACTATAAAGTTTCGGTTGAGTTTAAAATGTCTCTCAGCTTCCTGTCATTCTGAAAGGCAAATCTCTCTATATCTACAATATAATTGGGCCAGAAGGAAAACAGTATGAAACGGTACACTGCTCTTGTTAAAATTACACATAATACTGTACATAGGGGAGACCGGGGTAATCAGAGACACGGCCAAAAAATATCCTAAATATCAAATAAAAATTATATATATATATATATATATATATATATATATATATATATATATAAAATAAGTAATGGCAACGTTAATACCTTTACCTTCCTACCCCACCTGTACTTATGAACTAATATGAGTTTTTATATTGTTGTCACACTTTGCAAAAACATCTTCACTTTGAACTTACCATGAAAGTTCGTGACTTTTAAAATAAAATTTTATTGTGAAAAGTGAGTTACAAACGTGGAAATGACTGTTACGTAACTTTGTGACTAAGATTATGAAGATTGATGTGAAATTTTGAAAAATGCTGAAACATTGCATTTTAGGTCAACTGAGGGCATGTCTCTTATTAGCCCTTTCAGAAATTTTGAAGGGGTAATAAGAGACAGCTGTCTCTTATTACCCCACTTCAACTTCATGCTTATTTAGCGCATGTGACGAGTATAACCTGCTAGTTTTTTGTATATAGAAAGTAAATAGGAAAATTCCTACTCTGGCAATCCAGTCAGAGTCTGTACATAGATAGTGACAGCGGAAAATATGCTTTGAATCAACTAATTTCATCATCAACTGGCGAAAGTTTGCCAGAAGAAAATGATCCAACCAGAGCAGAATCTTGCTTAGAAATGTATTACACTGTTTACTACGTTTTTGACTGGTATGTTGGAAGGGATATTGGTTTCCCAGATGAAGAACCGTGTAAGGTTAAATTTTTGAAAAAAAAAAAAAAAAAAAAAAAAAAAAAAAAAAAAAAAAAAAAAAAAAACCTAAATGATTTCAATTGGCCTGCCTATGATGATATTCAAACAGTGATATCCAAATTTGTGTTTTATGGATCTATCAAACTAGATGGAAATGGGCCATTCCAGATTTCCAGAGGATAGCTCCAAAAATTTGTTGTGTTTATAGCAAAGTGAAAAAGGGCTTTTGAAACCAAAAGAGAAAGATTAAATATCCTCCTCTTTGGTAGACCTAGGTGTTTGTAGGACTATTCTAAACATTTGTTAAACTCATGCCTATATGCCAACAGTTCATTTTGGCCTATACCTTTTTCCTATGTTTAAGTGGTCCAGCCTTAGATAATTAAACGGCGTGACAAACATCTTGGCATTTGAAGGCGGCGCTCCAAGTTCCCTTTAAATGCTGCTAGCAAATGAGGCTAGCGGTATTGCCACGTTTATTTTGCACACATCCACGTCTATCCCCTGGCAACTGATCGTGCTGTAGTTTGTCTGCTTACCCATAGCCACACTCCTTTACCACTTGGCAACGTCGCGCCAGAGCTTGTATTTTATTCGTTTAGCTGAAATGCCAAGATGTTTGTCACAGGCCTTACCTGCTATAATTATGTTACACTGAAGCTTAAATTACATTTATGAGTTTTTTAAATGTTAACTTGGAGTTTACATAGGATAGCATAACATTTCCAAACTCTTTGGTACATTTTTCATTGGTTCGTTCGACTGTACATCGTAAAAGGTTTAATACTCATCTTACATATTTTTTCGAAAATGTAGTTTTTTACATAGGCTACATTTTACAAAAAAATTTGATCAACAATAGGTTTACAACATTTTTCAATGTTCTCTTTTTGTATGATTACAATTTAATAGCTTTTTCAATCCACCTAAGTTAGCTAAAACTATTTTTTCAAATGCAGTGTTTTTTCTTTATTGAGAATTTAGGCATTTTTTTTGTTCATTTTCTACATTCTCCAGAAAATTTCTTGTCAGCATTCCTTTTTTACTTGGTAGTATGAGTTTTGTCCATGATGTATCTAGATTACGTAAAACTCAACTAAACTTTGTTTTAATTGTTTTTGATATTTAATACTCAGGCAACTAAATTTTCCGAACGAACTATTTAATTTCATTTTTTAAATCTTGATATTTCGTGAACATATGTACATATTTCTAATCTGAAGAAAAGTAAATTGTTCAGAATTGTCTGAAGATGCTTCTCAAAACTATTACTCATTTTCTATTTTATTTGCATGAGTAGTGAGAGCCCTGTCTCTTATTACCCCTTAATAATACTGGGATAATAAGATACACTGACTTTAGCAGAACTTTTCGTAACTTCTTTTTTGGCATGAAAAAGCAACTGGAAAAATGTGTTAATACATCAGTAGGTTTAATTTTTTTTTTTTAGTACAATCACATGTATTTTTTTCTAGTTCCTCAAGAAATCAATACAAGTACTAGATTTTTTTTTTTTTTTTGTCTCTTATTAACCCGGCCTCCCCTACTTAAGAAATAAAGTACAAACAGATTTTTGTAAGATGGATGGATTTTTCTCAATTTTGTCGAATAGATTACATACCATAAAGATAAGGCACATAAATGTGGCTGCAATCAACTGCCTTTTCGCAGTTTTATTATGTGGTTGAGACATTTGCGTATGACAATGATCCTCATCCATAACCTCCAATGCTGACACAACAGTTCCTCCGAATTCATCCTGCAGGGAGGAAAAGTAAAACAAAATAAATACATTACTTCCTTCATTCAACAGTTTACACAAATAAAACATTATTCAATGTTTACTTGTAATACGCATACAAATCTACATGCCACCACCGCCGTACACTGAATTTCCCTATAACGTTCATATAAATTGATCTTGTATCGTATAAAACGCACATATGCAGTAAGATTTTGGTAATTTCATGCAATCAAGTTTTATTCCTACCTATAAATGAATAAGAAGTCCTGAAGCTTTACACATTTTAATACTCATAATGATCGAGTAATACTGGCGAGATCTATTAGCAGTAGAGCATTATCAACATTCCTAACAACCTCATTATGTATGATTTTGATTTCACAATATTACCTTAGAAAAACAAGAGCTAGTTTAACGTCCAGAATTCTTCCCACGCGTGCAAGCCTAGGTGTCATAATGTTTCCTGAATAATAAGTAAATTATTTATTTAGTTAGTTTTAGGGAAACAATTGGTGGAAACAAGCAGATTAGAGGCATATATATATATATATATATATATATATATATATATATATATATATATATATATATATATATATATATATATATAAAAGAGTTTTAAAATTTTTTAGAGCATTTCTTGCGTAGGAATTTGCGAAACAAACTGAAATTTGTGTCGCAATACTTTCTTTTACATCATTTTCGGCAGCAATGGAATCGGACCGGTGTTAATTTCCTAACTCATACTTTATCCAAACGCCGCCACGTGGCAAAACAATATTTCTGGGTCAATGCTATGAAATAAATATGCAGACATGTCATTTACGAACCCTTTACCAGAGCTTGAACAGACGGACAAAGGGGGTTAAGCCAAAGTCCCATGCTTTTGCAAGTAATGTTATTTCCGAAAATTAAGCTGAGATCTTGCATTTCGATAGTCCACCGTGGAGTTTTTTTTCCATATGCTATAAAATGTCGAAGTGGACATGGTACTTTTGTCATCAATCCTACAACCAATCACAAAGTAATATGGTGCATGATCCATAGTGGTTTTATACGTGTTACTGAAGAACTCAAGAGACACTTATAGGAAACATAGGATTTTTAGAGGGAAGATTTATCATAACTATATGAGAGATCAAAATAGAACTCTTCTCTCAAGCAGGAATTAAAACACTATGCTGTTTTTGTCGCCAAAATAGCTCACTTCGGTTTTTAAACTTGTAGCTAATTAATTCTTGATTGTTTATCTTGTTCTGCGTAACTGTGTTATGTAAATTCTTCTTTTTCTTTAGGTACATACATACATACATACATATACCGGTATATATTACATAGCGTTAGCCTTCAAACGTACTTGAAGACACTTTTGTCTTCTAACAGGTTCTTCAAAGGGAGAACTATTTGAACGATATTTTTTGTCCTTCGTAATTTAAAAATTATAAACAAAGCAGTCAGTTGGCGGCCATCGGCCAGCGCTTCTACATAAAAGAAAGAACGATAGTTGGAGAGAGAAATTTTTGCTTGCCATCGTAAGAAGTAGATGGTTTTCGGTTTCCTTCTGTGAAAAAGGGGCTGCCTATTTCTTAAATTCCATCTTTTTTCCCCGTCGAAAGAACAGCTGAGAGTTTAATGGTGCAACGAGAGGATTGTGTAGCTGGAAATGCAAAAGTAGTTGGAAGTCTCAAATTTTAAAGATTTCCGAACTGCGTCTCTATTCGAGAAAGAGAGAGAGAGAGAGACTGGGCGTGATAGAGGTTAAATTTTTCGCAGTCTTGGTTTCAATCACGGGTCGTTGTGCAGCACACCGTAATTGAAAGGTGCGAAGGGTAATGCGAATGAAGCCAGTAAACCGTGTTTCCCTTTTGAATACGAGACCCCAGTTAACATGGACATATCATCTTTTTAATTCAGGTATATTACGTGGTCATACTGATAAAATTTGTTATGTAGTTGATATTATTTCCACTGTGTTGTTACAACTAACCATGTGAAGTATGATTTAAGCTGATGTTTGACCCTGACTATGGATACTCGATTAAATAACCGAAGTACCCGATGTGGAATGCCACTGTCTACACAGGCATACGAAGAATGTTAGTTATTACTACATATGTTCTTTGCATATTGTAACTCACTATTAAGAAGCAATAGATTTATTAAAGTGGAATAAAGATTTAATTGCAGACAAGTGAATCCACTGTTATGTATAACAGTGAATGAGATACCAGAAGAACATACAAACTGACGGCAAATGACATTAAAAGTAGCATATTATAATATGTGTATTGTATATATATTATCAGTCACAAAAAGAGTGAATGTTTTTCGCGGATAGTATCTTTTGCCCCTTACTCTGAGAATGAAATCGGTACACGCACCTTTCTACCATCTCGCGATTTAATTAAATGTTTTAAAAGCCCAATCCCTAACTAAATCGATAAATGCATGATCTTTCTCTTAGTAGTTCACACAAGACACTATAGAAATATGGTAAAACTTAATAAAAAGAAGATACATCTACGTCCTTTCATGGCGTGAAACTTACGGTCACTGCCATATATTTACTGAGTAGATGACTTATGTTATTTTATTCCGTAGGTCATTAGAGCCGAGCAGGATTCCTATTCCTCCAACCCGCGTTCGAATCTTCGTCCTGCTCGGTTTTTATTTATTTATTTTTTTATTGATCAGGTAGGACTATAGTAAAAAGAAAAATATGGTTATAGTTTAAGATGTGATTTGATGTTCTGCAACTTCCTATTTATTTATTTATTTATTTTTATTTATTTTTTTTTTCAAGCGAAGAAGATGAAGTTGAATTTTACAAGCGTAAATCTGTTGTAGATTCTACCATTAATAAAAACTATGAATAAGTTTACAGCTGAAAAATGAATTGAATTCCCTTCAATTGTAGTCCATAATTAGCTGTAGTCAAGGAGATGGACTTCAGTTGTTTTGCGTGTGGTCAGCACACTGGTTTCCACCACCTTTATTTCTGGGACTAAATATAACTAAAATTATTTCTTGTTTAGTTATAAAATACTCACCTTTAGTTCTTAAAAAAATAGAGAGCACAATTCAAAATGTCACTATGCTATTAGATTTCATTATATAAAGAAATAAAAAAAATAATAATATAATACATTTATACTTGAAAATGTCGAAGATAATATGACAAATATTATGAACAATTTTGTAATAAAATTAAGAAATGGTTTATAATAAAATAAATTGCAATGAAATGCACGGTATATGAAGTTGGGCATATCAAAACCGAACTATACTTTCTGTGGGGGTAAACAGTGTTTTCTAACAAAAGAAATGTCAGTATATAGAGTTTTTAATATAGTAAAGGTATAAAATTCAGGGGGTCAGCATAATGAACTTTATATCACACCTCCCTTACAAGTGCGAAAGCTACCTGAGAATGGAACATAGGACCTACTATTTCCATGCGCTCTGAACTACGATCGGGATGCAGTTCGCAGACTATTGAGCAATGATTACGAAATATTGTGCAATACACACTGTCAGAACTCTCCATAATTCATTCGGTACCTTCCAGGAGAACATCATTCTATACAGAAATAAGAGCGTGCAAACTTCAGGACAGAGTTGGCAAAAACCATGGCTATTGAAAGAAACAAAAAACCTTTTCTTTTGGTTTAAATAATTTTCTCTATGTATTTACATCACATATGGACAGAAATAAGTTTGTTTCGCCTTGGTGTCATTATGCAACAACCAGGTTATGCTGGAAAGGATCACATAAGCTTAAACAGGGTGTCTACTAAAATTCCAAGATGAAATTTCGTGACTTTTTTTTTTCTCTAGCAAACCATTAAATTTAGTAACATTCTCAAGAGCGAATTTGGGTGCGACTTGGGCCGAATTTTCATGTACGCGACAGAAGCGTGCTTTGCTTGCGATTTGGTAGCGTCTAAAGCCAACCATTGACATTTTTGGTGGTGAATTTTGACGTTTTATAGAACAAAACTTTCTAATCTATGCTTATATTTGTAGATTAAAAAAAAAAAAAAAGAAACTAAATTTCGTTATTTTTTCTACACTTTCATGAATTTCGTTACTTTTTCTACAGTTTCATGACCGTCTTCTGATTTCGTGACTTTTTCATGACTTTCTGATCGATAGACACCCTGTTAAATCGAAATACGTTAAATCGAAATACAAACGTATTTTCGGCTTACATCCGAGAGAAATTATCCTCCATTTGAACACGAAACCGGGACTAATTGGGCATAAATGCGATACGTCTGCCGACTCACTCACTAAGGACTCCTGATAAAAATACGGTGTACTGATCTTTACATACTTGTTAATATGATCGTCAAGAGTCATTTCAGAAGAACAAAATGATAAACAGTTGCACAAGTGAAATAATTATACAGAATTACATATGGACAATTTCAAAGTACTGCAGAGTGCAGAAGAATTAATTTAGTCCAAGTTAGTTCACTACGACTTTTATTAGTCCAAGTTAAAGAAATACAACTACTTAATTTGTGTATCACTAAGAAAAGTGAATAAAGATACAAATTATTTGAGTCCACTTTGGCTCTGATCCATCTATACATAAATAGATACCAAAGACTTCTGATTTCAATAAATGCTTATCGCGGGGTTTTTTATGACACTACTCACAAAAGTACGGCATTTCGATGTATTTTATCAATAGTAAACATTATTAAACGAAACAATATTTAGAATTTTCTTCGATTGCAATTGCAAAACACTAATAACAAACTATAAAAAATCACAAAAGAAACATTCATAAAATTATATATAAAAAAAAAAAAAAAGTTGCTTTTGTAGTATAATCTCTTTGAGTAATGAATGGGAAATTTAGGTCTAAATATAGTACGTATAATATACTTGGGTGAAACGTGATAACCCATAAATGTGTGTTTATCAAGATTTTACGAACACTTATCCTTTTACGAACATCTTTCGGTCTTTGGTTTAAACCAGTTTTTTTTTTTTTTTTTTTTTTTTTTTAAAGAATAAAAAAATATAGCTGGTTTAAACCAGCCAACCCTGCTTCAGGAAGGAAGCTATTATACAGGGAGAAGATACTGTTCTAAAATTCTTCGAAATTACTCGAAAAAAAGAATGGTTAACTAGAAGATTATCGAAAAAAATCGCTTTCAACAAGAAGATTAAATGAAAGTGAACACGAAGACTTATAGGATGTGCTGAAGGCCTCGGTAAATAAGAAAAATAAATAAATAAATAAAAATAAAAAAGTACAACAATGACTCTATATATGACTGTTAAAAGAATTTAAAATTTTTTATAACAATGAATATATATATGACGGTTAAAGAATTTAAACTCTGTTATAACAACATTTATATATATGTCTGTATTTTCATTAATTTCGATCGTGTCTGAAGAAGGATATGCTAGATATCCGAAACAGTAACAAATTATAATTTAAAATAAAGTAAAGTTTTAAGCTTTGGTCAGTGTCTCTTTTGTTAAAAGAAGGTTAAGTGCATACATAGGTATTAGCAAGAAAATATGACATGCGTCCGCAGATTTCTGGCGTCCTTGAGCACACACTGACCTAATTTGTGATTAACAAGCAACCCCCTTGTGCAGCATACCAACTAGCCCATCGGACGGGAAAAAATGGCCATTTACCTTGATACGCCCTTGTAATTTCTAAAGCAATAGGTTGCAAATGTCGGCAGGGAGCCATTGTTCGACATACTGTACTCTGTGATATCACCAAGTTAACAATATTACCAATCTAAGCCAACACAGTTAATTTTTTCAAATGGCATTACGTCATGTTATTACATATTTCAAATCTAGATATTAAATGAAAATTCACAATACCATATTTATTATTATCATTCAGTGTTGCAAATTAAGGATGTTACAGTGTCACAAACATCCAAATCTTAGTCTCCCCTATAGCAGCAATAACGCAAGTGAGACACCAGGGCAATGCACATACGAAGTACTTTGGGGACTAATACTATGGTCATGATATCACGGGTTACGAATGAATAAGAACAAAGATACAAGGGATTGAAAATGTGACTTTTTACGAAAGTTTCTTACTTCGAAAACCTACTTAGATGGCTTTCAATAGTTATGAAGATCATTATGCCGTTCACGACTATTACATACCTCTAAACGTTCTGAAAATACTTTAAATGACGTTAAAGTTTCCAACACTGTTTACGTAACTCTAAGAATTTTTTGTAATTATACACGCAAAAAGGATTGTTGTAACGTTATAGAAGCAAAGTAATCAAAAATTGTTAAAAGTTCCCACTAATACATACTTTTAAGCAATATATCGAACTAGAGTCAATTACTCGCTTCCCTGGGTTAAAATTAAAATTAAAAAAAAAAAAAAAAAAAAAAAAAATAGTAGTATCTTCCGTTAATCAGTCACTTTTTACTATCACTGACGCGCTGTCTGATAGACGATGTTTTTTTGTCTTGGATTCTTCAACCAGAAGATATACATTTTCGGGATTTCCAACTCGAATGAATATATTACTGTTGATAATTCTAAATACTTACGTTAATGTTTCCAACAGATAATTTGTTTTAGGCACGAAAGTTGATAATAATAATAATAATAATAATAATAATAATAATAATAATAATTTTATTGTCCTTGAACCAATTATGGCAATAGACAACGTCAAAATATACATCAAAATTACAATATGTTAACTTTCACATTTAATTTGCGTAAAGTATCCATCTAATGAATAAAACGGTCTTTCTATTAGCCAATTGTATAATTTATGTTTAAACACATTCATGGGACTTGAAGATAATTCACTTGGTAACCCATTATACAATTTTATGCCTAGTACATCATAGTTGTTCTTCGACTTATTGGGTCTCTTATATGGTACATCTATGAGTTTATTGTATCTTGTATTGTACGAATGCAAGTTGTATCTGCAATGTAATTCAGGTAGTCTGTTTTTCACAAACAAAATAGCTGTATATATATATATATATATACAAATTTATCACAGTTAATATTCTCAAATTTCTAAATAAAGGTTTACAATGCGCTGTTTGATGTAAATTTGTCATAATTCTAATTACTTTTTTCTGTATTAATAGGATATCACTGATACGTAAAGCATTTCCCCAAAAGAGTATACTGTATGAGACAATACTTTGAAAGAATGCAAAATATGCAGTTCTTACGTAACCATCCGACACATAATGCTTCAGTCTTTTCAGAAGGTAGACAACTCTAGATAATTTACTAGCTATATACTGAATATGTGGTTCCCATGATAACCTACTATCGACATAAATACCCAGAAATTTTACACTATTTGTGATGTCAATATTTGGAACTTCTCTCAAACCGAATAACATGTGTTGTGTTTTACTTCTATTGAGATGAAAACAATTAGCTTCAAAGCACTTACTTGCTTAAGTTAAAACGCTATTTGCCAAGTGAGCAAGGTTATCTACATCGTGGTTTATGTTCACAAAAGTGGAGTCATCAGCATACAATATTGATTGAGCTTGTACAAAACTTGGTAGATCATTGATCATTATGGTAAACAACAGTGGACCAAGCACCGACCCTTGAGGAACGCCACACTTTAGACTTTCCATTTGAGACTGTATACCGTTTGTAAAGACAACTTGCTTTCGGTCTTCCAAATATGTTTGAATTAAGGTCAGTCCAGTGCCATTTATACCGTAACTAGTTAATTTATTCAAGAGTAGACTGTGGTCTACGCAGTCAAAAGCTCTGTTCTTACTTATGTCACAGACATTTTAATACTGAAAAATACAATCACAATGGAATTGCAAGCAAATTGCTCGTCGATACATGTTTTTGACATGAATAATCATTTTTGCGCATATTCACTTCGTGCCTGATCCCTACGGGCGTACTTCCGCGCTGCTCCATCAGCTTCGCTCTACCCTGATGCGGAGTAGATACGATTCCTGCTTATAATGGTCACCTAGCTCAGTTGATGCTTATTTTTCGTATAAATAATTGTTTAACGGTATATCAGTCTGTATGCATATAATTAGTATTCACACAATTATTTCGGCACGCTGCACGAAAGTAAAGAGCGTAGAATGCCTTGCTACGAAAAGTACAAGTTGAGGCATGTTTCTGGCATGAATAATCTTTTGGTAAAACTTCATAATGTCTGCTCGAGTTTGTATCCTTACGCAGACACGAGAAGGCCTATGTTTAGCAGAAGGGGTCCAGCTCTTTTCTCTAAAAAAATATTACAATTTTTGGTAATTTCTGTTCACATTCGGTTAGTTTAGAGTAGATTTTGTTAGGTTAGGCTAGGTTAGTTTAGTTTAGGCAACGTTAGGTTAGTTTAGCTTATGTTAAATTAGTGTAGGGGTCCCGCATAATTTTCCAAATGATAGAAATTCGCTTATTTCTACGGGTTAAGTTCCAAAGTTGGGCGTCCGTTTCTAGCAATTTTTTTAAAATTTACAGGAAAGATATGAATAATTTGATCGTTTGTGTGCTTGATAATATATAAGAGTCTCGAAAAATCTCTTTATTTGTTATATATAAGCGGTTATAAACATGGGACTATACGGCGAGCGGAGGGAACTACTTGGCGCAAAGTAACCGAACAGTTGCATTGTGGGAAAGAAACGAGCATTTATGTTATCAACATGGCGAATGTACAAGGGCAATGAATATAACAGTTTTAACATTAGTGGATCAATACGTTGATAACGAGCAAAATCTTTTAAGTTTGTGAAGAGCACGGATTAATGAACCTAATAACAAATTACAGAAAGTGTGGAAAGGAGATAACAGCGAAAAAATGTGGCGAAAGCGGACGCCCAACTTCGGAATAAATGCCTAAAATTTGGTTACGTTATGGTACGTCTAAGTACTAGTATCATTCATTTCTCCTGTAAATTTTGTGTTATTTACGTGTTTCTGGACCCCTTGTACTAAACATACTCCCACGAGAAATTTACTCCCGATTAGTTTTAACAAAATGGGTGCAAACTTTTTTCTAACCCTAAGCTAACCTGACCCTACTCCACTATACGCTTTTAAAGTGGGTCTACTTCTAAATGTGCAACTGGATTGTGTATCGATAAGTGGGTTTCGAGTTAGGGAAGGCTGGACCCATTTTGTTAAAATTAACGGTGTGTTATTTCTCGTCTGTGTAAGAAAACCAAGAGGAGAAATTTTACCCCTTGGACATTTTAAAATTAGCCAACACAGTGAAAAGTGAACATCGGATGGGTTTGCTCTAATTCAAGGATGTTATAAAGTAATTACTGATTATTTTATAACACCCTTGCCCTAATTACTGATACAAGGGTACTACAGTTGTAGACCTTGAGTGTAAGGGTGAATAATTTACTTGTAAATGTATTAGAAATTAAACCTTTTCCTAAAATCCATTTGGACTTATAGCACCGAAATATGATAAGTTCAAGAAAAATTAAACAAGAAAATCATTCATAGCATTAAGTCAACTACTTACATTTGACAGCAAAGGCACATCCGAACCATCCGAATTTATAACCACTCTTGCCTGTGGAGGATATGCGTTATTCAACAATGGCCCACTGCCATTAGCATTATTATAATCCTGACTTGTTTTACGGGAAATATTTCCACTTCCAGACCGTTGTCTTGATGCGTTTCGAATTTCCGCTTCAAAGCCTGATAGTGCAGATGTGTTCGACAAGGTCCTACATCTCACACAAAATGTTGGTGGTTCCTCAACGTCTTCAATAAGTGACGGTCTTTCATTTATCAACAAAAAATTATCATCATCACCTTGTGCATATGGATTAGCAAAACCTATACACGGAGTAGACATATTACGATCACTAATCAGCTGTGCCATGTTGATACTGAACTGCGGTTTACACTGCACTTGAACCCTTTTGTACTTAGACACTGTAACACGCATTGAAATTACATATTCTTGTGTTTTGTATGTTTTATGTAATTGACAACCACAAGCTGAAGCCAAGCGAATATATTCATTAAGAGTTTCACATGTATTTAAGCAACTGTTGTTTTAAGTAGGTTTCTCAAGTTACACTTGCCACACATACGCATATGCCCATTGAAGGGCCGCCGAAATATATGACCTATTTTTGCTTACTGTGCATGCCGTATGCGCGGCTGGATAGCTTTGCTAGAGACCGCCATATTGCATGTCAAGCGGTTGCACACGGCCCAAGCTTTGGTGAACGGTCGCGGGATATTTGGAAAATCGGATACTTTTCAGGGACCAAGTAAGTATTTCTCTCGTTATTGATCAGACCCATATAAAAACATACTCGTATGTAATTGTTATATTTCACTAATTTTGTAAGTCAAATTGCAAATTAAGCGACGTGAATGTATGTGCACGACCTGTTTTGGGATAGGACGTTAACCTATTAGTTAGATAAATTGTGCACTAATATCTAGCAAACTTTATGCAAGGGTAAATTAAACAAATTTTTTTTTCTGCTTCTCAAGCCATACTATACATGACAACTACAGTAAACGGCATTACTATGAGGTCTTTAAGTGTTGAAAGTGATATATTGATGGCAAAGTTTTGATTTGTGTTCAAGTATATCTTCGAAATTATTTATAGAAATTAAAATATAATCGTGTACAATAAGTCGTGCGAGTGGACGAAAATGTATAGGCGACTTTGTTGTTACGTACAAAACACATAGGCGTAAAAAGTTAAGTAGTTGTTAACGTGATTTTTGTATACTTGTCATTTCGTCTGATGCGGTTTCGCTATTGTAACTGAGAACCGCTTATGTCTATAAGTAACAATTTATTGAGCATTTTGTCACAGATCCCAAGAACTATTGTTAAAGCTAAACAAATATGCTGATTCCTACACTGTGCTGTGCTGATATCGGAAAATTAAGCAATTAATAAGTTGAAGTGTATTGGTGTACAAGGGATAAATTTGTAGAAGTCCGAACTAAGTTCTGTTCGAAAAAGTGGAAGATTTAGTAATTATAAATCGTTATTATTACTGTTATATTCAGCAAAGATCGTTTTAAGAAATACCAGCCAATTTTCATTAGAAGGTTTGGGCTAAGGTTCCGTGGATGCCCCCCTGTGATCGGAAGAACATAAAGCTGTTTTAAATGCTATTTTCCTAATTACTTACGGCTATGTTAATACACCTTACGGGTTCATTCGAGGAGACAATTCTACCAAATGCAAAATTTATAGGTAAAATACGATCTGAAACATTTTTCGTGAAGGATTGAAAGTGTGGATAAAAGTGGTTGCCGTCAGTGCACAGCATATTGAAATGAATTTTGAGTAATAGTGAAGGCTGTATGTGTAGGTGTGTTCTTCCACTAACCTCGTTTATGCGTATACCTTCCATCACTGACGCGCCTGCTCCGTACGGATCCACCCCCTCGTTACCGCTTAGGCCCTCCTGCTGCGCTGTTCCCCTGAGTCGGTTAGATAGAATTCATGCTTTTTATGGTCACCTAGCAGAAATTGGTTCGTATTTTATGCACTATAGTTTTTATACCATGTGTCCACGCTGTATTTCTTAAGCCCTCCTGAAGTCAATCTGCAAGTAGTAATGGAGCTCCTTTATTTAGTGCATGCTCTGCTAAAAGAAGTGCAAAGCTTTGACCTAACCTGAAAATGTAAGAAATATGTCAAAGTTTGGTAGAACCGTCTGCTCGAGTAATGTCTACCTTACTCATAATTACTTCTGTTTTTTTTTCCTTAAGTTGCAATTGTATTTAGCAAGTATTTGTTAATTTCCTACATTCTGTGGTAGTAATTAACAATAGTCAGAAAAAGGTGCAGTTTTACTATACGGATCCATAATAATTTAATAGAGTAGTGTGTAAGTAATGGAAATATGGTGTGCCCTTACCTCTGAGATACGTATTTAGGTGGAAATGTAGAAATGAAAGTCGAACCTAAAATGCACGTAACTTTCCATGAGGCAATTGTAGATAAATGTGTAATTTCTGAAATATTTGTGATAAAATACAACAAAGTTTATAGAAATCGTCAGCAGAAAGGAGTGGTAACATGTGCAGATGTCGGCAATAGATTTTTAGTGCCACCTTATTCTTGTGTGTATTGTGAAAAAGGTAGAAAACAACAAGTCCTGCGGGGCTTTTAACCTCCCCCCCCCCTCGCTCTCTCGGTTATGTTCTGTTAAACTAGCATTAGAGCTTTTTAGTGGCCACCTCGCACAGGCTTGAGTTTTGCAGAAGAACTGTTAAAGTGAATGTGCACCTCAAAAGTGATTGCTGGAGTTATAGAAAGTGAAAGGAGTATATTTTTTATGAATTTCTGTGTTGTTCCGTATGGTGAAACTGTACACAAAAATTGTAACTTTACGGTTAAAATGAATGAGTGCATATGAAAGAGCATTGCGAGGGTTATTAAATTCAACTTACAAAGAAATTTATCAGAATGTAGGAAACCAGTTTTTCATGTTTACAATTATAAACCTTTACAAGCGCTATACTAAGGCTGCAGTAAATCAGTGCATATCAAAGATGACTGTGTAATACACCAATTTCCTCCACAGAGTATTTCTGAATGATGTAGCAAGACTAATCATAACAAGTGCTCTACACTATGTGATTTATATATGTAGTGTTCCCCCCCCCCCTATCCTTGTCTTTGCGCAATGCCTCAGTTGCTGACGCACCTGCTCCCTGCCGACGCACTCCACGCTGAGGGGCGTACCCTCCTACTTCGGTCCTGCCCTGACTCGTTTAGATAGTTTTGGCGCTTTTAATACCCACCTAGCACAAGTTGGGTTGTGTTTTTGCACAGTCATTTTTATGACAAATTCGAACGTGTATTTATACCCGTTAGAAGAAGTCCATGTAAAATGAATCTTCACCCATGAATGCAACTCGTACCCCAAGAAATCTTCTGGAACACTGCGAATGATTTTCATGATGAAATAATTGCATGTTGCGAGGAGCATACTGAAAATCGTGAGCGACATTTTTTCACAGCTGTAATTTTTATTTGTAAGTGAAACCATTATATCATCTCAATCTACAGACCTTTCTTTCACTTTTCCACATAATCATTTTTTTTTTTTTTTTCACAGATTTTTCCCATTGTTTTGCAAGTTTGAAAATGCCCTTGCTGTAGAATCCCATTCCGGCTGCCCGTAGACAGTGACGCACTGCTTACCGAATATAATCTTTTCCTTCACAGAACTGAAAAGATGGTAGTTCGAGGGTGCCATGTCGGGGCTGTAGGGAGTATGTGGAAGTGTTTCCCACCCAAATCTCCTGATCTGCTGCATAGTGGCACATGCAGTTTGCGAACGCGCATTATCGTGTTGAAGGATGGTTTTACCAGGACGTTTATCATACAAAGCACGACGGAGCTTCAAAAGTGTGTGGATATAGCGGGCAGAATGTATGGTTTGTCCATTCTCAAGAAAGTCAAACAGAATGCAACCCTGTGCATCCCAGAAGATGCTCCCCATAACTTTTTCTACCGATTGCACTGTCTTCGCTTTTTTCTTTAGTGGCGAATTCGCCATTCCATACTCTGTCGTTTTGTTTCAGGTTCATAATGATGGAACCAGCTTTATCTCCAGCCACAATACTCAAGAAGTAGGGTTTGAAAAAACCCGGGCTTTTTTGAAAAAGCCCAACCCACCTGGGCCCATATGGGTTTTTTCGGGTATTTTCGGGTTTAATTGGGTTTTTTCGAAATGTTTCAATGTCTTTGGGGTAAAAGTGTTAAAATGTGATTTATATTTCAAGATTGTCATTGTCACAACTTGCAACAATTTTCTACTCGGTGCTGTTTTGAAAAAATGACCGCCATTTTGAAATTTTACATTCAATCGCCGAGAAAATCTATACAGCAAATTTAGCATATCTCGTGCTTCCACCGTCAAAATTTCAACTTAAAAGACTGAAAATTGCGCTTCGTAGCGTGGATACTCTCTGGTTTGAAAAAATGGCTGCCATTTTGATATTTTACGTTGGTATGCCACCAAAATGTATACAAGAAATTTACAGTGTCTCGTGCTTGTACTCTGAAAATTTTAACTTAAAAGGCCGAAAGTTGTACCCTGTAGTGTGTGTGGTAGAGGCAGACAAACGAGTTGAGCTGATTTTGTGTTTAACGTCCCTTTCAGCAGCTAGGCTATATGAGACGGGACCTACTGATTAACCTGGAATCCGAACCACATGAGTTCCCTCCGAGAAGCAATCCCGGGTCCCACGCCGAAGACGCGTACATTAACGGCATAGCCATGAAGGAGCTCGGCAGACAAACGAACAAATGTAGATCAAGTCATCCAGAAGCCTGACTGACGTTCGCCAAATATGAATACCAAAAGGGGTCTATTAATTTAAAACAAAGATACAATTCATGTTGTATGAAATAAATAAATGTTTTAAAATGTCTTATGTGAAATTAACATCTTCCAGTGTAAATAAATCTGTCATATTTTCTCAATGAGAATACGGGACACCTCAGATCCCCTCCCCCTCAACTTTCTAACACAATGCAATGAACTGTAGTCTGGTTATGAACAAAAGTATAATAGGTCGCGGTGGCTCAGTGGTAGAGCGTTCACTTCTAGTGCATGGGGCTCTTAGTTCGATCCCAGCTCGCGCCAAGTGAGCTTTGTGGTGGACAAACACCTTGTGTGGGGGTTTCTCGGGATTCTCACGTTTCCTCCCACTTTCTTCATTCCGTCATTTCATTCATTTCTCATCATCACCGTCACCTTGAGCATAGCAGGCATAACCATGAGACTAAAAGATTTCATTTTATTTAATTTATTTTTCAAGAATATAATAGGCGAAAGTTCACTAAGCAGCAGCTGCTTTTCTCTGTTCTTACCCTGCAATTAATTGTACAGACTGAAGATGCTTAAAAATTTAAGATGTGCTATAAAAATGCTTTACAGGAAAACAATATGCGAATTATTTAAATCAGTGGTGCAATCTACCTTCAATATTCATCGCGCGTTTAGCAATATTTATTTACATGGCTGTATTTGCCAAAATTACGTTCGTCAGTTTAATCTGATTGATTTTTCTCCTTGTGTCGTGTGTAATTGTCAGGACCAGAGTTACATTTTTCTAAGACCTGGACCAAAGCACAATTCTGTGTCCCTAGCCTCTGAAAAGGATTATAATTCTTGTTAACTTATCTAATGTGTTGCTGGAGAAAAGTTCAGTCATCTTCCCTGTGTTTGTAAATGTAAAAACACTAAAAGCCAGCTTTTTTTTTATTATTATTATTATGCTCCGAAGAGTATTCGAGTTTTCGTCAAGTGCAATGGAAAAAGTAGCATTGCAAATTTCGCTCGCTATCAAGCCGAACAGGATGGCGTACTGTTCATTCACTGATTACAGGATTCCCAGCCAATGTCAGATTTTTTTGTTTCACTTTTCGAATAAGCTGATGTTGATAGCAAAAATGGAACGGAGTTAAAATACGGGTCATTTTCCTGTCCCGACTAAATTTACGGGGACGCGGGACTGTCACGTTTTTTACGGGACGTATGGCAGGCTTAAGCGTAAAATAAATAGTTTTATTGTTGAAGTATTCATTTCCGATCCTTCTGCGTTTAATTCGGGAATTTCCCGAGCACTTCTTTCACGGCGTGTACATAAAATCTTCCACTAGTACGGAAATTTGAACTCAGCACTTGAAATAGTAAGCGTTACATAGTCTTCGGAACCCCGAGAATTAAGCTTCTTAAATTTGACAAGAATTTTTACGCTACTGATGGTGTTGATTCTACAGAATGCTTATTTGAAGAGTAGCAACAAATGACTGAACTAAACTGTTATTGTTGGAAAACCAAATTTTAGTTAAAGAAACTTCTGTTTTACATCAAAGGTAAGAAATAACACTAATAGTTTTACTAATGTATTTACATATGTATTATTAGTATCGGCACCTATGACCTTAAACCCGTCAAACGTATGAGTGATAATGTTCCTCGGTTTCGCCAAGTCGACGAGCACAGTATTCACGGAAAATATTTTCTAAAGTACAAAATTGCTTATTTTACTTCAAATAGGCTATAAGCATAATCCATACATTAATTTGTTATATAACTATCTCAAGCTAAGGTAAGTTTTTTTTTTTTTTTTTTTTAATCATTTAGGGCATTCAGAACTTTATAAAGGTCTTATGTAGAATGTTGTTGTATACCTTAACGTGAAAGCCTCTAATTCGCCTAAGGAAAGTTTAAAATCTGATAAAAATCACTTATAATGTGATCACCTTAGTTGTACCAATAATATACTAACAAATAGGTAAAAAACCCAGGTGGGTTTTAAAGTGGGTTTTTTCAGGTGGGTCCAACCCGAAAAAACCCACCGGGTTTTTTCGGGCTGGGCCCACTTGGGCAAACCTTAAGTCATCACTTTCATGTCGAACTTTCTGAAGAAAGGTTTGGGCAATGGTTAATCTCTGACGTTTGTGGTTCTCGGTTAATAAACGGTGGACCTAACGGGCAAAAACCTTCCGATAATCTAAGCTGTGAATCATTTCTTGCACAGCACTATGTCGACACCAAGTTTTGCAGTGATTTCATTCACATTATACGCATATCTCCCTTAATCAGCTCATCAATCCTTACCTTGTTGCGTTCCGTGGAGGCAGTTCGAGGGCGTCCTCTGCGAGGCTCATCTTCGATACTCGTGTTTCCACACTTAAAATGTTTCATCCAGCTCGTAACACTGCTGGCACGTATCTCCATAGGGCACTGCAGTCTGCGATGTTTTTTCAGAAGCAGATTGGTTCTCTTTAACAAGAAATTCAATCACAGCACGCTGTCGAAACGAAACATCGCTGCCCGCCAGAAAAGTCTTGTAGAGTTATTTGTTTCACTTACATCTAAATATTACGGTTGTGAAAACATATTGCTCACGACTTTCAATATGCTCCTCGTATAAGATAGCAGGTACTAGAAATATGTAGTCATTTTCAGAGCACATCAGTTTGCACGCATGTTATCAATCTGTACGCAGTTATTTTGGCGTACGCCAGGGTAGCATTAGTTCAGACTGCATTAGATAGCCTAATCATTTAAAGTGACAGAAATGCTTTTTGAATTAGATTGACTATTCTTAGTCTGAACCCTTACAGTAGCCTTCTCTACCTACATATTCATTCATATTGTATTAGTGCACCAAAGTAGTTTCTTTCCTCTGTCCATTGTTGCGAATTCGTGTCATATTCATGTTGTATATATGAGATATAAGATCCCAATGTATTTTGATACTTGTACGTACAATCCTGGTGTGAAGGTTCATGTATTCCTTCCTTAGATTTTATAAATTAATGCCTTCCTAAAATAAGATAGTACCGAGCCCTGAAGGGGCGATATATTTTGGAGTACTCTGGAATCAATCTTCACCTTTCTCTTCTGCCTTTCTAAAATAAGATAGCATCGAGTCCTGAAGGGGTGATAATTTGTGGGGTGCTATATCGAGTGTTGCTGGAATCAAGCTTCACCTCTGTCTTCTGCCTTTCCAAAATAAAGCACCGAGCCCTTAAGGGATGATATGTAGTGGGGTGCTATATCGAGTATTGCTGAAATCAGTCTTCACTTTCCTATTCTACCTTACTAAAATAAGATAGCACCGAGTCCTGTAGGGGTGATATGTTGTGGGGTACTATATCGAGTGTTGCTGGAATTCTTTCCTATTGGTGGAACCTATTTCTTCTCTGTTGCATCACACTTCCTATCTCAGTTACTAAGAAATTGCGTTTTGAAACACTGACACATTTTGCTTTGTTACCTGTTTAGTATGGTTTTATTACGCATCTTCTTATAGTCCAGGTTAAACTTCATTTTACAGCGTAATTTGTTACTGTTCAGTGATAACCTTTCTTACCTTTTTCGCCTCTTTGATGCTTAAATCTCGTATCTTTATTTGAAAGAAAAATACGACTCTTACTTTTAAAATGTGATTTGTGTATTACTTCTACCCCTGACGTGTGGGGTTCTTTATTTGATTATTGATCCCGAAAACTGGTTTTGGTGGTGGACAAACATGGTGATCTTGGGTTTACTAGGAATTTTTTAAATTTTGCCCCACTGTCTTCATTCTTTTATTATCACCGTCTTCTTTAGCCTTGGTATATAATCATGGAACGTTAAAAAATGTTCCTCTACTTTTTTCATTTCCTAATTTCCTCTACTAATCAGACCTAAAAAAAGAACTATTTTATGCTAAATTTCATAGCAATTTTATCGTTTGCCAGGGGAAAAATTGGTATTTTTACAATGCAAGAATAATGCTGATGTTTATTATTAAGTTATTAATATGTTATTATGTTTAACAATATAATTATGTTAAAATAACCCTACGCATTTTAAACTAATAGTGCTTGCCCACTGAAAGAAAGATACATTTCTTCTAAAAGCATTCTTTCCTAGAATTTCAGTAGCTTATATTTATGTACATTTAATCACTTCTTACTTAATTACGGATCACACTGGGCACCATTTAAGACTACATAAATAAGAAACTGCGCATTTGCTGCTTGTTTCTTTTCTTTCCTTTGAGGTTGACCTCCGTTAAACTGAAGATCACAATTGCATAAGCTATCTTCATTTGTTTAATTGTATTCACATCAGATTTTCCGTACATTGCACAATTTAATGCAATATATGTTTTATGTATAAGTCCAGAAGGTAATTTCCAACCCGGGGATAATCCAAACTTAACATTCTTTCATGTATTCTTTAACATTGATTTTTCTGTTGTGAAATTATTTTACACGATAACTACACGATCGCAATAGTTTTATCTAAACATTTCTTTGCTATTTATAGAGTAAAGCTTCGAGAAAAGCTTAGTAATAAAATAGTCCCATGTTAAAATTCGTGGAGAATACGAGAATGTGAATTCAACACAACTGGTTCGTTTACACTCTAGAAAGTAAGATTTTTGTGGAATAATTTTTGAAATTTATTCACTAAAACGGAAGTAGTTTAAATTAAGCAATATTTCCGGTATCGATATTTACTTACATAGATCAAGAATAATGAGAGATACGGGGGGAACGTTTCTTTCTTTTTTTTTAAAATAGATTCAACGCCCCAAGAATAGGTTTCACCTTCTCTATTAATACTCTATTGAACCCGGAAGTGGTAGAAATCAACTATATCCGGTTTCAGTTTTGATTGCCATAAAGCCAAAACGGTAATCAATAGGGATAGGCTGTTTTTAGTAATCGATTCGGAATCTCAATGAAAGTTTCCACTTCAACTAAAACTAAAAGTGTAAAGAATTTACTAGGGATTCAGCGTTGATCGCCATAGAGAAAAAACGGTAATAAGTAGCGATAAATGGTTTCTTGGAATCCATTCAGCTCTTTAAAAATAAAAAAAAGTAATACTACCAAAGTGCTAGAAATTTTGTACTCATAGAGAAAAAATAGCAAGTTACGCCGGGATGTGGTTTTCTGGAATAGAATGTGCTTCCCAAACATAGATTCAGTCTCCTCCGTTAACCTCTAATTCAAACCGGTAGTGATAGAAATCAAGCGTTTGCTGTTTTAACGTTAAGCACCATAGGACAAAATTAGTAAGATATATCAGGAAGCGGTTTTTTCGAACTCGATTCAGCTCCCAAGAAAACTACCATCTCCACAGTTAACATTGTACTTAAACACCGGAAGTGTTGAAATTTACCAGTAATTCCTGTTTCAACGTTGATCACGATAATAGCCACGGTGGTTTCATTGGTAGAACTCTCACTTCTGGTTCATATTGGGTCCCTGGTTCGATCCCAGCCTGCACCAAGTGAACTCTGTTGTGGACAGATACTGTGTGTATGAGTTCTCCTTTTCTTTATTCCACCATTATCTATCTTAACATCACCATCTCCCTTAGCCTCGGTGCGTATTCGTGGGACGTTAAATAAAAACTTTGATCACGTTGTAATAAAAACGTTGATTACAAGACTATAATAGATAGCGAGAAAGAGTTTTATAGAATTGATTCAGAGTCTCAAGAACAAACTGCTGAATCCAGAAGGTGTAGAAATATACAAGTACTTCCGCTTTCAATATTGATTTCCATAAAGCAAAGATGGTATAAAAGATATCGAGAAGCAGTTTTGCGGTACAGATTCAGCTTGCAAGGAATAGGTTCCATTTCCTCTGGTACCCCTTTATTCGAACTAGAAGTGGTGGAAATCAACGTTTCCGGTTTCGGCGTACAACAAAGTTGGTAATAGGTAACGCCAAATGTTTTTTTTTTTTTTTTTTTTGGAATCGACTCATGGTCTTAACCCTTATCCGGGCAACCTGGGCCTCCCAGGCCCAGTAGCTTCATATTTTTCTTCGAATTTCTTAATAACCATAAATATTTCGATGCCATAAAATTCTGAATTCTTCTATCTTTAGTCGAAGTTAAAGTTATGAACATATCGAGTTGGTAAGGCCCCAGTTGCAGTCTACGTTACAAAAATAGCTTGCCCGGATAACGGTTAAGAAAAGATTGTATCTTCTGCTGTGTCACTGTACAAAGAATGGAAGTGGTTGAGATTTACTACGACTTCTGAAGTCCAACCATAGACCAAAAATTGTAAAATATTGTGCGTTATGACTTTTTGATACGGAGTCAGCGTCCCGTATTGAAGCCGGAGTGGTGGAAATCAATGGTTTCCCGTTTAAACGCTGATCACCATAGCGGAAAGTGGAAGAGGTACCGGGAAGTAGATTTTTTTTGTATATATTCATTATCACAAGAATGGTTTGCTCTCCGACTTTACTCCTCTATTGCAACCAGAGATTATAGAAATCTATTTTGGTTTTATTATTTATTCCATAGATTGAAAATGTTAACAGAAAGAAAATATTTTACATATGGATTCAGTATCCGAAGTACATATTTTATTTCAGTTTTGTTCTACTGAAACCCGAAATAATAAGAGATAGTTGATCCTTCGGTTTCAGTATTGATTCCTATATGGAAATACTTGTAATACTTAGCAGGAAACCTTTTTTGCTTGGGTCGTCGTCAGATCCCATGTCTCACATTATATCTTTAATGCAGCCGGCACTTATACGTCCCTTTCAATATTGAATAAGTCTTCTGTGTTTTTACAACTGTGACACGAAACTCGTTTGTTTTCTTACATAAAGATTCCGTTTGCGCTAGAAGAACTAGATGAAAGTCTTCCTGTATTGATTTTCGCCCTAAGAATCTACAAAAGATGAAAAAGATGATTTATAATTTAATACATGTGTTTTAATGTACTATGTTGTAAAGCTGTATACTTTTCTTATATCCATATTCTTTATAACAAGGCGCTGAATCTTTATTTTTTTTAAAAAAATAACACACTTCTTGATAAACAAGATTCGAACCCGTGCTAAAATGATAACTTGTTTATAGATCTGCTACGCTTACCACTGTACCCTAAAGATATGACTTCAGTCTTTGTTTTATTTTACTGTCTTGATGATCATGCGACCTATACGGATCATATTCTACCAAATATGACAGTTTTTAAAAATTTTTATGTACTATTTATCTTTATCATCTGTTATGACTGTTTTCTATATGCCAGTTATATACTTGGTTCCCAACAAAGGGCTGTTTATTTTGTAAAACTACGCATGTTATTCTGTAAGAATGGAGAGAAAGTAGATTTCCCTGTAAGCACAAATCCAAGGGGCGTAAGGTTCTAGGTTCGTTTTTGCGGATTTAGTCTCTGGAAGTCAATCCAGCTTCTTCGCAACAGAAGTGTACAAAATCGTTTATTTCTTCCATTTATATCATATGCCATGGGGTGGGTACCGAAGTGGGGATTTCGCCGCCATCTTGAATTCAATATGGCATGTATTTAGCTTGACGAAAAGTCTTGACAATTTCATCCTATTCCCGCTTCCGTTTTAAAGGTTAGAAGTAGAAATACTCCTCCATAGAAATACCTGTAAAATCATTTTACCTCGTGTTCGGATCAAAGAGTAAAGTTAATCTCTAACGATAACATTCTCCCAAAATTGTGGGCACGTAAGGCATAGCAACACAGTGTTTTCCTCAGGGTTCTGAAAAACACAGCCCAATGAGTTTTATTGGTCAAAATTGAGCTTTATCAAATTTTGTACGTATATTTAAAACCATATGCCTACTCAAAATACTATTTAAGCATTCATGGTCTATTGTCTTTATGAAACTATGTGATTCCATGGGGGGCCGCACTGGCTCACCTCTGGTACGGGTTCCTGGTTCTATCACAGCTCCCGCCGGGTGGGTTTTTTGCCAGACAAACACCGTGTGCATGGTTTTTCTCGGGGTTCTCCGTTCATTCCACTTTGGCCATACCACAATTATCATTCATCTCATCATCGTCTCCCCAAGGCCCGGTCAGTCATTAAACTAAACTTAAAATAACGTTGAAAAAAAAAAAAAAAAGAACGTCGTACAGATGGATCCGTGAAGTCCCATCCGCGTTTCATAGGACACACTTTGTGCCTTTGACACTCGCTTATATTTCGATTTCTAGTAAGAAGAAGGTAGACAGTTTTGTAGAGTAACCAAGAGGTGAATAATTCTATATAAATGTAGAATAAATAAAATTCCTCATTACACTCAGGGGTCAGTTTCCTAAGCCAGTCGTTATGACGGAAGGTTCCTTTAGTTTCACTCAAAGCACATCAGGCAAATATTGGGATACTATCTCAAGTTCAGGTTTTTTCTTCTAAATAGAGTTTTTTTTTTTTTTTTGAAAAACTGAAATGTTGGAAATGTTTTTTAAATTCTCAGTTCCAGTTTCCAAATTGCCTTCTTACAAGGATTTACTATTAAAGGGTATTTATGGCATACGATAATTGTACTATGCGTCACCTGCTTCACTAGGTACACGAGATGAATTCGAGACTTTCATGATTTGATTACCGTTAGTGTCGAGACGAAAGAGGTATATCCTTACAAGTAAAGGGTCCAGATAGATGAATCGAGTTGCGGGATGAGATATAGTGCGCCTGATAGAGGATGTAAAAATATATAAATGTGCAAAGTTATAGCGGCTGAGCGCGATAAGAAACTGAGGGGAGGGGGTCAAAGTTGATGGGAGAAGGGCTATGCTATGTTATTGAAATGCATCAAATAAATTATTGAATCGTGAAAATAGTGAAAGATAGACAATGCAACCGGCGGTAGTTTCACATATTAGCAAAAGAAGAATGGGCAGAGTAGATCTCGGACCTGCGCCGCCATCTTGAAATTCGCCATTTTGAAATTAAAAATTACTGATGTGATACGTCAATTAGGGCCAGCATGTTCTCAAACAGTCAATTATGAACTTTAGTGACCATTATCTGTTCGTTTTTGGAACATTTAGGATCATCTTTATAGTTATTTACGGAAATCTGAGAGACAAATATTCATATGTTGCAAGTTTAGATTGCTACGAAAACACATATAAGTTAAACATCTACAAGTCAAGAAAACTAACAGTGAAATTTGATATCCAAGTTGTATATTATTACATGATTATTAATATCAAATTTCATTGTTGGATATCAAATTTCACTGTTAGTTTTCTTGACTTGTAGATATGTTTAACTTATATGTGTTTTCGTGATAATCTAAACTTTCAACATACGAGTATCGGTCTCTTAGATTTTCGTAAATAATCCTAAATCTTCCAAATAAGTCCAGATAACGGTCACTAAAGTTCATAATTGACTTTTTGAGAACATGTTGGCCTTAATTGATATAGCACGTCACTATCTTTCCATTTGAAAGGATAACTCAGATTTCAAAATGGCGAATTTCAAGATGGCGGCGCAGGTCCGTGATCTACTCTACCCATTCTTCTTTTGCTAATATGTGAAACTACCGCCGTTTGCATTGTCTATCTTTCACTATTTTTACGATTCAACAATTTATTTGATGTATTACAATAACATAGCATAGCCCTTCTCTCATCAAGTTTGACCTCCTCCCCTCTGTTTCTTATGGCGCTCAGCCGCTATAACTTTGCACATTTACATATTTTTACATCCTTTATCAGGCGCACTATGTCTCATCGCGCAACTCGATTCATCCATCTGGACCCTTTACTTGTTAGTAATTTTCTTTCTTTTTTTAAAGTGAAGTATTTGCGATTTGTATTTAACTGATACACGGATAAAAGGATTTTATTATTTGTTTGTACTAAGTGTATACTACGAAAACAGAGTGAAGTACAAGGTGTACAACTTTGCTTCCGCCGTTTTTCCCCCCAAAATATGACGCTTTAATGAAAAGAATTGCTTGCCCAGGCATTATTCAAAGTATTGTCCATCGCTGGCCACTACTTTCTCCCATCTTTCGGGCAGCGTCGAAAAAGTGTTTCATCTTTGGAGGCGATCCACGAATCTATCCACTTTTTGACTTCTTCATAAGATCGGAAATGTTGGTCAGCCAGGTCATGCGCCATTGATCGAAACAGGTGATAATCAGAGGGAGCGATGTCTGGAGAGTACGGCGGGTGGGGTAGGACTTCTTTTCCAAATACGTTTTGACCACTTTTGCAACGTGGGGTCGAGCGTTGTCGTGCTCACAATCACTTTGTCGTGTTTCTCGCTGTATTGCGGCCGTTTGTCTTTTAATGCTCGGCTCAAAAGCATTAATTGCGTTCGATAACTATCACCTGTGATTATTTCACTTGGTTTTAACAACTTATAGTACACGACGTCGAGCTGGTTCCACCAAATGCAGAGCATGGTCTTGGAGCCATGAATATTCGGTTTGGCCGTCGACGTGGAAGCATGGCCGGGATATCCCCATGATTTTTTGCGTTTAGGGTTATAGTAATAAACCCATTTTTCGTGCCCGGTCACAATGCGATGCAGAAATCCCTTCCATTTTTGCCTCTGAAGCAACTATTCACAAACACACAAACGCCGTTCAGCGTCTCTTGATTTCAACTCATACGGGACCCAAGTTCCTTCTTTCTGAATCATACCCATGGCTTTGAGTCGTTTTGAAATGGCTTGCTGTTCACTCCCAATTATCGTGGGCGTTTGCATCCTTCTTGCTTGTAGAGATGAATCTTCGTGCAGTGAGATGGATTTGCTTCTCTTTCGCATACGGGTGACGTATGCACCCAAAGCAAAAACACTTATTTTCCATTTTCGTTTCTTCTTTCTTCCTACTCCTTTGTTCTGCTTTCTTCGCATGGGTACGTTTAACCTTTTCCGATATCTATTCTCGTTCTCGCTATATTCCACATAATCTCATTTTGACTCCATTTTTATGGCCTTATTTGATCCTTCCAATGCGCTTGTTGGCCGATATATATATATACAGGGTGGGTCATTGTAATCAATCCACGGAAATATCTGAAAAATGATAAAACATAGAAGAAATTTTTGAAGTACATGCTATATATTGCTAAGGGGAAAAAACAATTCCGCCAAAAGTACCCCTCTCCGCCCCCCGTAAATGGGGGTAACGGGGGGTAACTTTGAAATGTCAAATGGGAACATGGGTCGAGTAATACCTCGTTCGAAAGGTCTTGGAAAACTAAGTAACGCTGTACCGAAAGATGTTTCATATTGTGCACCAGTTTCAAAATGGCCACCATGATATGGTTCGGAAACTCCAGTACCCGTAGTATGAAAACCAGTAGCGTAGCGTTAAGTTTTGCAATGGGTAGACAGTATATTATATATATATATTTAGAGAGAGAGAGAGAGAGTTCAGTGCTCCACGATTATGCTCCGAGACTAAGGCAAATGGTGATTTGTTAGATGATAGTGGTGGAGTGACGACAGTGGGAGAGAACGGGAGAGAATCTCGAGAAAATCTACACACACAGTGTTTGTCTCGTATAAAACCAACTTGGTGGGATTTGGAATCTAACCAGGGACCCTACGCGTCAGAGGTGACTGCTCTACCACTGAGCTACCGATGCATCTCTTTAAATACTTGTTACAAAAAGTTCCCATTTTTACATTATCCCATAATACCAATAGCTTTAGACTTCGATTTAACCCGATCATTTTCTTTCTTTATTTATTTTGGAATTATTTGCAGTTTAAAACCTCATATCAGTATTGAGATAGTTTGACGTCTCTTGTAACCTGAAATCCACATGTTTATACTCCACATATATCCAAATATATGAAAATTATCAATTATATAATCTATTATTTGGGGTCGCGGTGGCTCAGAGGTGCATGGGGGTCTTTGGTTCCATCCCAGTTCGCGCCAAGTGAATTTTGTGATGGACAAACACCGTGTGTGTGGTTTTCTTGGGGTTCTGCCGTTTCCTACCACTTTCTTCATTCATTTCTCATTATCACCGTCTCCTTTAGCTCAGCTGACATAACCGTGGGACGTAAATCTCAAAGATTTCATTTCATTTTTAATCTATTATTAGAAAGAGCAGACACATGGTTCAAAATATCGTATCGATATCCAGAACCTAATAAAATTTTGAGTTTAAGGTTTTTACTTCTTGATGAAAACCTCTGAGTGAATAAAATTATAGGAGCTCTGTTTTAATAATAATTTCCGAAAGGAACATTTTCAATGTAACAATTTTTACATTTTCATATATACAGTATATGTGAAACTCCTAACAAAGTTTCGTTAGAAACTAATTTTCGCGGGGTTGCAGTACTATATATAATATACAGAAAACTAATTTCGATAAACACATTCCTTAACGATTAAATTAAACCAGTATATCGATATAAATTTATTCTGACAAATCTCGGTATATACACTAAATACATTAAATTGAATTAATAATTTAGTTTTCCAATCATTTGATTTGCGCATAATAAATTACTAACTCAGAGAGACCCAAATAAAAATTTACCTAACGATTTTAAAACCAACAACAAAATAGCAGACTACAAAATCTCCTGCCCTTGCTTTTGTCTTTCCCAGTGTTGATACACTCTGGTATTGCGATACACGTTGGCCGCCATGTGCATAAGTCTGATGCACAAATAGTGGGGTACAAAATACCCCGAAATATGGCTTGGCGGCTAACGTGTTAAACTGAATGAATATGGTATCACTGCTACTGAGACATTTTGCCCGATGTCTCTTTGCTAGGTTGTTTTAGCGAGTGAGAAGCCTACAGCCACATGCGCGCGCCGCTTTCAACTGTATTTGTTCCAGCCGCGTTGAGACATATTTCTTGTTGTCTCTGTGCTGCCAGTTTGACGGAGATAGAATTTTTCTTCCCGAGTTTTGAAAAGTAAAATTATTTAGAAATTTGACTCTACTACTATTCTTATTAACCAAGCTATCGCTGGCCCTAGTATTTCTATATTTTTCTTCAACAAGAAATGAATATTAGTTCTTATTAATAAGGAAATTCTCAAGCTATGTTCTTTTAATTTGAAAGGGTAGACAGTGTCTCAATGTCTCATAGCACTCTACGCTACTGATGAAAACCATGGAAGGTAAATGAATGGAACAAAATTGAAATACGTAAATATCATAGGGCATATCGAATGGTGTGGTCCCTGTGATCCAAGCGGCCTCCCTGAAGGGGTCTTGGGGGCTAACTTCAAAATTTCAATGTCCGACCGGACTTCATGGATAGAGAATCGGTGCACAGAGTTAGTGCGAATGGCCATATTTACATTTTGATTAATTACTAGCACTCATGTCATACTGTGAGCTTGAGGGACGAAACGTTGTGTACGTATATCCTCGAAATGCTTTCTGAATAACCAGCACGCATTGCATAAAAGTTTCTGTGGGGACGGAGATTAGCAAATTCACACGTTTGTAAGTTCCAGCAACTGCATTATTCGACAACTTCTTTCGTATAACGTTCCTTCTGTTTTCGCATCAAATCATACCCAGTCATACAGATATGCGTTATCATTCAAATAAAATTTCACCTTTTTTTAGTCACTACAGCGACATCCTTACAAACAAATGTTTCAACCACTCCATACCTATGTGTAAGGTAGCCTTAATTTGCGAATTAAAGTAGAGTTCTCATTTGAACTTTCACTGTTACGTTCCACCCGACTCACATACAGACCGCAGGGCGAGATTATTTTGCAGGACTTGGATTTCTCTATATACATTATGGCAATTGTACTCTAATATTTTTTATATCTGTTGTATTATTCTCGAGCCTTGGAACGTCTCCGTGGTTTTCCTATTTATTTTTTGTTATTTTCATTTATGTCTAACCGTATTCATACTATGGGCACTAGACGTTTTCTTAGACACACTCACCATGTCTTGGCGATCATTTTGAAAACGGTGTCTCTTGTCGAAAATATTCTTACAGAAGTTGTTTGATATTAATTTGTCTATGTAACGTGATGTTACTCGCTTCAAGTTGCTATTTGAAATTTTCAAGTTGACCCAGGATGCCTTTCAGTTGGTCCTGGGAGTCACCCCGACAACACCTCTCGATGTGCCTTACGTCAGTTAGCTACTCCAGTTTTTCTTCTGTTGATTTATCTCCAATCGCTTTCATACTGCGGGTACTAAACCTTTTCTCTGACACGGATACTATGTTTCGGCGGCCTTTTGAGAACACTGCCATTTCACCTCAATCGTTTTTTCCTGCAAGATGTTTGATTTTGCAAGATTTATCGAACGAGGTACCACTCGACTCATGTTACTATTTGAAATTTTGAAGTTAGCCCCCAAGACCCCTTCAGGGAGGCCACTGGGATCACAGGGACCACACCATTCGATATGCCCTATGATATTTACGTATTTCAATTTTGTTCCATTCATTTACCTTCCATGGTTTTCATACTACGGGTACTGGAGTTTCCGAACCATATCATGGTGGCCATTTTGAAACTGGTGCACAATATGAAATATCTTTTGGTACAACGTGACTTAGTTTTCCAAGAGCTTTCGAACGAGGTATTACTCGACCCATGTTCCCATTTGACATTTCAAAGTTACCCCCCGTTACCCCCATTTACGGGGGGCGGAGAGGGGTACTTTTGGCGGAATTGGTTTTTCCCCTTAGCAATATATAACATGTACTTCAAAAACTTCTTCTGTGTTTTATCATTTTTCAGATATTTCCGTGGATTGATTAAAATGGCCCACCCTGTGTGTGTATATATATATATACAGGGTGGGCCATTTTAATTAATCCACGGAAATATCTGAAAAATGATAAAACATAGAAGAAATGTTTGAAGTAAACGTTATATATTGCTAAGGGGGAAAACCATTTCCGCCAAAAGTACCCCTCCCCAACCCCCGGAAACGGGGGTAACGGGGGGTAACTTTGAAATGTCAAATGGGACCATGGGTCGAGTAATACCTCGTTCGAAAGGTCTTGGAAAACTAAGTAACGCTGTACCAAAATTTGTTTCATATGGAGCACCAGTTTCAAAATGGCCGCCATGATATAGTTCGGAAACTCCAGTAGCCGTAGTAAGAAAACCATGGGAGGTAAATGAATGGAACAAAATTGAAATACGTAAATATCATAGGGCATATCGAATGATGTGACCTCTGCGATCCCAGCGGCTTCCCTGAAGGGATCTTGTGAGCTAACTTCAAAATTTCAATGTCCGACCGGACAACGGTTCGGGCGTACGCTTGACCTACCCAATGCTGTTTGGAAGGCAGACTTCAGGGATAGAGAATTAGTGCACTCAGTTAATGCGGATGGCCACAGTCAAGGGAGCCCATAAGGGGGGCAAGGGGGGCTCTTGCCCCCCTAGAGGAAATTGTGCTTCGGAATATCGAAAACTCAATAGAATTTTTAGTATAGCTACAGCAAAATTTGAAACTATATTTGAAATGTCGCTTTTTCTTGCCTCCCTTGGAAACCACAACATGGGCGCTCTTGGCCACAGTTGCATTTTGATTTACTATTAGCACTCATGTCATATTGTGAGCTTGAGGGACGAAAAAGTGTGTACGTATATCCCCGAAATGCTTTCCGAATAACCAGCACGCATTGCATAAATGTTTCTGTGGCGACGGAGATTAGCAAATTCACACGTTTGTAAGTTCCAGCAACTGCATTATTCGACAACTTCTTTCGTATAACGTTCCTTCTGTTTTCGCATCAAATCATACTTAGCCATACAGATATGCGTTACCATTCAAATAAAATTTCACCTTTTTTAGTCACTACAGCGTCATCCTTACAAACAAATGTTTCAACCATACCACAGCTATTTGTAAGGTAGCCTTAATTTGCGAATTAAAGTAGAGTTCTCATTTGAACTTTCACTGTTACTTTCCACCCCACTCACATACAGAGCACAGGAAAAGATTATTTTGCAGGACTTGGATATCTCTCTATACATTATGGCAAATTTACTCTAACATTTTTATCTCTGTTGTATCATTCTCGAGCCTTGGAACGCCTCCGTGGTTTTCCTATTTAATTTTCGTTATTTTCATTTATCTCTACCCGTATTCATACTATGGGCACTAGACGTTTTCTTACCGTTAGACACATTCACCATGTCTTGGCGATCATTTTGAAAACGGTGTCTCATGTCGAAAATATTCTTACAGAAGCTGTTTGATATTCATTTGTCTATGTAACATGATGTTACTCACTTCAAGTTGCTCTTTGAAATTTTCAAGTTGGCCCCGGATACCTTTCAGTGGAGTCACCCCGACAACACCTCTCGATGTGCCTTACGTCAGTTACCTACTCCAGTTTTTCTTCTGTTGATTTATCTCCAATCGCTTTCATACTACGGATACTAAACCTTTTCTCTGACACTGATACTATGTTTCGGCGGCCTTTTGAGAACATTGCCATTTCACCTCAATCGTTTTCTCCTGCAAGATGTTTGATTTTGCAAGATTTATCGAACGAGGTACCACTCGACTCATGTTACTATTTGAAATCTTGAAGTTAGCCCCCAAGACCCCTTCAGGGAGGCCACTGGGATCACAGGGACCACACCATTCGATATGCCCTATGATATTTACGTATTTCAATTTTGTTCCATTCATTTACCTCCCATGGTTTTCATACTACGGCTACTGGAGTTTCCGAACTATATCATGGCGGCCATTTTGAAACTGGTGCTCCATATGAAACAAATTTTGGTACAGCGTTACTTAGTTTTCCAAGACCTTTCGAACGAGGTATTACTCGACCCATGGTCCCATTTGACATTTCAAAGTTACCCCCCGTTACCCCCATTTCCGGGGGGTGGGGAGGGGTACTTTTGGCGGAAATGGTTTTCCCCCTTAGCAATATATAACGTTTACTTCAAACATTTCTTCTATGTTTTATCATTTTTCAGATATTTCCGTGGATTAATTAAAATGGCCCACCCTGTATATATATATATATATATATATATATATATATATATATATATATATATATATATATATATATATATATATATATATATATATCGGGTGTTGCAAAATAAGTGTTACAACTCTTGGGAGATGACTCCTGCCACTGAGACAAGAAAAAAAGTTCTCTTAAACTTTCCGCTATCGGATATAGTTTCAGATCTACAAGGTGCCGAAAGCGTGGGAACATGACTTTCGAACGCCAATAGTTCGGAAACTATCCAACATAAAGAGGGCGGGTAAAAAATTCACTGAAGAAGTCATACCTGCTCTATTGAATTTTGCATGTTTCACAATCCTACCGTGCACGCGCAAGGGATTCCCCAAAGGAACGTAGGAAGTCCCGGATAATCTGCCAAATGAAACTTGGTCTAAATGGATATGAATTGATAGGCTTTCTACCAGGTAACAATAATTCATTTGTCTTAAGTCGATATCTGGAACAAATACAAAATGGCAGACACCTTTATTCCCGTTGTGTGTGGTTTCATAATCGCCAGGTACGGATGCTGGCCAACAGTGACGTTCTGAGTATTAATTGTAGCGAATTTGTACTCAAATGCTCTAGAAAGACATCTGGAGTGTCGGTAGAGCATAACAGATGAAGCAGGGTGATACACATGTGTGGAAACACTTAACAAAAAATGCCCCGAAATGCACTCATACTCAGTAAACGCGAGTTCAAACCGTCGGAAATGTAAGGATTAGCGTCAAGAGCATGAAATCCATTGCCAATTCACGAATAATATTCCTCCAAACCGATGCAATATGAGGTGCACGGTTGCATACCAATAAGGATACATCAACTGAGGCCAAGTTCAAATTGTGCAATGGACTCATTAAGAAACTGGGTAAACTAAATGAATGTCACTAGTGGGATCGCATGATCGATATTGAAATGTGGCCAATGTGTGTGTTGATATCAACATGTAGCCGCTATTTCAGATAAATATTTTCCACGACGGAAAGATCCACGATTTAAAAACTTAATTCGTCGAATATTTATCTCGTACTGATTTTTTTTTTTAACTTTTGGATTTGAATATCTCTGGTGAAATCTAGTTTATTTGGATTCTGGCACTGATTTAAGACCAGAAGAATTTAGAAAGGGGTAAACTGAAATCCAGAACCTGAAGATGCTCGGAAGCTTGTTCTCAAAGATGTCCCTGCTCCTTCACGTGTGCAGCCACTTCGAATCTGTAGTCGACGAGGAAGATTTTTTTTTTTTTTTTGCATCGTCGACACTGGCGAACTTTAAATACACGAAGCTTCCTGGATCCCGGAAAATGAGGCCGTTGTCAGTTATTTAGATCCTGTTTCGCCTGCATTTTCCTGCAGTATAATCTCATTGTCAATCATCGGTGACCTAAAAGGATGGGTCCATCCTTGGAAAAACGACAGTATGCAATTTCGAAGAATTAAAAGTGGTTAATTAAACGTTTGGGGTAAAATATTACGGTACTGCCACTTTCTAATACTTTGATTTGTTGGCTAAAAGCACTACAGCTAGCTCAGAATACAGACATTTTGTAAAAAAAAAAAAAAGTTCTACCATTAAACAGAGTTTTCTGTTTTAATAACCAGCAAAAAAAAAAAAAAATGGCGAAAAAAATCAGAGTATTACGTAACAAAGGGGGAGGGGTTCCGGCTTGCGTTACGAAGTTTGACAAAGGGGAAGGAGGGAGTAAAATTTGGTCAAAAATAGCGTTACGTAATATGTGGTCGGTCCCCGTAGTGGTTGAAGAAAGGATACTTTTTGAAATCATTGTAATTAATTGGATGGTAATTTTAATGTGACAAGGTATAAATTAGAGGAGAGGACTGATGAATACATGTGAACGATAGTGGAAGTATTTGGTGAATTGAGTAAATGAAGGGAATCGGTAAACCTCGACAAACTGACGATCATTATGATGTTTACTACAAAATTGCGTATGGTAGGATTGAACCAGGAACTTACACCATTCTAGAATATGGAAAGTTTGTTGAGTATCAGATTATTTGGAAGAGGAGGTTAGATAATTAGTATTTTCCTTTAAATAGGTTCAAGGGATGAGACAATATAGGAGTTAGATAGGAGTTAGCGGTGAATATTTAAGTACTGGTTTATCTTATTCCTTGCATTCTAGAACATATTTGTATTACATTAATATGCAGCTGATTTTTTTATTAGCAAATTTCCCAAATGTCCAAAGCAATTTTATTAAAAATGTCGTAATCATCTTATGCAAACAAAAGAGGAAATATGTATTCATTGGATTGGTTGTCGCGTGCACTTACAAGGCAGAAAGGTTCTGACCGAATATCTGTATCTGAGATAAGCGCTTACCAGAGGGCTTACGTATTTCCATCTGTATAATTCTTAAGTGGAAGCAGTTTAAATAAATACATGTCATTGTAATAGACGATATGAGAGCAGATTCTGTGTATGGGAAGCGTTGAATTCACTAAACTTTAAAATGTAACATTCTTAGTAATTAATATTTGTTCTAAGTTAATAATTCTAATATCACAATACTAATAACTTATTCCAATATTGTATTAGAATGTTAAATAAATGTCACATTAAAAGTTATATAATAAACATTCTTATTTACATTTAATTCATTTTTTATTACTTAACAAATATTCTAGCTTAAAAATTGTGCTGAAGACTTCGTCAGGACAGATCAGGGCGTATCAGATGATGATACTGATTGCTTATTTGGATCACATACTTTGATGTTTTTTCTTTAACTACGGTTTTATTCTAAATCAGTAGAAATAAACTGAGAGGATAACATAGTAATGTAAGAATATGAAAGTATGTGATCCAGGTGAGCGATTAGAATTTTCTTCTAGATATCATTTGCCTTCGCCAAGTCTTGAGCACAATTTAAAAGTTGAACTAGTGGTTTGGGAACGAATAAAACGTATTTAAGGTAATTAAGTTACGAACATTAACGTTCGATTCAGTTATGTTTATTTCTTATATTATTTCGCCCGTCTTTGGAGCCTTCGTGAGAAACTTCTGCTGCTTTTCTTTGTTCATATATTTATCCTCGAAGAAGGCTTTGTTGCGATATTAGAACAGATGATCATCCAAAGAAGAAACTTTCAATTTTGTATTATCACTTGCAGATTCTCATGCATATCATTTTTTCTTTCTATAATATGCAAGCTCGTACGTACAAGTAGCATGAAAACTTTTTCATTTTATAGTAGAAAGTAGTTAAGGAAAAACTGAAAATAAATAGTAAATTCTTGATTTACAAAGCCAAATTGATAGATAAGAAATATATGTTTAAAAATAAAATATTATGTCATATTTCAAATATTCAATTTTGAAGTAGTGCAGATTTCTAACATTTTACGTTGTTAAATGCTAACTAACTAAAATCTTGACTTTAATATGTTGCGTATCTCGCAATCAGTAAAGACTTGCATTTCCGTACCTCTTAAACATTTGTAGGAGCAAATCACGAGACAGAAGTATTTTTCATAAACCAGAATTATGATACTAGTCATACCTATGAGGAATCATTTTTCAAATTATAATGTAGCATTAATATAAATGGTGAACTAATTCGTATATTGCAGGATGAACCAAACTGACGGTGAGTTTATTTTGGAATGCCTTGTGGAACTCAGATCTTCCATAGTAATTATTAACTATTGTTAAAATATTTTTTGATTGCCACACATTAGCTTTCAGTAAAGCTTTCGTGAAGACCTCTCATTTCCTTTGAGGTTCGGAAAATACTATTATGTTTCATGGTGACTATAAATTGGTTACCTACAGTGTTGAACTTAACAGGGTGGCGAGGCGATCTCCGTCTGCGCCCGCCGTCCTATGGCGCCCTTTTGTCACAATAAAATAGGCAATTGTAGTTACAATTTCCATTATTGTCTTTATAATAAATATCATATAACAGAGTAATTGCAGGTTTGCGTAGATTATTTACAGGCTACAAGCTGTCAAGGCGCCCTGCTCTCTTCTCCGCGGGCGCCAACACTGCCAGATATCCTAGGTGATATGTAACAACTCGGTCTGATCTTGTGTTATCACAAGTGATTTTGTGACTACTGTATGACTCATTCTCTCGTTGCGTTATTTGACTGTGGTAATATTATAGAGTCGAGACTTAACGTAAGGGCGCTTCTAGGGGGCGCGGTGGCTCAGTGGTAAAGCGTTCACGTCTGGTACTTGGGGACCCTAGTTCGATCCCAGCTCGCGCCGTGTAAACGTTGTGGTGGACAAACACCGTGCTCGTGGGTTTTCTCGGGGTTCTCCCGTTTCCCCCCACTTTCTTCATTCCACCATTTCATTTATTTCATTTATCATCACCGTCTCCTTTAGCCTAACCGGCATAGCTGTGGGACGTAAAACATTAATTGAAGCATTTTACAAGTGTTGAGGAGAGGTTTATTCCAAGTGAACATTTAATAAAAGATTGTACCTGTTTGGATCCAAAGAAATTTGAAGAAATAAAGAAAAATGGATTACCAGATGGAGCCCTGAAAACATTAGCAGAAAATACAGGCGTGTGTAAAGAAACCCTGTCAAGCAAATTTGAGATTCATTACAAAGATTACTTCAAGAATCTGAAGGATACTTTTTTTTTTTTTTTTTTTTTTGATGTGGTTCAGTGCCCAGCTGATTTTGGAAATGAAGATGAATTGAGTGAAAACAAAACGGAAGATCAGGATCAGCTGAATCCTGACTGTTGTAAACATGACTACATACACTGTGAGCTGAGCAACTGTACACGCTTGTTTACACTCTTGTATGAGCTGACTTTAAATGAAAGCACTTATAGCAATTTATATTGTGTGTACAGATATGATATCGCTCTTCCAACTAACCGGGTAACTCATGGGAATGCTTATTTTCTAAGTTGAAGATCATCAAATCAAAACTGAGATCACTTTTGGGATAAAGTCTACTGGGAAATTTAATGCTCTTTAATACTGAATAGGTCCAGAATTTTCTTGTAGATAACGATGTTATTGGAAGCGAAATAGCAAAAACCTCAAGAGACCTTAAACGATTACTCATGGTGTGAAACTTAATATAGTCATACAATTGTACCTAATGGTATTTTTTTCTTCTATTTCTATTGGAATAGATAGACTACTGCTAATTTATCCATCCTACGTTCACACTTTTGTTAGCTGTAATTATATTATTCTGTGCTATGCAACATTTACGGTATTTCGTCCTAGTCGTTTTGTGTATAATTGTGTATGCTTAATGCTGTGAACAAATTAAGAAGTCATTTTAAAAGCCAGAATGTTTACATAAATTTGTCTATGAGGCGCCCCTCTAAGTTTCCATCTCCGCCTAGCTCTGATAGCTTCAGTCCGACACTGGTTACTTAGATGCGCTCACTTTTTATTGAGGTGATATTTCTGTTACCTTGCTGTAGTTTTTAGTCATTAGAGGTCCTCAACCTTTTTGAACTGACGACACAGTTTATTAAACGCCCAAGACATCACGAAAGATGTATTTGATTTCAAATTAGGATTAGGAACTAGGTTTGTGGGCTTTCATCACCTATGGCCAGGTTAGCCCTTCATCTATGAGGGATTATGTCCCTCGGCGATCACACTATTCATGGAAACGACCTGGGATCTATATGTTAGATACCATCTCGACATTTTCCTGGTGTGAATGAGGAAAATCTTACTCAGGAGCTGGCGTGAAAAAAGCTTTTACATGTTTATGACCGAGTGTCTTGATTTTTAATTATATTAGTGTAAGGCTGTAAGGTTATAGACCCTTATACGGTAGTGACTATAAAGTACTGAGGATTGTTGATGCTGCTGGAGGCGTTGACAGTTTCAATCGGACTCGAAATTGATTTTTTAATTAATTATTAACTGCATCCTAATTTTTAAATTTTTAAATTTCACGACACACCCTATGGGACTGCATGACACACTAGTGTGTCGCGGCACATCGGTTGGAGACAACTGCATAAAAGTATGCATATGTTATGAACTTTAAATTATTATTACTATATTGGTTTCTTTAGAACTTACGTTAATTTGTCATGTGATTCGGATCCTATGTTAAACTGTAGATCCACGCCTTATATAACCTCGCTGCTGTATGGGATGCTAAACTCAAATCTAATTCAATTATATTTCAATTTTTGTCTTTCTTCCTCATCAGTATAAGATACAATCCCGGCAATGTTAGGGTTCCTTAAGTGAAAACATCGATAACAGAGATGATAATATTGAAAAAAACACTCCGCTGGTTGTTTACCTTCAATAGTAGATTTTATAAATATACCTTTGATTCTCCGAGTGATGTTCAAAAATTTTTTATAATCTTATCTTATATATAAAAGAGAACGCACAAATCCTTTGTTCCCTCATCACGCTAATACGGCTGAACCAATTTCTTTCATTTTTGGGGGGTTATTAGGATTTGGACCCTAGATGGTTTTTATCATATCACTTTAATTTTTAACTACCAGTGTCTTGAGATAATTGACCATTCAAGTGTCCATAACGTACAAATCCTTTGTTAGTTCATCATAGGTAAAAATAAACGTATTTATATGCAACCCGCATGACCGTGTCACTCGGCGGGTTAACATAAATGACAGGCGATATAATGTTAACATTTACTGCAATCTTCTATGGTTTTTATCATATCACTTGAAAGCGAAAAAGTAAAAATTATATAAGTAACAAAGTTTATTGCGTTCCGGGGTGACCGCAGCGAAGCGGGGTGAACGCTGCTAGTATTTCTATAAGTATGTAATTTAAGGGAGGTATTTATACGGAAAAGAACCAGCTTGGGAAATAACCAAAAGTCACACGGAGTCATGTCGGGTGAGTAGGGAGCCTGACGACACAGGAATGTCGTGTTTGGCGATGAAAGCCTGAGTCAAATTTCGCAGACACTCTCCTCATGAACAAATTCTCGTATTCAAAATATCGTACAGTGTACCGATCCAGTTGAATGGTTTCTACCTGGAAATTTGATGTAATATCGCTGCTTAATAATAATAATAATAATAATAATAATAATAATAATAATAATAATAATAATAATAATAATAATAAAACGATAACTACTCACAACGCGTCTTCTCGTTGGCCGACTGCCAGCGATTGCCGTTTTCTGCGGGCGGGAAAAAGAATTCATGACTGCACATAAGTGTCCCTTCTACATCTACACTAAAGAGAGTCTCCCGCGCTTAATTGGTTTACACGGGAAAAAGTACGGTTCGATACATGATTGTGCACAGCAAGGATATTTAAGTAGTGAGTAATTGCTAAGAATTTTTTAAACCATCTTTTCTCATTCTGTATTTTGCGAAATAAATGTACTTAAAAGTTTTCTTTTAGCCATTTAGCTTTGAAAGTACGTAATATTCAATTAAAACATAGTAAGAGTGTTTCTTTTGAGTTCTTGACTAATATATGATAGTATAAGAATTTCCGTGTTAGCTATTTAGCACCCACCCTGTATGCTTGATGCTGTAGTTTGTTTAAATGGAAAGGATATGGGTCGATTAAAATACAAATTACGCATTGAATGCTGAAGATTATTAAAAACATTTCCTTTTACTCTGTACGTGAGAGTTTTTAAAGCTCCTTTATGTATTATGAAGACTTAAGATAATATACCAAAACACAATGACCCGTTCAACTCTGCATATAAGACGAGAAGTTATCCAGACCGTGCAAATTTATATATTCAACGGTGTCTCGAATTAATTAATTTTGAAGGCGAAAGTTGTTTATGTATATAATTATATGCAAAGATTGTAAACAGATCAAAAGCAATTGGTGTCACGACTATATATGTAAAAGTGTATGTACTTTTTTTTCATGTACTGCAACATGATTTTGTTGAAGCAGACTTTCCTTTGCATTTCAGCTTGGATTGGAAAGGTTACTATTAAATTACTTAATTCTAATACATGAATGAAAAAAAAATTGATCCAAGCACGAGGAAACAGCTGAATTGTTTAAAATTAATTTTTGAATATAATTATCAATAAAATTCGGAATTTGCCATACTTGTGCATTTTTTTCTTGAATGAGAGATATCGATGTACTGCTGTAGTAGATAGCTGTTGCAGGTGGTTTGAAACTTAAGTAATCAAGTTTTAAAGTCCATATAATGTATATTTGGAAGGTTAGTACATATTTCTACTGTCATTGCATATAAAGTTATAAAACTTCATTCACTAAATTTATTTGCTGGAAGGAAGAAATGCAAGGTCATAGGAATTTTGTCCAGAGCTAATAGATACAACTTGTATTGGTCATGGCCTTCACAGAATTGCTGTAGTGATAGATGTAAGTAAGTAGATTCCAGATGCAAATAAGTATTTTTTTTTTTTAATGAAAAAGATATTCCTTAAAGGATCTTCTCGTATGAAATCGTCCAAAGATGTCCTTGCTGGAGCTTCTTGTCCTTTAAGTTAACATAAGCATGACAGAGATTATGAATAGAATCTACTCTGTACTAGAGCAAACATTTGAATGATTTTTTTCTAAAGTAAATTTTTATAGTAAGTGATGTTATTTAACTTAGGTTCTTCGTATGTTTGCTTGTCGACTTACCTGTTCAAAACTTTTCCAGTCACTTTTAAAATGAATTCTTTGTAGGGTTTTCATGTTACTGTTTCTTCCTATCTGTTCGAATCACTGTCTTACCTGCCTGTCATCTTCTCTTCCTTTTGCACCTACTGTCCTGATCAGATTTTTTTCAAAATAGAAGATTCCAAGTTCTTTTCCTCAACAGTCCAAAACACTGTCTTAACCTGAAGATTGAACTTTCTTCTAGTGCAATTTTTAATCATTGGTTGGTCGGAGTTAGCATGCCTTCAATACCGAGGCTATGAAACGTTTAAGGTGAAATTCGAACTTTATTAATGTGTTCACATTCTGACTCTCCCGTCAGGAATCGAATCCGGGACCCAGTGCACCAAACGCCCGCGTGCTAGTCAAGTAGACCAGTAGGGAAGGCTAAAATTATAAACCATGTCACTAAAGGTCTAACCCTAACGAAACCCTGATCCATTGAGCTTTTTTAAATTCCAGGTACTGAGTTTCTTGGATCACGAAGCAGTAGAGGTTTGTAATATCGGCAGTTTCAAAAGTCAACTTTGATTTATACAACTCGTCAACTAACGTCCGAAGCGAGTAACACAATTTGAACAATGTGGCTTAGAACTCCACCGCATTTGGAGAAGGATTTATGCGAAATACAAAATCAGTTGTTACAAGAGCCAACATTTGTATTAGATATTGCTTCAAGCAACAATGAATGAAGTATTTCTGCGTTCTCAGCAAGATATTTTAACAAGCATGATACGAAACAAGCTTAAAATATATAAACAGTGATCATGCCTGTTGTTCTTAATGGTTGCGAAATATGGTCGCTTACTCTGAGGGAAGAACATAAACACTAAAAGTGTTTGAGAACAAGATACTGAGACGAATATTCAGATCCAAGAGGAACGGGAATGGGAATAGCGGAAACTTCATAACGAGGAACTACATAATTTATACGGTTTACCAAGCATTGTTAGGATCATCAAGTCTAGGAGCCTTAGGTGGACAGGTCGTGTAATGAGGATGGAAGAAAGTGGGAACGCTATTAAAGTCTTGACTGGAAGATTAATCGGAAAACGACCATTAGGAAGACCTAGGCGCAGATAGGTAGCTAATGTTAAGATGGATCTCGCAGAAATAGGAATACGAAGTAGAAACTGGATCGAGTTGACCAAGGATAGAAGTCAATGGAGAGCTTTTGTGAACGCGGCATTGAACCTTCGGGTTCTATAGGCCATAGAGTTAGTTACTTATGGTACGGAAAGAAAAATGCTTGCGTGTTGTATTGTCTTAAGTGACAGACGGAAAAATCAAATAGTGAAAACTACAGTTGTGTATTGCCACTCAAAAGTTTAGTAAATTTCCGCGTGAGTTCGGAGTGCAATCATATTTTCAACACAGACTCTGGTAGACATTAAAAGTTTCACGCGCGAAAGATTTAACTTCGTCCAGTAGTTGCCAACTGCTGGAGGATGCTTGGTGCCACTTAACGGCGATATATGTAGCTGCTACTACCTTTAAAAAGTACAGGGTGTCCAATATACAATGCAACCCGGAGTTTGGGATAGTAGAACTTTTGAACCTGAAGTGATACATAAATAATGGTTATACCAAAATGAAGTCTTGTTCATGCATATATTTTAAACTAGGAAGCAACGATTGAAGTATACTAGAAATCACACAGTGTTGCCAGATGTAACCGAAGGTAAAATCGATTTTTTTTTTTTTTTTTTTTTTGCAAAACATAAATTGACTCATAACTCATACGTATGGATGTTCTGTCATTAATTTTCAGTTTGCTTAGTTGGAGTAGCTTGCAAAATATGGAGCAGAAAAAAGAATTTTTCATTTCCACCGATAACTAATCGGATGAGCCCTCTGTAGGGGTGAACTAGGGAAATCGTAGTTTTCATAAATAACACTCTGAATTGGCAACCCTGCTGATGTTTCAGTGCATCAAAAAGTGTGTTAAGGATCTGTCTATATTATGCAATTCCTGAAAACGACGAAAAACAAGGGGCCGCGGTGGCTCAGTGGTAGAGCGTTCACCTCTGGTGCTTGGGGTCCCTGGTTCGATCCCAGGCCCCGCCAAGTGAACTTTGTGGTGGACAAACACCGTGTGCGTGGGTTTTCTCGGGGTTCTCCCGTTTCCTCCCACTTTCTTCATTCCACCAATTCATTCATTCCTCATCATCACTGTTTCCTTTAGCCTAACCGGCATAACTGCGGGACGTAAAATTTAAAGATTTCATTTCATTTTCATTTCAATGAAATACAAACTTTGAAATTATCATGATAAATTTTTTACTTACATGCACCCGGCAACCCTGCTCTTCATTTCTATGGGGCTATTTAAAGCAAGAGGTATAAAAGAACAATTCTCGAACTATTCAAGACCTGGAAACGAATGTAGACAGATCCTTAACACACCTTTTGATTCACTGAAACATCAGCAAAGTTGCCGATTCAGTGTATTAATTTATGAAAGCTACGATTTCCCTAGTTCCCCCTTACAGAGGCCTCATCCGATTAGTTATCGGTGGAAATGAAACATTCTTTTTTCTGCTCCATAGTTTCTAAGCTACAACTAAACAAACTGAAAATTAACGACAGAACACCAATACGTATGAGTTATGAGTCAATTTACATGTTTTGCAAAAAAATTGATTTACACCTTCGATTACATCTGGCAACACTGTGTGATTTCTAGTGTATTTCAATCGTTGCTTCCTAGTTTAAAAATATATGCTTGAACAAGACTTCATTTTGGTATAACCATTATTCGTGTATTACTTCAGGTTCAAAAGTTCTACTATCCCAAACTCCGGGTTGCATTGTATATTGAACACCTTGTAGAAAATGAGATGTGAGGAGCTACCGTAAAATTACTGTAATCCCATAGAGATGGTGACGGATTGACTTTTGTAACGACGTCGGCCGATATAATTGCTCTAGCTATTTTTTAAAAAAGATTTGAATGCACAGGGCATAGCCGGATTAAAATCCATCGTCAGCTGTGCCAGATCTACGAGCCTGACGTCCCGTCATGAGCAAGCAGATGATGTGTTACTGGTGTAGACAATTTGCAGTAGGACGCCAAAATATGCATGATGAGGAGCGCAATGGGGGACGACCTTGTGGACCTTGTTCGGGAATGCAAAGCAAGACGTGTGGGGTCAGAATTGACATTTTTGCAACGATACAGCTGACGATAGATTTCAATCGGTGCTATGCCTTGTGCATTCGTGCTCGCACTTCACACGCGGTGGGAGCTGGAATAGGGACGTCCATCTTCAACCACTGCCAGGACGCTATTGGGAGTACTAGGGAAGTTCCGCTGCCGCATGCGCCATACTAGGACCTTACTCTCTCACGTGCAAGCAGTCGCTTCGCGCAACATACGGTTCCCTAGCCATGGGATGCGTGGGAAGTTACTTTCTGGGTGCACCTCGTACTTTGTTTTTTTTCTTTTTCGATTTTAATCCGCTACTTTGTGCATTCTGTCTACTGGAATATTAAAGACGACTTCGTTTTCAGCGCATTTTAGAGGCTGTTAAATATGACAGCATATAGTCGTATGTGATACTTTTTTTTTTTTTTTAATTTACTAGCATACTGGAGTTTTATCTAGCAGGACACCGGAAATACTGGAAATATCCAAGTCAACTGCAAGGCAGTCTGGATCCACAGTTTGCGAAGAATGTTACAGAATGTGGCCTCTAGTGTCAAGTATCTTGTATTTTGCATGTCCTTGGAATGTTGTATTTGCTTCTCCTCTTGTCTCATTGTCTCATGGAATTTTTTAACCTCAACTATATTTTAATATTGTTCATTTAGTTATTGCTATCTCTGTACATCGTGTCAGATTGAACTATCACCATCATTAATAAAATATTCTTGCATCTTTCACTTTGTGATATTGCTTTTGGTTCAATTCTCGCTGAGAGCTTATGTGGTTCGAACCTCACGTTCTCCACGTCTGTTGCTGGAAAGAGGTAAATGATGTGAGAAAGTCATTATGTGTTACCGGGTACCCGCAACGAGAAAAATCACAATGGGTAACCTAAATCGCGAGAGGCGCGTAGACTTCCAGTTCTTCTCTTGACATGTTTAGAACCATAAACTCTTTAGTTGAAGATTTTGGCGTTTTACACAGTGAAACTGGTTGTTTGCTCAAAACATGCTTGTTATTGCATATTATTTTTGTTCTATTATCGTTATAACAGTGTAGAATGACAACAAAGCTTAATATGTGAGTGTTCAGTAAACATTGGATAGGCGTTACAACATGTAATTTAAAAGAGAGGACATGTAATATTTTAACATTATCTCACGTTAAACAATTCAATTCAAAATTAACTATGCTTGTCAATTAAAAGTTGAAAGCAAAAGGAAAATATATATGATAGGTAGTTCTTGCATGTATGTATTGAAGTAGTGGAATGAGAATGTAAACAAGTTTTTTTCTTTTTTTCCCCCTGCCGTATTAATGTGAAACGTTTTTAGGCACAAGGACGCTTTGAGAATGTGTTCTGGATTATATTAGTTACGCGAAAGTTTATTTTTATTTATTTATTTATTTTTTTGTGGTGAATTTTCTACCGTAATCACGTCCCTACTTTTTTTTTTTTTTAAATCAAATGTTGGAATAAAATTTGAAAACATGCGCTGTCATTGTTCAGTCTGTACAGTGGTATCATTGGAGAAGTTTCGACGCTCTTCTAGCTTTAGAAACTGCAACTTCTGTGAACAAATTTAATTGCTAACGAAACTGGTAAGTACAGTATATTAATATCCTATTTTTAAAGAGATATGTATGAAGTGGTTTCTTTTGTTTAAGGTTTTGAGTGCCACGATTATGCACCGAGGCTAAAGAAGACGGTCATGATGAGATGAATGATAGATAATAGTAGAATGGCGAAACAGAACAACCCCGAGAAAAGCCCCACACATGGTGTTTATCAACTATAAGACCCACTTGGCGGGATCTTGGGTCGAACTAGGGACTCCATGCGCCGCGGCCCCAACTGGTTTGAATTACAGATCACCGTCCCGAGTACATAGTCTGGAATAACCTATTCAAGTGTTTATTTATATTTAATATCTTATTGGAATCTAAAATCATTAGGGATGTTTGTCCCACAGCCTCATAGTTTGGGGTGGCTAAGAGGATTCAGATCCTCCTGCGACACCTTCAGTTCCCTATAACTTCCAATTATTTGTTTAGATAAATAGAGGCCGGTAGCCTGCCCAAAAATGTAGGGGTGGTGACTGATCCAACTGTATTATAGGCCATCAACATATTATAGTTCATTTGCAAGCCTACCGTGAAAATGTTAGGGGGAACAGCAAAAATTATGGGGCCGGCCTCCCCTAAGGCCCCCCTGGATACGGGCCTGGATAAATACCGTACGTGTTTAAAGAAAAAACAGTAATAAAATTCTTATTTTGTTTTAAAAAAAGTCCAATTTGGTTTTGGGGCGATATAGAAAACTCAATTGAAAATTTTAGTACAGGGTTTTCATAAAGTATGGACGGATTTAATTCGCTTATAATTTACATAAAAATGCTCATATTGAAATCAAATAAAGTGCAAACGGTAGCGGAAGAATTAAATTTTTATCTGTAATCTGCACCAGCTCAGTTCATTCACCGCCACACCTCCAACTGGGCGCCACTAGGAATCGACTTCTGTGGGCTGATGATGATGCTTTCCCTTACCCTGCTCACTGTTGCAGGTGATGTTGGCGGCCTCCCACTTCGAGGACGGTCCAGGACGCTTCCTGTCTCCAAGAACTTAGCATGCCACTTTCGGATTGCACTCTCAGTCGGTGCCGGCTTTTTGAACTCTTTGGTGAACTTTCGACACACCAGAATTGGTGATTTTAGCTCTGCGTACCACAGAACACATTACGCTTTCTCTTTCACCGACGCCATCTTTGATACGGTAACAGTGTTGCCAACTAAAAATTTAATCCTTCCGCTACCGTTTGCACTTTATTTGATTTCATTATGAGCATTTTTATGAAAATTATAAGCAAATTATATCCGTCCAGACTTTATGAAAACCCTGTATTTCCAACCTATTGTTTGTTTGAAAGAAGATTAGTTTTATTTGTTAAATTTGACCGTGATATTGTGAAGTTCTTTCCTTCTCCTTATTGATTTGGCAACTGATTCTTGCAGTGCTGAAGGAGGGCTGATGGGTTTTTCACAATATTCTGTGCTCCTTTGTCTATTTTTCTACATAATCATCACATTTGTTGAGACATGTCCCACCGTACCACAAGTTCACGATGCCTGTTGTGTAAAAGGCGGCCGGCTGATTACGGAAGCAACGATGAACAATGTTTTGCACTTCGGTGTTGTTCGTGAACCTCTAACCTGCCACGAACTTCTTCAGTGGACCAAAAAGATGGCAGTCATTGGGTCAAGATCTGGAATGTATGTGGGATGCTTTGTAATCTCCCACTGCCAAGAGTGAAGTTTAGCAATTGTTTTGTTCACCATTTGCGGTTTTGCATTACCTTGCAGGAAAACCACACTATTAACATCTCAAATACCCTGACACTTTGTTCTAATGGTTGCTCGCAAATGGAAGTGTGTGTAACAGTAGCATTCTGCGTTGATAGTTTCACCTCTTAGCAGGAAATCCAGTAGGACGAGTTTCCGACTGTCATCATCAATTTACCGGTTGACGCTGTTCGTCGAAATTTCTTCGTTACTGGCGAGCCGCGATGTTTTTGCAACATGCTGTGCTGTTTTGACTTGGAAGTGTAATGCAATCTCGAAAGTGTGTGGGTGGATAAGTAGTGAGATGTCCCCAGATGAATCTTGGGACTATAAGTGGATGATATGTAGGTACACCCAAGATACATGAATTCAACACTTTTGAAACCTCAAGTCTCATTGGTTCATGAGAAATGGCACAAAATAGAAAAAAAAAGAGTGGGGTTAATTTATTTCTCAAGAATGGCTCGATCAGTTTTGTTCAAACTTGGATGTATATATAGATGTATACAAGGATTTTGTCTGAAAAAATTACTAGCTCCCCCGACCATTTTTCTCCTTCAAAAAGTTCGATTCATTATTTTTGAGTCCTTTTTGACCTATGATGATCGCAATTATGAAATAATAAATTTTAGATGTTGCTTTAATTCTACAATCACATGTTTTTTCTTTTTTCAAAATTATAACACGGGTACGCCAAGGCAGGGCTCATAGCGGGTCCCTTTTTACACTAAATGTTACTTTTTTTCAAGTTTGTCTAAAAGTTACTTTTTTTTCAAATTTGTTACTAAAAGTTACTTTTTTGTGAGGTAAAGTGTTTCGTGTCTTTTATGTTTTGCATTGGCAGTTTTCTAAGAAAAAAAAAAATGGAAAAAGGCAGAAACTTGTTACACATTGCTCTTCTGAAAGCTTTAGTACTTGCTGCCACATGTGAAACAGTCAGCTTTATTCTCACTTCAGCTTGTATTCTTGACAAATTGACAAAGGGAAAAAGGGGCTTGATGAGATTTTGGTCACTTTTTCGTGTGCTTTTGGACATTTTTTGGTCACTTTTTCGTGTACTTTTGGCCATTTTCCAACTATTTACAAGAGACCAGACCACTGTGAGCCCTGCCATGGTCAAAATTAGCCAAAACCAACCATACCGCACCTATAAGGGAGCAAATGCCAAAAAAACAGCTATTGATGTAGTTTAGCATATTTGCTAAGTGAATGAATGAGAAATCACACCTGAAGTGCCAAATTCACTGAGGCTCCAGTTGATGATCTGTGGCGTCCCCATCCCCATTTTGAGCCAAAGTGAAACTTGATATTGGTGTTTATATTTCATATGAATCAATCAGCCTGAACATGAATATGAGGTTAAAATTGCCTTTAGACCCCCCGTAAGTATCCCATTTGAGAATATCTGAAGTTTCAATGTACCTATATCTACAATGTCCAATCAAAGTGAAATAACCTCAGCTGGAAAGAGAATAACCATTAACAACAACATAATGTAATTCGACCTTTGTTGTAGTCTCCATAGGTTCTGAGAGGAGGGGATGGGGATAAGAAGTAGAGTAGTGGAAAACTGCAACATTTGAATAAAAGGTACATTTCATCCAAAAAACAGAAGAAAATATAATGCAAACGGAAAGTAAGTTACATGTAAGAAGTATAAGTATTTCAATGTGTGAAACAAATAAGGATGAAAGGAACATTGTAGTACGTACTTGAGTCCCTTTTCAGACGAAGCCCTTGTATACACCTATACATACATCAGAGTTTGAACAAAATCGATCGAGCGATTCTTGAGAGATAAATTAATACCACTTTTCCTATTTTGTGCCATTTCTCATGGACTAATGAGAGTTGAGGTTTGAAACATGAGGGATTAATGCAGGGATGAATTAGCAACAAAATTTTACTAGCCCAAGAAAAAAGCTACTAGCCCACATCTCACAATAGAAATCATTTACTTACTTTCTGTATGCTATTAAATACTCGCCTGCACCGATGAACCACTCGCCCCGGGCAAGTGCTTATTTGCAACCATGGATTAATGTATCCTGGAGATATTACATATCACCCACTTGTCGTCCCAAGATTCATACGAGACCATTTCGCTATACTTATCCACCCACGCCCTTTCGTCTCCAATGACAATGAGGTACAGGAAACTGTCACTCCTCGACGTAACGCTGCAAATAGATCAGTGGCATGACCATTCTCTTACTCTTGCTGACACATTAAGAAGCTTAAGAACTCATCGATACATCTTGCAGTGTTCCAACGAATCGTGGACAATGTAATAAATTCTACCACAGGAAGTGCCAAGTTCTCTGGTAATGTCCTTCACATGAACACATCGATCCGCTTTCGCCATTTCGTCAACACGCGTAATGTTCGGTGTTAGCGAGGAACGAAGTCGGCCCGATCGCTTCCATTGTCTTAAACATTTTCTCGTGCATTTTCTCCTCCTTGCAGCACCACAGCACAGTTCAAAGCTTGTCTTCATACACTGGCTCTTTTTCCATGTGTGACTGGTCTGTTGCATCGTAGAAAACTAATAACACTCGCTGCTTGTATGTCGTGGACGTCCTAAGCACTCCGACCATCTTTACAACTGATAAAATGCCGATCGGTAGAAGAAATCGGAAGTCACACTGAGTCTGTTCCAAGAAAAGTCTTCTGCACCGCTCGTACATCTTGATTTTGTATTAAAATGTATTAGACGCTCGAGAAAAAATAGACACAGAGATACCGATTTTCCTCGTATACTATACTAATCTGGGTATTATGGTGTCTCGTTTTCTCTTATGATTGTTCCAAACTACCTTGCGTGCTGAAGTCAGGCAGGAACGCTTTATATTTACTTGATAAACTATCATATTCGTTGTATAATCAGTTTTCAGAAAGTGTCAAAATCAAATTAAACAATTTATTTTTCAGTGCATTTCAAATTATTTTGTTTTTATGTAGTTCCTTAAGAAAAATCGTACGTAATACGTAATAGCAATTGTGTACTAAGAAATCATGAACGAAAGTTTTGAACTGTAATTAGCAGTCCCTTCAAAATTATCTCCGCACCATGTTAGCGTTCTGGTCCAGCAGGCGTATAGATCTGCTATCCTATTTGTTATTTACTATCCAACACAGTAAAAATTCTACTACTAGTTGTTCCACGCCACTCATTCAAGAAAGTACTACTATAAAACTTATTTGGTGATTCTTACCAGAAATGTCTAAACATGCGGGTTTAATCGGTCTGTACTCAATAATTCAGCGCGAACGAAGGTCATAAGTGAATAGCAAGCCAGAGCGTCAGATCGAACAAATACGAGCCCAAATGAGAGTAAGTGTGAGCACGAGCCCTTAAGCAAGAGCAGGTCCAAAGAGAGAAACAAACGTAAACATCGCGCGAGAGCCACTGTGAGAAGAGTGAGGCTGAATGAGTCTCCGATTGCAAAAAGGCCATCTCTGGGTCTGACTTCAAACGCTTACAGTGGTACAGCATTCATTAAAATGTGATTTTTCGTTTTCTTTTTTATTCCAGTTTAAATTGTGTTTTTTTAAAATAAAATATTTAGTTTCCAGCTATTTTTCTTTGTTTCTGCTAATGTTCACCATGTTTTCCCCCTGTCCAATTGTGGATAACCCTGTAGAAATAAACTTCATATCCCGTCTATTTTGATCCCTCATTTTACATTTATCTTTCTTCTCTTATTTAGAAAATAAGCACAGTCCGAAAGACAGGATCTAGCTTCGTTGCCTAACATTACCAAGCAGGGCAAGGAAACCAGTACAGCAGAGATTGGTTAGCCACTTCCCTTTTCCTGAAAGTCTATGTGGAAAAAGTGGAATGGATAGCTTGAAAATTAACACTAGGGATCGCATATACAAGAATTGATTAATTATGGCTTCAATACATACACGTTGTGCACGTCAGTTAATAATCCATCAGTAATTTTCGTCCTTTGATGTTTTTCTTGAAAATCAAGGACAATAGGTCTATATATCGTACAAGCTCAACTGAACTTGTCCGTTGTGGGACATACCTGGCATAGTGCGTGACCTTGACAAAAAACAAAATTCTGATGTGCATGCTTTCGGTTTCCGAGTTACGGACCATCAAATTTTGAATTTGGATTTAGTCACATCTTCGAAAAAGCTTCAATAGAATAATCGAATCTGGATTAAACTTGTCGTGCTGATACAACTTTACCTACTGTACAAGCGTCTGAAATATACTGATGTGCATGCTTTGAGTTTCTGAGATACCGCCCATCAAATTTGGGGTTTGGGCTTAGTGAAATTTTCGCAAAACAATTTTGTGACATTTTTTCGCTTCAAAAAACATAGTCTTTTACAAAGTCCATTCATGTGATAAGAGAATTTGTATCCGATAAGTTTACATATACATAATTGCTTGGTAGATGAGATTTTAACCTATAGTAGGATTTCGGACTGTGCATGTTCATGCTAGATGCAGATGGTGATCAGAAAAATGGAAACACCTGAACGAAATTGCAACTTACCAGTTTAATATGGTGTCGGGCCACCTTTCGCCTTCAGAACAGCCTTGATGCGACTTCGGATGGAGGCATAGAGGTCGTGAATGGTAGCAAGTGGAATTTTACACCATTCCTCGCGCAGGGCATCGGCCAGTTCTGTGAGAGAGGATGGAGGTGGAAATCGTCGCCGGAGTCGTGTTTCCAAGACGGACCACAGATGTTCAATTATGTTGAGATCTGGGGATTGGGCGGGCCAGGGGAGGTGTTGAACTTCATCCCGATGTTCCTCAAACCACGCTGCAACAACGCCAGCTGTGTGAATGGGTGCATTATCATCCTGGAAGATGGCGTCATTGTCCGGGAACAGCATCCGGACCATAGGATGCAAGTGGTCTCCTAAAATTGCGACATAATCGTTGGCAGTGATTCGTCCGCTAAGTGTGACTACAGGACCCAATGAAAACCATGATATGGCGGCCAACAACATCACCGAGCCGCCGCCATGTTTCACAGTTAGGCGGAGACACTGCAGATCATAAGCTTCTTTGCGCGTTTTCCACACATAAACACGGCCCGTGGTTGGGAATAGGGTGAAGGATGACTCATCCGACCATATCACACGTTTCCAGTCCTCAACGGTCCAAGTTGCATGGTCGCAGCACCATTTGCGGCGTGCGAAAGCGTTATGGTCCCTGATGAGCGGTTTGGCCCGTGCAACACGACCCCGTAAGTTCATGTCATGTAATTCGCGGCGGACTGTGATTGTCGAAACAGGGTGGGGGAGGTGCTGATTGAGTTCCTCCGTCACTTGCTCCGCAGTGGCACGACGGTTCTGCGTGACAATACGCTTTAATACCCGGCGTGACCCGTCACTCATGATTTTCTTCCGCCCACTGTTCCGCTTCCCCGATGTGGTTTTCCCGTGTGTTGTGTAGGCCGTCATCACCTTCGACACTGTCCCACGCGACACACCTAACACAGTAGTCACTGCCGTCACACTCACTCCACATAACCGCGCACCAACAATTTGCCATCTTTGAAACTCTGAGAGGTCTCCCATTTTACACTACCTCCGTCTGCTGCAGCCACTGGACACTGCTATTCCACTGCGCCTGACGTAGTATGGAGACCGACCTAACACACCACCACCAGCGGTCTGGCGCTGCGGGCACCACGACACCACTGCCAACCCATACATCTGACGTGTTGCCAACTAGAGGTGTTTCCATTTTTCTGATCACCATCTGTATATTGCGATGATTATTCATGTACCTGCGTATTCCCTGAAATTTTATCTAGTAGTACTGCTTTTAGACAAACACAGGAAAGAACTGCTTAGTTCCTTGCGCATATAGAAAATAATTAACAGTAATCTACTTACCTTCTGAGTCTAAAACATACCTTTCGGATTACAGCTCTGGGAGTCATAGATACCTCCTTATCAAGACAAGAGAAAGCAAGGCTATGCACAGAGTTCTAAATGTATAGCCAGGAAATAAAATCATGTGATATCTTCTTTATTGTTTGCTTCATTGAGATTTGTGCCCAAAACTTATGCTATGTAGATTAAGAGGTTGAGAATCAAATATGTGACTGGAATTTATATCCGAAGCAAAACTGCAGCGGGGATTGAATTAGGGATTACGTGTATAGAAAATGAAAACTTTAGCTACTTGGCCACAAATGGGGAGTGGGATAAGACTAGGGATGGCCAGAACCGGTTCCTGGCGGAACCTGTTTTCGGCTTTAAACGGATCCGGTTCTTCGGATCCAGGTCTGGAACCGATTCCCAAGATCCGTTTCTGGAACCGGGTTTTCGGATCCAGGTTTGGAATCAGTTCCTAAGATCCGGTTCTGGAACCGGGTTTTCGGATCCAAGTCTGGAACCGGTTCCAGAACTTCGTGGCCATCCCTATGCTAAACCCGAGCTGCTGGCAGGCTGTGAACAGTGTGCTAGATGAAATGGTGGAAGCGACAGGCAGGCGCCCAGCCGGCGGCCGCTTGTCTCATTTTCTTAAACAAACTGTGTAACTGGCAAACTCAATGGCTAAACAGGCAAACTGGCAAAGTCATTTGGCTAAACACCCACTGATGGACCATTTTTTTTTTCTGGAAGCACAAGCAGATCTGGGCGGGGAGGGCACAAGCGCATGGTTTCCTTTGCAGTGTTTTGAAGGTGAACTCTGTGCCTCCTTTACGGGTCTTTGGGGGCTTTCGGATCCAGGTATGGAACGGGTTCCTAAGATTCGTTTCTGGAACCGGGTTTTCGAATCCAGGTCTAAAACCGGTTCCGACGGAACCGAAACTTTGTGGCCATCCCTAGATAAGACACGAACCACTGTATGTCGATTTGCGCTAACCAGCTTAAAACGTTAATAATATAAATCCTAAGGAATCAACTCGGTTGAAATGTGAGTATTCTTTGTTATGCGATTATTTCAGCTCTGGCACCCCCTTGTGCCTATTAACAAACACGCCTTCGCAGTAAGATCTTGTTTCGATTCCCGGCGCGAGTGCATATATTTCGGTCTTCGTTGAGACGTAGCCAACACCTCGTATATTACTGAAAGGGAACGGCAAGCTACAAATCAATCAGCCTACTATAACTTGACCTGTACAGAGTGGTCCAAAAGTAGGTATACAGTATCGTACTGATCAGCTCATTGCATTTTACAGTGAAACCTGTCTATGTTGGCCATCATCGGTTCCATTGAAAAGTGGCCAACTTAGGTGGCCAACTTACAGAAAATAAGTGTGATTGGTGTTCTTTAAAGATAGGATTTCTAGTATTACTTGATTGTAAAATTTTAATAAGCAATGGTAGCATAGCAACTTTGAAATAATGTATAGAGTAATCATAACAATGTACAGTACTAGAAAAAAGTACTACAGTATGTTTAATATATGTGCCTTTATCTTCCTGAAAACTAGTCTGGTACACTTAGTTATTCGGATTGAAAGCGCAATAACACAAGAAACCATATAATAGAAACATATTCACGCAGTTTATTGAAATTGACATTGTAGCATACTGAGCTATTTAGATTGAAAACAGGGGCCGCAGTGTTTCAGTGGTAGAGCGTTCACTTCTGGTGCATGGAGTCTCTGGTTCGATTCCAGCTCGCTTCAAGTGAACTTTCTTGTGGACCGTGTGCGTGGGTTTCCTCGAGGTTCTCCCGTTTCCTCCCACTTTCTTCATCCCACCATTTCACTCATTTCTCATTATCACAGTCTCCTTTAGCCTACCGGTATAAATGTGGGAGGTAAAGGTTTCATTTCAAATTGAAAACAAGAAAAGCAAAATTATAAATTGAACAATTTATGTGCAGTTTATATGTCTTTTTTTTTTTTTTCGACAGTGACAAACATTTTCTGTAGATACCTTTCGAAAAAATACCAAATCAGTTATTATACAAATGGTTCGTTCTAAACGTACTTCTTTTATTCTTTTTAGCACATATACACGTTCTAATTTTGTAGTTAACTACTTCTTGTTAATGAGCTACAAGTGTTTCCTCGGAGCAAAATATGTTTTAAGAAAATCTTATGGGAATTCATATCTCAAAACTTCCGCTACCTTTCGACAAGCTGTCAGTTGCCAATACTTGACAATTGACATGGTTAGATTTAACCTTGAGAATTTTCCGCAATTACTAAAGCTCCCCACTGATGAAAGGAGCTGATATAGCTAATGGGTTTTCCAAAACAGAGAGGGTAAACAAATACGTATAACAATTTCCTGAATTCCTGTACGTGCTTTTTCATATTTACATCTTCCTTCACCAACCCTTTATGAGGGTAGTGTTCTGGTCATTGACCTTCAAGAACAAATCGTGCGAATCCATGTTTCTTTGTGTCCAGTCACAAATACAGAACATCTGCCTCTCATATGGGAATACGAAAGAGTTAAGAAAAATAACAAAACGGCATTTTGCGTGGCCAACATAAGCAGGTAAATTTATCATTATCATCATAGGGCAAACATTGCTTCAATGTGGCCAACTTCCAAGATAGACAGGTGGCCAACTTACAGAGTAATAAGTAACGAATATCTTACGGGAAAATGCAGGTTCAACACGAACCAGGCCAAGATAAGCAGGTGGCCAACTTAGAGAGGTGGCCAAGTTCACAGGTTTCACTGTATATCATTTCTTATTGCTATCCATCAGGTAGACTGTTTATTATTTGTTCTTAATGTGTTTTTATTTACATCTTAAGCTCGGAAGAGCCGAAGCAAATAAACCCATAAACTAGAATGTTATACTTGATCAATGCAGGAGTGTATACCTACTTTTGGGCCATCCTGTATGTCATTTACGTACTTTCTACGTAGTGTATCATCTCCGGATAATGATGATAATACAGTTTCAAGTCTTGTTATTGAATCTTGATTTTTAAATTTAGCTTCCTTTTAGAAGCGAAGCTATATAAGATGGGGATCTATAGCTTAACATGTGATGCGAAACACAGGCCCTATCGGGAATCGAATCTGAAGTGTCCTGCACAAAGACACGTACGCTAACCGTGGCCTTGTTATTGTCATACATTTAATTATATACAGTAAGTGTATGCTGTTTAAATACTAGTGAAACTACCCTAATTAAATCATACCGCTAAAACATTTTTATTTTTATTTATTTATTTATTATTATTATTTTTTATTTTTTTTTACATGCCCGGAAATCTAAGATTTGGTAAAAAGTACATTTTCGTTTGCGTGTCGCTATACACGTTCGTTCATATGCCATTTTGTCCGTTGTAAAAGACGTTCGAGTGCCATAAGAATAAGAAATTATTTATGTGTCTACATTTTTATGCAATATGGTCTGATTTCCCGATATCTCTTACCACATCCGCACATAATAAGAATACGGGTACATACAGCGTATTTTGTTCTATAACAATTATGATTTCAAACACGATTTCCAACATGATAATTGTAAATATCTTCACAGTTTCGTGAATCTATAAAATATCAATCAAATTAAAGCTAAACATAAATTTATACTTCCCTGACAGCTAGTCAACTGCTGTATATGTAATCCGTACATAAATTACGAAATTAGTGTGAAAATGGGCTTTGTTTTAAAGTCCTCTTAAATGCACATTTCTGATGAGAAAATTGTCACCTTTGTGATAACCTATCATATAATTACAGAACACATTGGTATTATTTTTTTAAAAAAAATCACTCTTATATATATATATATATATATATATATATATATATATATATATATATATATATATATATATATATATATATATATATATATATAGAATGCGCGGGAGAAACAGTATAAGCAAAAGAAAATACAGATTTCCAGGAGGCGGTATTTTATATTACAAAGCATGAGTCACAACAGCACCAAGACGCGATTATTCAACCAGGGGCGTCATTTATGGGGCAGGGTAGCAATTGACCCCCTGAGTTTGAGATTTATATAAATTTTATCAATAGAATAGTAGTAAATTAGTGAAAAATGTGAAATTTTACTTGTCAAAGAGTTGTCGCCCCCTTTAAGCAAAATCTGAAGTGGCATTCCTATATTCAACTCACGTTTAGAATTGACATCTCATTTTGACAAATTTCTGGCTTACGTCTATAATGTTTCTCCCGCACAGTCTAAATATATACATATAGTATGTTCCGTAGAACGCCCAGCAAAACTTTCTACAGAGATAACTTACAATCTGGAAAACACTGCAGTGGTAAAACAGCCCTAGCACCCCTAGGCAGGGTTTGAAAAAACCCGGTTTTTTTTTGAAAAAGCCCAACCCACCTGGGCCCATATGGGTTTTTTCGGGTATTTTCGGGTTTAATTGGGTTTTTTCGGGTTTAATCGGGTTTTTTCAAAATATTTCAATGTCTTTGGGGTAAAAGTGTTAAAATGTGATTTATATTTGAAGATTGTCATTGTCACAACTTGCAACAATTGTCTACTCACTGCTGTTTCGAAAAAATGGCCGCCATTTTGAAATTTTACATTCGATTTCTAAGAAAATCTATACAGCAAATTTAGCGTATCTCGTGCTTCCACCGTCGAAATTTCAACTTAAAAGACTGAAAATTGCACTTCGTAGCGCGGATATTCGCTGTTTTGAAAAAATGGCCGCTATTTTGACATTTTACGTTGGTATGCAGTCAAAATCTATACAGGAAATTTAGAGTGTCTTGTGCTTGTACTCTGAAAATTTTAACTTAAAAGGCCGAAAGTTGTACCCTGTAGCGCGTGTGGTAGAGGCAGACAAACGAGTTGAGTTGATTTTGGGTTTAACGTCCCTTTCAGCAGCGAGGCTATATGAGACGGGACCTACTGATTAACATGGAATCCGAACCACAAGATCTCCCTCCGGGAAGCAAACCCGGATCTCCCACGTCGAAGACACGTACACTAACCGCTTAACCATGAAAGAGCTCGGCAGACAATCGAACACATGTAGATCAAGTCATCTAGAAGCGTGACTGACGTTCGGCAAATGTGAATACCAAAAGGGGTCTATTAATTTAAAACAAAGATACAATTCATGTTATATGAAATAAATAAATGTTTCAAAATGTCTTGTATGAAATTAACATCTTCCGGCGTAAATAAACATCCCATATTTTCTTCATGAGAATACGGGACACCTCAGACACCCCCCCCCCCCCATCAACTTTCCAACACAATGCAATGAACTGTAGTCTGGTTATGAACAAAAGTATAATAGGCTGCGGTGGCTCAGTTGTAGAGGGTTCACCTTTGGTGCATGGGGTCCCTAGTTCGATCCCAGCTCGCGCCAAGTGAGCTTTGTGGTGGACAAACACCTTGTGTGTGGGTTTTCTCGGGATCCTTATATTTCCTCCCACTGTCTTCATTCCGTCATTTCATTCATTTCTCATCACACCGTCACCTTGAGCATAGCAGGCATAACCGTGAGACTAAAACTAAAAGATTTCATTTTTTTTTTTTCAAGAATATAACGGTACGTGACGTTTGGGCCCCTTCATTTGGGCACTGGACGTTTGGGCGCGAAGTCATTTGGGTCCCAGACGTTTGAGCGTGAGTTAAATTAAAAAGTCATTATGTTAGGCGCTGAGTACTAAGTTCGAATCAAGATATCACAAGGTGTCTACTGTAGTGGAAGTCCTTGAATTATACTGGATTTTGTTTTACATACTAGAAATACTGGAATTTCAAAATTCTAAAAACTGAATTAACAATTAAATTTTGTGAATTTAAGTTTCAACTAAAGTTAAGTGTTTTTTATCTGATTAAAAGTTAAGTACAAGCCAAAGGTAAGTAGACCAGAATAGATATGATTGATTGCATTACACACATAGTGAGCCTATTCCATTAAAAAAACTTAAAGCAGGCCTTCTACTGTAGTTATGCAATAAGTGTAAATGTCAAACACATTTGTAGTGGCTAAATGACCAATATATGTACGCTTAACTATTATTTTTCACTTTGAAATCGTTCTTTTTTTCCTTTCGCCACTTCCTTTATGCAGATTAAATGCTTAAAATGGGACTAAAAAAATGTGTTAAGTTTTGATTTTTATATTGGAATGTTAATTAAAAAAAAAAAAGTGATACCAGAAATACGGCATACTGCAGTTCCTAAACTCAATATCTTAGACATCCTGTATTAACATCTTTCCCTCAACTCGATTAGGATTTAGGATTTTTAGATTTCTGCTCTCGGCATCTAAGGCCATTTAGCCCGTCACGTTTGAGGGAGCACACTATCCGGGGAAAGGGAAAGAATAAAGGATTGGGGAAGGGAGGTAGCGCCCTGGACCTATAAATTAGGTATCTCCCCGGCATTTGCCTTGTATGAATGAAGAAAACCCAGGAAAACCGCATTCAGGGTGGCTGGCCTCAAAGAGCGTATTACACTTTTTCGACCAGCAAGTACCCCCACCGGGAATCGAACCCGGGACTGCTCGCATCGAAGGCCAGAGCGTTAGCGACTACGCTACGCCGGGTCGCTTCTCTTAACCCGAGTGCGCGGAAATCTTTTATTGATAGTTCTTTATTGGACTTAAGGAAGAATAGAGTTTGACAAACGTATTACGAAAGAAAACGAATTTTAATATTCATAAGTATGTAATTATTAACTTCTTTAAAAAATACAAAAATTAAATCAATATGTTTTAATTAGCATTAAGAAAATTAACAGTTCGTCTGATTCCTTTATTTCCTAGCTTTCTTATATAATACAAAAATTAGATCAGAAGTACAAGAATCGTGAACAAGCGAAAAATCAATCCATGACGAGGTTAGGCAACAAATGCCACAAACGCATTAAACTATTTAATTTAGATGAATAAATAAAATAGAGATAAAAAATATACAGATAAATGAGGTGAGATAAAGATAGAAGTGTAGGAAATGTATATATCTTGATTCGCGCTTAGTTTTCAGTGCCTAGCTTACTTTATATGTCGTAAATTGTGATTTTTACTATGTACCTCGCGCCCAAATGGTGGCGCCCAAACGTCCTGTTCCGGAATATAATAGGTGAAAGTTCACTAAGCAGCAGCTGCTTTTCTCTCTTTGTACCCCGCAATTAATTGTACGGACTGAAGATGCCTAAAAACTTAAGATGTGCTATAAAAATGCTTTACAGGAAAACAATATGGAAATTATTTAAATCAGTGGTACAATCTACCTTCAATATTCTTCGCGCGTTTAGCAATATTTATTTACATAGCTGTATTTGCCAAAATTACTTTCGTCAGTTTAATCTGATGAAAAGCTGATTTTTCTCCTTGTCGTGTGTAATTGTCAGATTTCCATTTTTCTAAGACCTGGACCAAAGCACAATTCTATGACCTAGCCTCTGAAAAGATTATAATTCTTGTTAACTTATCTAATGTGTTGTTGGAGAAAAGGTCAGTCATCTTCCCTGTGTTTGTAAATGTAGAAACATTCATTTTTTGATTTATTTTTTTTTTATGTACCAGAGAGTATCCGAGTTCCATAAAGTGCAATGGAAAAAGTAGCATTTTAAATTTCGCTCGCTATCAAGTCGAACAGGGTGGTGTAATAACTTCCTCGAAACTGTTACATGCAACAGCGTACTGTTCATTCACTAATTACTGGATTTCCAGCCAATGTCAGATTTTTTTTTTTTTTTTTCACTTTTCGAATAAACTGATATTGATAGCAGAAATGGAACGGAGTTAAAAAAAACGGGAAATTTCCCTGTCCCGACTAAATTTACGAGGACGCGGGACACTCGGGCCCAAAAACGGGACGTATGGCAGGCTTAAGCGTAAAATAAATAGTTTTATTGTTGAAGTATTCATTTCCGATTCTTCTGCGTTTAATTTCCCGAGCACTTCTCTCACAGCGTGTACATCAAAACTTGCACTAGTACGGAAATTTGAACTCAGCACTTGAAATAGTAAGCATTACATAGTCTTCGGAACCCCGAGCATTAAGCTTCTTAAATTTGACAAGAATTTTTACGCTATTGCTGGTGTTGATTCTACAGAATAATTGTTTGAAGAGTAGCAACAAATGACTGAACTAAACTGTTATTGTTGGAAAACCAAATTTTAGTTGAAGAAACTTGTGTTTTACATCAAAGATAAGAAATAATGCTAATAGTTTTACTAATGTATTTACATATGTACTATTAGTACCGGCACTTATAACCTTAAACCCGTCAAATGTATGAGTGATAACGTCCCTTGGTGTCGACGAGCACACTATTCACGGAAAATATTTTCTAAAGTACATAATTGCTTATTGTACTTCAAATAGGCTTTCAGCATAATCCATACATTAATTTGTTCTATAACTATCTCAAGCTAAGGTATTTTTTTTTTTAATTCATTCAGTGCATTCAGAACTTTATGAAGATCGTAAGTTGAATGTTGTTGTCTACCTTAACGTGAAAGCCTCTAATTCGCCCAAGGAAAGTCTAAAATCTGATGAAAATCACTTACAATGTGATCACCTTAGTTGTACCAATAATATATTAACAAATAGGTAAAAAACCCAGGTGGGTTTTAAAGTGGGTTTTTTCAGGTGGGTCCAACCCGAAAAAACCCAGTGGGTTTTTTCGGGCTGGGCCCACTTGGGCGAACCCTGCCCCTAGGGTTGGGATAAAAAAGGATCACATGTAAATATAATCGAAAATGACCGACATTATTGTCGAGTACATAGTTTTCTGGGTCGCTGAGATGAATAGTGACACACTCGATGCCGTTTAAGTCCAAGTTCAGCTCCCATCGGTATAGGGGGAGAAAAGAAGAAAAATAAAATGTCCGAATTTATTTATGATTACTGTTGACTCCATAGTTTTCGTGGTCGCTAAGCTTTTTGGCGACAGTCTCGGTGACATTTAAGCCCAAACTTAGTCGGATAGAACGATAAGCGGATAGTTGGAGTGGCAATTTTTGTAATTACTTTCGTTACATTGAAATTGATGCTGTCTGTTGTTTGTGATCGCATTATAAGAAAATCCTAGACATCTCAGGAAAATTGGGAAATGAATTCTAGAACATAGTACTTACCTCAAGCTGGGTTTTTATCATGTCATTTGATGTAAAGGCGTGTCCTAAAGAAATAGAGGGCTACAAAAATTATCCGAACAATTGTGTTCTTTTATCATTACGATTTCATTGAAATGTTTATCCAAAAGGAGAACAGGAAGGCTAAAATACTTTCCATACCCTGTTTTCCCCTTGCAAAGAATGGACATTTCAGCAAGTTTCTCATAAGACACAAGCGTCTTTGTTCAGAACGGAAAGGTGAAATGAAATTGAGAGAGAAATAAGTCACCTCAAGCACACGTGCAGATAAGGAGAAATGATTTTCTATCATTTCTACTTCACATACCATTAAAACCTGAAGGAACATAATTTTCAACAGATGGAACAAAATTATGGTTAACTTTCGAGTGTAGCGAGCAATCCAATGTAGCGCGAATCAAGAAGGCTGTGCTGTTAATCAAAATCTTGAGGGCTTCGCTCCGAGACAACTGACAGTTAAACAGCCCTGATCTAAAATATTCCAAAGTTTAAACTCTTTATTCATATATAGAGAGTGGAAGTTCGAACGTGTTGACATTTTCAGTCATGTTATTAGCTACTGTATTCGTAGTACACGCAGAAGATATGTTTAGCTGTAACATGTGGAATAGTTCCAATGAGTAACAAGTAACTTCTTCACTTCTGTTGTTAGTAGAACTCGGTTCAAACTATTTATCTATGGTTCAAAACAACTTCATTGCTGCACAAAGAAACCGTTGTATGTTTCACTTGAGCTTTTGTTTTTCCATCCAAAAGCGTTTCCTTTACGTAATGCACCTCATTTATTTAGTTTGTTTTTCCGTTCGGAAATTTAGACGATAACTCCAATTCTATTTGTATCTACAACCACAGTGTAAAATACGCTTTTTATTTTGTGCATTTGTTTAAAACTTACCGGTAACAAAGAATGCCGGAACATGTGACGGAACTACGTCACGTTTTATTTATCATTGGTTAGTCATTATAAGTATGATTATACAGATGTTAAATAGTAGTAATCGTTTCCTATAGCTACTAGACGCATAAAATCTTTGTGTTGAAATCTCGTAAAGATCTCGACGAATCATGTAAAGAATGTCACAACGTAATAATTTCGAAACACAGTCTCTGGAAGGTGGCAATGCTACTCACTTGTACAAGGGACAACTTACGGGATATATAGCACATGTCTATATTTGGATTTACATAATATGGGTTAGATTATAATTACAGTCGAGTTAACAATGTGGCTAAATTTATATCGATTTTAGTGTAGTATAGTATGAAGCAGCTTTTCTCTGTCCCTTGTTTTCAAAGTTTTAACAATTTATTAATTGATGAATAAGTGACACGTTGAAGGACACCAAGGCAGCTCTCACTGAGGCAAGTAGTATGCCTTCAGTTACCATTAAAAAAAAAAAAATGGCGACTCTTAAGGAAGTTAATGGGATAAAAGTGTAAAATTTATATTTAAAATTAAAGGAAAAAAGCTTACCTAATCTACTCATTCTTGCATATAGCTTCTTGAAGCTATGTGAAACTTCTTTCACTCAGTTTGTAGCAATAAAATGTAAATTTTTACCGAAGCTACTTTCTCAAAAGTCTTTACATGTTCTAAGTACCATGCTAACTATAAGAACTATTAACTATAAGAACTATAAATGCATTTCATATTTTGGGGGAGAACGAAATGTAATTTTAAAGCTAGTACTGTCATTTTTTAGAATTCTCAATCTATGGTTGTGAACTTCTCATACGTAGATATTTTAGTATTAGGGGTCACGTGACTCAGTGGTAGATTGCTTACTTCTGGTGCGTGTGGTCCTTGGTTCGATCCCCGGCCAGGTAAGTTTGTAGTGGACTAATAGGCAACATCATGTCCATGAGTTTTCTCGTGTACTCGCATTTTCTTCCGGGGCCGCGGTGGCTCAGTGGTAGAGCGTTCACCTCTGGTGCTTGGGGTCCCGGGTTCGATCCCAGCCCCCGCCAAGTGAACTTTGTGATGGACAAACACCGTGTGCGTGGATTTTCTCGGGGTTCTCCCGTTTCCTCCCACTTTCTTCCTTCCACCATTTCATTAATCTCTCATCATCACCGTCTCCTTTAGCCTAACCGGCATACCCGCGCGACGTAAAACTCAAAGATTTCATTTCATTTTTTCACATTTCCTTCCACATTCTCATTCTAAAGCGAAAAAGGCAAAACTTAACATCTGGAAATCTTTCATCAGCTAATATTCTCACTGCTTTGGTTCGAATAAAAAAAAAAAAATGTTAGTCTACTCCAGTAATTTGTTATTGACTTTAATAACCGCCCGGCAAGTCTTTTTTTAATGGACTTTAATATATAGTGAATATATGATATTAATAGTCTATGCGTTACACTAGGATTTTTTCCGAAATCCAGAAAGTGAAGTTTCCGATTCGGTTCCGGAAAATTTTGTCCGTCCCTACTTTACACCGATATGCTATCCATTTTTTTAATGAAATATATTTTCATTATGTTTATATGAAGTAAAATATTAGCCTAAAATATTATTCGCAGTATAGTGAAGTTAGTAAGTAGTAAGTAATAATAAGGTGTATTAAAAGTTCGTTGCTATAACTCGTTTGTTTTAATTTGTGCCAAACCAACACACTAATCACGAGAATGTAGTCGACATAGAGACATCATTCATGCTAGATTTTATAAATCCAGATTTCTGTGATTTCTTATTACCTGTTATTTATTGTCTGCGAGAAGTTGGTACATGTTCATGCCGATTTAGTAGTTAATTCATTGTCTTTTCTCTAACACATATTGCAATTATTATGGGTATTTTACAATAATTGGCAGGTCTCTTACCGTAAACTAAGAAGTTTCCATGCATCACAATCCTCATCTAACCTCTTTGTCTTCAAGTAGTATCCATTGAAATACCGCCCTCTATAAGCAGCAACACATACTCTCTCTTTTCCTTCACGTAGTTCCTTCTCAGCCGATGTGCCAGCCAATTTATTTTCTTTTTCTAATTACGTCCAATATTCCGTACTATTCCTAAAACTTAACAGCTAATTTTCTTTTCTTCTTTACATACATGTTAGTTGTTGGAAAAGAGTGCTATGTATTTTGTATACTAGTTTAATATTTAGATAGGAAGGAAATATGTCTGTTAACTAAATTTTTGTTTACTTTTCTAGGGCACAGTCTATATGAAATTTATGGATGTAAAACTTTAGGTAAGTGTTGTACGTTAGTATTTTGTTTTGTAGACAACGATTTCCATGAATAGCTCTATTTTTCTTAATTCCGTAAAGCGACGAAATAATTTTGTTACAGTAACCACACCAGATCGTGTCCTCATTATGTGATGTATAATTTGTTGTTATTTAATCCAAGAAGCATTATTAGAACTTACGAATTTCGTCAGTTGTTGGCAGTCGCCTGAGAATTAGGCTGAAAATTTTTCGAAGGGTGCGTATTTCTCAAGTGTTTAGAAAGACAGAACTTAATTAGAAGTTATTTTGCCTTGAGGGATCCTCAATATTTGAAAGTAGCGTAGGGCAGCAATTATCAATTTGTGTGTCGTTAATTTCTCATATTAAACTTAACTCTTCGATATTTTTTTCTTTTTATCAGGAGTCACGGGGGCTTAGTGGTATAGCGCTTACCTCAGGCGTGTGGGGTCCTTGGTTCGATTCTGGCCAAGTAAGATTGTGGTGGACAACATCGTGTCCGTGTGTTTTCTCCCACATTCTCATTTCTCCAATTCTTCCATCATTCACTTGCCTAAATCGTCGTTTTCCTTCGTTCTAATTTATGTAGACATACCTGCGAATTTCGGGATTCTCTGTTCTAATATGTATCTCAATACTAAATTATCTACTGAGACAATAGAACAAACTTCAGGCACAAAATCTCTTGTTCCTTTATAGCCACTGAAACAAAACTTGCAATATTATCTATTTTATCCAGTGGCGGCGATTGGACGTTAAAAGTGGGGGGGCAAGACATGATCTGAATATTTGTGTATAAATCTTAGTTTCCCTGGTTGTTCCTAACACTTTGTCTGACGAAAGGTTGTATAACTAATAGGACACTATATTTTTCAGTTGAAATACTGTATATTGTATTTCATATTTTATTAACCCTTAAAATGATAAGCCTTTCTTGTAACACAAAAAGATGTGATGAGTCCATTGGACTCAACTTGTTTTTCTTCACTATTTTGAAATTTAGGCATATTTTTACCTAATAAATCTTCCACGTGCATCAGGGCTGTTTGTTTATTCGTCGATGATAGTAAACAAAGGGATCATATATTGAAGGCGGCATCTATAATGCTTTATAGTAAACTACTGAAATTGATTTATTTTCCGAGATGAGTCCAATGGACTCGCCTTATCATTTTAAGGGAGAGCAACAGAAGTAGGTATTAGTTCTTTGTACTCTCAAACAACGAAGTGTAAGAAGAAATTTGATTCCTTGCTCATGAACATCTTAAAACTCTGTCTGGAAAATTGTGTGATCAGATTATTTAATAACAAATTTGCAAAACAAATAAATAGAAATGATAATATTAATCATAGTAATGAATAATGAGGCTTGTTTTGTAGAAGTTACATTGAAACTGGGGTTAATGAACAATTTAATTTTTAATTCCACACATGCTATTAAATGTGTGTTATTACTCTTAGAAAATGAAAGACAGTGAATACTACAAGCATATATGCTACATTTAAAGAAATATTTACTTTTGCAGATTCCCGAAACATGTTCGTTGCCATTAGTAGCAGTTTTCACTTTTTTTGGACCACATCAAAGCACAATACTTAGAATCATTCCACACTCCAGTTATACAAAATAATCCTAAAACCTAGAATTATGTTGAATTCACTAAATTAATTGTATATATACGTACACTAGTACATTCCTAAACACACCACTTCACTCGTATATTGCACTGCAAAGCAATGGAAAAAGTAGAAGTTGTTTCACATTTCTCCCTTTTTAATCAATATTCCTTACTATTAGAAAGAAGAAAAGACATTTTACGAACTGTCAATTTTCGTGTAATTAAAGAATAACTTGCAAAATATATCTTTTGCAAAATGTTCTCTCAATTAGTTTCAAAGAGGCTGACTAACATATCGAACCCTTGTAAGAAGAAGTGAAAGTATGCTGGAATTGTTGTGCTCCAATAGCTTAATTTTGGGGTTATTTTCGGTGGCAATTAAAATCCAATTCCTGTATAGCTTTCTCAACTCCATTGGAAGACAACTAATACGTACTCACGATACAGTAAATATTATATGGCGCCATTTTTTCCATGAACCAGTAATACATACAAAAACTTCACATTCCCAAATGAAACTATATACCTTAATGGGTTACTTCAAAAAAGTGGGGGGGCAACTGCCCCCCTTTGCTCCCCCTAATCGCCGCCCATGATTTTATCTACCATGTTAAAAGCACTATTAGTGTCTTGAAGCTAAGCATAACTAATAGGAGAAAAAAATTATTAGTGAGATGTCAGAATAGCACAAAACATGGCAAATTAATTGGTGTTATCTGGTGTACAGTAGAGTATAATACTCGAAATTAACAATTGCTTTTTATTGAAAAGACACAAAAAATAGTAAGTAAAGATCACTTCCTCAACAGTAATAATAAAACAAAAGATTAAAATGTGGTGGTTAACCGTAACAGACACAGTTGCCTCGGATTAATGTGGCATGTTCTTTACGAAGTGGTTCAAGTGTTCTTCGGGCAATTGGGTGTAATATTCCTCACGAAAAACAGGACAGAATTCTAAAGTTGCACTTGATAGAGGGTGGTGAGCTGCAACTCGGCTGTAATGAATCCGAGGCATTTTGTATGAGGTTCATGTCTGGAGGCCTTGCTAGCCAATCTACACAGTAAGTATATTCACTTTCCAAGAAATTCATGTGTAACATTGGCTCAATTTGCACGTGGATAAACATCTATGAAAATAACGTCTGAGCCGACTGCGCCTCAAGATGTTACGTATAGATATCGGTGTTTCGTCTGTTTTTAGGAGTCCGATGATTCTTGCCTTCATAAAAGGGCTCCACTGACAGCTTTATATCATGTTCCTATTATACAGTGCTTTTTCGATCACGACTGTATATGTGTGATATCATCTGTACTGTGTACATTGTATTTTGTGTACCTTTCGATTAGGAGTCTATTGAACTGGTAGTACTTTTATGATGCACATGAAGTCAGTTTTACCGCTTGATAAATATATACAGTGATCGCACAACTCCCTCGCGTCCTTTTTTCCTATTTTTCTAATTGTGCCTAACTTTTGAACACAGTATAATTGAACATCACATTAAATAAAAATATTTAGCTTTATTTGTGTGACCTGAAACTGTAGGAACAAGTTTAAAATATATTTCCTGTCTGGTAACGATTTTTCTTTTAAAAAATGGCTCTTTTTTGGTGCTAGACTTTGAAAACTCAACTAAGGGGCATGTGTGGGTATTGCTCACGAGTGAATCTCGACTTTTAAATATTTTTGAAAAAAAAGTATGAAACAATAAATGAGAAAAAGAGCAAGTGGTTTTGAAACAAAATTGGAGGCCGGAAAGGAGTATTTTGTATTACGGTGGATATAACAATTTTCTGACGCTTTTGTATCCGAGAAAGGGATGTAGGCAGATCTTAACTTGAACCTATATATATATATATATATATATATATATATATATATATATATATATATATATATATATATATATATATATATATATATAAAGAAATAGGGTTTATTCGATATTTAGTAGTTCTTAATGAAATATTAGCTTTTGATTAAATCTAATGAATTGCCTGCGTTGTTTTCGATCTAAGCCGTATTATAGAGTTATTATTGAAAATATTTGTGAAACATAAATGGTTTAATAATATTTCTGTTTTTCGATTTTCATCTTTCAGTAAACTATCTTTGATCAGTAAACTACTAATTGATTGTTTTGAGTGATAAGAGAATAGAGAAGTTTGAACTTCAGAAAATTTCACTAAGAACTTAAGTTTAAAGCTTTAGTGTCGATACGTTGATTTCTTTGCATATATGAAATCCAAGAACTATATATATATATATATATATATATATATATATATATATATATATATATATATATATATCGGGTGTTGCAAAATAAGTGTTACAACTCTTGGGAGGTGAATCCTGCCACTGAGACAAGAAAAAAAGTTCTCTTGAACTTTCGGCTATCGGACGTAGTTTCAGATCTACAAGGTGCCGCCGAAAGCGTGGGAAAATGACTTTCCGACGCCAATAGTTCGAAAACTATCCAACGTAAAGAGGACGGGTAAAAAATTCATTGAAGAAGTCATACCTGCTGTATTGAATTTTGCATGTTTCACAATCCTACCATGCACGCGCAAGGGATTCCCCAAAGGAACGTAGGGAGTCCCGGATAATCTGCTAAATGAAAGTTGGTCTAAATGGATATGAATTGATAGGGTTTCTACCAGGTAACAATAATTCGTTTGTATTAAGTCGATATCTGGAACAAATACAAAATGGCCGACACATTCAAGCCCGTTGTGTGTGGTTGCATAATCGCCAGGTACGGATGCTGGCCAACAGTGAAGTTCTGAGTATTAAGTGTAGCGAATTTGTACTCAAATGCTCTAGAAAGACATCTGGAGTGTCGGTAGAGCACAACAGATGAAGCAGGGTGATTCACATGTGTGGAAACAAGGTAACGAAAAATGCCCAGAAATGCACTCATACTCAGTAAACGTGAGTTCAAAGCGTCGGAAATGTAAGGATTAGCGTCAAGAACATGAAAACCAATTCACCAATAATATTCCCTCAAACCGACGCAATATGACGTGCACGGTTGCATACCAATAAGGATGCAACAACTGAGGACAAGTTGAAATTGTGCAAAGGGACTCACTAAGAAACTGGGTAAACTAAATGAATGTCACTAGTAGGATCGCATGATCGATATTGAAATGTGGCCAAATTGTGTGCTGATATCGACATGTAGCTAATGGACAAATGTCAACATGTCCCACTATTGCTGGAACAACGTCTCACATGCGAAAACTAGTAAAATAACGTTGTACATTGTGCTATTACATCTGGTGCACTTTTTGGTAGAACGTAACTAGAACAAGATTGTATCAATGTCCCACTTTGGGACATTGTCCCACAGTCGACACATATGAAAAGAAATCTCTGAATTCATGGTTCAAATTGTGATAGAGCGTGAAAATAACAAACTTGTATCATGTCTCATGTCTTCTGGGACATATGACGTGCTCGATATCAAAATACCTCCAGAAATATGTACCTTACACACAGTACACATGCCAAGACAAAGACGAAAAAGAACCAATTTGGCACATGTAACACTACAGCTGGAACACCATACACATGGAAAATAAAACGACACGAGAAATAAGAAAAAACGTCTTAAAGCTCTGATTGTTTACAACTGTGCAGTAGGAGTAACAAAATGTAACACACAAGCATGTCGGGAGGCTGTACAAGAGCGTTTGCCAAACAAAGTGGGTACTCCTCAAAGAAATGTATGCAGAGAAAGTCAGGCTCCGTCGAGCCTCAGGGCTAGAGCGCTCGCTTTCGCTCGCCTGGTCGCTGTTTCCAATCCTACTGGGAGCCCACGGCCTCAGATTCAAGACCCGAGTAGTTAATTTCCTATTTTTCCCACGTGGGACGGTGTCCCAGCAGTAGTGGAACATTTTGACATTTCTCCACTAGCTACATATCGATATCAACACACAAATTGTCCGCATTTCAATATCGATCATGCGATCCCACTAGAGACATTCATTTAGTTTACCCAGTTTCTTAGTGAGTCTCCTTGCACAATTTCAACTTGTCCTCAGTTGTTGCATCCTTATTGGTATGCAACCGTGCACATCATATTGCGTCGGTTTGAGGGAATATTATTGGTGAATTGGTTTTCATGTTCTTGACGCTAATCCTTACATTTCTGACGCTTTGAACTCACGTTTACTGAGTATGAGTGCATTTCTGGACATTTTTCGTTACCTTGTTTCCACACATGTGAATCACCTTGCTTCATCTGTTGTGCTCTACCGACACTCCAGATGTCTTTCTAGAGCATTTGAGTACAAATTCGCTACACTTAATACTCAGAACTTCACTGTTGGCCAGCATCCGTACTTGGCGATTATGCAACCACACACAACGGGCATGAAAGTGTCCGCCATTTTGTATTTGTTCCAGATATCGACTTAATACAAACGAATTATTGTTACCTGGTAGAAACCCCATCAATTCATATCCATTTAGACCAACTTTCATTTAGCAGATTATCCGGGACTCCCTACGTTCCTTTGGGGAATCCCTTGCGCGTGCATGGTAGGATTGTGAAACATGCAAAATTCAATACAGCAGGTATGACTTCTTCAGTGAATTTTTTACCCGTCCTCTTTACGTTGGATAGTTTTCGAACTATTGGCGTCGGAAAGTCATTTTCCCACGCTTTCGGCACCTTGTAGATCTGAAACTACGTCCGATAGCCGAAAGTTCAAGAGAACTTTTTTTCTTGTCTCAGTGGCAGGATTCACCTCCCAAGAGTTGTAACACTTATTTTGCAACACCCGATATATATATATATATATATCTTTGTAATGTTGGGATTATGAAAGTGTAAATCCAGTGAATAAGATTTTTTTTCACGATTTCAAGATTTTCTTTTCCCCTTTCGTCCAAAGTAAAACGAGTGTTTGACAATGAATCACGCGCATGCGCAAAAAGTATTTGTCAGTTATGTGCATTTTCTAATGGCTCAACATACTATTACTAAAACCATACTATTTAGTACTTACAATTTTATAAATTGTAGGGGTTTGATATTTCAACTTGTTTTACATTTACTTATACACGGATCTAATTTTATGTAGATATATGCCTAAGTCTACACCTGAATATTTCGCAGAAATCAACAACGTAGGACTTAAAGTATATCGGTTAAAAGTTATATACGTATTTGACTTTATTACCAATATATACTCTGCTTTATGAAGAAGTGAAAAGAATACCTGCCTACAACAAGATTTGAACCCATGCTGAAGAGTTATATTTGTAATCACCAGGTGACTACTTCAGTAAGTTGTCTACAAGGTCACATTGATTTAAGTACTCTGTGTTATGGGGGATTCATCAAGTCCTTCCGGAAGAAATTTCACTTCACCTGTAGGAGAAGCATTTTTAACAAAAATGCAATATTTATGGATAGAAGTTTGATTCTATTCGCGTAAATTTGTCATGCAAGTCATACATGCATGAATTTTATAACAGTCTATCGTAAATTAAATCAGAAAAGGCGAAAGTTGTTTGTTTGTATGTGCGAACTACGTGACGTCACTTGGATCATAGATGGCCTTGGTATGAGTGATTTCATAAAATTATTCAACTGGTGAATAAAATAAGAAAGAAGAGTTCTCTCATGGCTCTATGGTTAACATTTGTATCTTTGGTACGGGAAACCTGGGTTCAATTCCTAATGGAAGTTCATATGGTTCGGAGCCTACTGCAAACTGTATGTCCATGTTCCATATAATTGCTGTGTTGAAAGGGGTGCTAAATTCCTAACCAACCAACTAAAATAAGGAAAACTCGTTAGGGATGTTCAAAATCGAACTGCAGTCGGATATGATGATGATAGCCTAGGTTTGGTACATTTTGTTCTGTTGGGTTATGTTATTTCAGGATAGAATACGTAAGAGTTATTACTAGGAGATTAGCAATTTTTTAAAAAAATATTTAACAAAAGTATACCATATGATATATATGATAATGTGAATTATTTTGACTTTTGTATAAGATTTTTTCTTAAATGCAAAACCTATATGAACTCTAAATAAGTAAATAAAAATATGACACCATCGTCAAATGCAAACATTGATAATCAACAATTCAAATTATTTACTAGTAAATTGGAGTTAACAATCCCTTTTTAGTACCAATAAGATTGTCCACGGTACGATACGAGACAGAGTTTTCGTGACGGTACGAGACAAACTCAACTCTTGTCTAGTAGGCTACCGTAGCACTAAAGCTGGGTTGTCACTTTAAAAGAATCATGTAGCTATCATTAAAAAATCTTGTAACCCGATCTTTCTATTTGTTGTTTACATTTTACAGCTTTCTGAAAGCAAGAAAGCTATCTCCAACTATGCAGTAGTGCACTCTGGTAGACAAATAGTGAACCTCATTAAAAACGTGTATTTTGGCACGCTTTCCTTCCCCGTCCAAAGGAATCTGTCATTTTGGAAGCGGCGAAAATGTTTTTTTTTTCTTTGTCAGCGGGAGGGCGATAGCAGGTAGCAAGCAAGACGATCCAGAAAGTTGCACATGGTTTAACTGCTTGCAAGATGAATATATATATATATATATATATATATATATATATATATATATATATATATATATATATATATATATGTCTTTTTTCAAGACTGTGTTTACATGCGGAAATATTGTAGGGTTGCAAGATTTTTTAATGACAGCTACAAGATTCTTGTAAAGTGACAACCCAGCTTAAAGACTATATGATCGGGAACCTACTATTAAAAGTTGTATCCAAGGTAATATTGTACCGAGAATCCTGGTTACGAAGTTGTAGATATGCTACTGATATAGCTTCGCTTCAGAAAAGGAAGAAACTAGAAACAAAAATACATACAGCATGAATTTATTTGCCACTCATTTCCATGTCTGGTTATATTAGATAATATGGAGTGTATTTTGAAAAAGAAGGCTTTGGTGTGAACCATATCTCGAATAACGTTCTAAGATTATTCCAACATATAGTTTTTTTTCTACTTATCTATACATTGATAAGCACAGTAGCCTAAACTACATAGGCTAATGGATTATTTATATGTTTCGCGCAACATTTTTGGTAGATTCGCACTCTGTCGAGTCTTCCTGTAATAATAATAGGACAATCCTTTCCGCATCTTGCTATCCACCGGGATGAAAGTTGCGCTGTTGAGGTATAATTAATATATTTTGAAGTTATATAGTAGCAGTATACAGGAAGCTATTGAATAACTTCAGTGAGTATAGAGGATCGAAATGCGGCGAAAGTTCTGGCAGAGAAAGTATCACGTTTTAATAGTATTTTAAAATGTATAAGCTTGAGATGAGTAATTAAGGAAGAATATGCGCTCGATTTTACTTAAAATGATTTTATTGTTAGAGTTGTACAACATTTAGTTATTCATTATATTCAGTGAGAATAAGTTACATTTAGATGGATTTGCGCTTCTATCTAGTATGTATCCTGAGTACTTAGGAATCTTTATTTGCTTGTTATGAAGAGGCAGATATTATGGGATAATTAATGAAACATTATGTGGTGCTTGTATGAGTTTTAGTCGTTTGCTGGGTCAAAGACATATTTACAGTAGCAGTTAGTGGCGTGCTGTAAACAGAGAGTATGCAGGTTCTTATCATATCAATATGCGTTTCCGGTGTGTATCTTTCTATGAGGTAGGCAGTGCTTTTAAAATGTTTAGTCTTCTATTTGCATAGCAAGGTCATGAGTTACAGTAAGTCATAAGATTTTTTTTATATACGGATTTATTTACTCCTAATAATGGAACATAGAAATAGCAGCTAACTTCTTAACCTTTTAATAAGTCAAGCTTAAATTCATTCATAACACAGGTTATAACTCGAAGTAAACATGAAATGTGTATAATATTTTAAAACGTATTTTTGTTGGCCACTTTTGGTTTCACAGAAAACTGGCCAATTTAAACAGGTGGCCAGGTTATAGAAATTGACACATACAAGAATCATATTCTTGAAGAGTTATCTATAGGCAAAATTATTTTATTATAAACAAAACAATGGGTTTCGTTTGACGCTGTGAAACCACATACTTGCAAACTATGTGAGTCCAATTTTGAAACGGAAAGTGATAGTTCCCATAGAGGATATGGGTGAAGACGGAACCTATTGTAGGGACGCTTAGTTAGTTTTTCTCTGATCCGAAAAGACAAGTAATTTGTAAGTACTCCTACCTATATTGTCAGAAAATATGATAGAACTAGATTTTTTTTCTTATAAGGAGAGAAAATGCAGAAGTGTAAGATAAAAACTTTGTTGCATCCATCATTTTTCTGCTTAACAAATATAGCTTTATTAGGAAAGTATACAAGTGTATGTCAAATTACGAAGATGTAAGTTGAGGAGTCGGTAGATTCTCCATGTGGGTGCGCCCCTGGCCCACATCAGTATCTTAAACTTGACACTCCAGTTTCTGCTTGTAGTTTTAAGACGTTACCAATTGTTTTATGATTAAAGAAGCGTAATTCTAGCAATTTTCTTGTTGGATACTTCTTCCGAATTCCATAACAGAATTCTGCCTTGCTTCCGTAGAGGCAGGTGTTTCTCATTTCGCATGATAAAGAAACTGATAAAATTGAATAAAGTTACTGGCAAACCATACAAACACACTCATGCGCAAGTGTGAAGTTGAGAATGAAATGACAATTCCTCATATTTCAAATTTCACTCTTTGTCCTTCGTCCTAGAGTTCTGCTTCCGAAACAAGAGCTGACTAGACTGAAAATTGCGTGAAAGTGTTGGAGAAGAGCGAGAAGTAGAAATTAGCAAAGCCACTTAGGGAACATTTTGTAAACTCCTACCCGATTGGTAAGTTCTTGAATGAAATCTTTATGAAATTTCGAGTTACCGAATATAACCGCATGTTTGAAAAATACACACGAATCTGTTTGCTTACATTTATTTTCTAAATTAATCAATAAAAATAGAGGCAAATAGCAATAAAAGTAATTTTAAAGGTATGACAAATTGCATACAATATCCTTTTAACATAAGACTTCTGATAGAAAATAGATCTGAATAAAAATACATGTTTTTGAAACAAATATTCAGAGTGCTGATATATATATATATATATATATATATATATATATATATATATATATATATATATATATATATATATATATATATATGTTTTGTCTTTGTCAGCCTTTGCGTTGTTTTTGCATACACAACCGAATACAAACAAATAAGAGAAGATATGTAACATACCAAATTCGGGATTGTACAAATCATGAAAGCCGTGTGATTTGTACTCTTACTCTGCATTCCTGCATGAAATTTGAAGTCAGTCAACGAAGCCTTTGCACGTGGAACATTTTTAAATCGAACAATCGTTATTTATTATTACGCGAAAGAGCCCTTTTAACACCGCAGCTTCCGTGACTTATGAAGCATGAGAGCTCATCCGTGACTTTGTACTTGTTTGTATTCGGATATAAGTGGTTGGCCACATCGTTGGTGCTTCGCAGTCCTCAGGCTTTCATGTCTTAATTTTGCGTGACAGAAACACGTAATATTTATGTGTAGTTAGAAAACAAGATATTTCGGTATTATTATCTGGAAGACTATGGTTTCTTTGCTCAGTAAAGTGATGCTTGTGGAGCTAGGAAAGAATTGTCTTTATAATTAGAAGCGTTTCTATTCTTGTGTTACAGCATCATTTTGAATATATGTTTTAGTCATTTTTGCACTTCCAATTTTTTACGTTCACGTAACACTGTTTATTATATTATATTTTCATGTAGTGTGTTTTCTAATGCATAATTTTTGTAATGTGAACGCAAGTAAGGGAAAATATCTTAATTCTTCCACTTGAATCATTAACGATTTATGATTTACTAAATTCTGCTATTGAGATACCTATTTTTAACCCATGGGTTTGATATAACATAAGTAATTACGTATATAAAGTTACTAATGCTGTGGTGAAGCTTTGAGTATAACTGAATTAAACGTGTAATTGTGCATGTTAAGGTACTAGACTTCAGAGGGAGCATAGTTGCTTAGTGATAGTGCGTACAGCTCGAAAACCTGGGAAAAACTGATGGTGTTTGAAGGTGATGCTCTAGGTTCACTTTAAACTCTGCTACCAAATGAGAGATCTGCGATGTTGCCACCTGTTTGTACACATTCATATCAGTGTATCTGCCACCTATTCACCTACTCGCGCTTTAGTGCATCGCTTAGTCACACCCCTTTACCACACGCCATCAAGTTTGTCTCATTGTACAGTGAAGGGTCTTTGGTTTGATTGTAGGCTACATACATTTGTGGTGAACAGCATGACATATTTATTTTCTTGGTGTATTTATGTTTGCGTTTTCTCAGTGTTTCCGAATATTCATTATTCCACCAGTATTTTCGCAATAATTTAATTTAAGTTTGACATTCCATTTTAACACACTCCGAGGCAATATGAAACTTGTACTTACAGATTAATATGGGATGCGAAATAAATGAGCTCTCATAGTTAATCGAATCTGGGTCTCCCACGAGGGCCTCGGTAGCTCAGTGATATAGCGTTCACCTCTGGTGCATGGAGTTCTTAGTTCGATCCCAGCTCGCGCCTAGTGAGCTTTGTGGTAGACAAACACTATTTACATAGGTTTTCTCGGAGTTTTCCCTTTTCCTCCCGCTTTCTTCATTCCACCATTTCATTCATTTCTCATCATCACCTTTTCCTTAAGCATAACCGGCGTAATCGTGGGACGTAAAACTAAAATATTGTATTGCCGGGTCTCTTGCGCTGAAGGCGCGTACGCTATCCATATAACTAACAAGGAGACTTACGGAAGTGTCACTCACCGATGAATGAAACTTTGCACACTTGTTGAATATCGAAAAGTAATCGACACTTTTTTTTCGGTAATGGTGAAGATTTAAAAGTAGAAACCACCCATTGAAGGTTAGGGGTGGTCTCTAAGTATAGACTGAAAACATCCATTTAATTTAAAAGAAAACATACTGCCAGAAGGGGTTTTAGGACAGCTGATTCAGAATTTGACGTCAAAATTTCAAAATTCAAAATGGCGGATCCAACACAATTACAATTACAAAATGTCTTCTGATTTGAAATTCTCTGTAGTTAGCTAAGAACAATTATAGTTGGCAGAGATTACTGCGAGGAGGTTGCAGACCAATTTGAAACCTCTTGCTGTACTCATTTTAATGGGATGCTTGATTAAAGTGAGTCTCTGCATCTCTCATTATAGCGTTTACAGAGACATAAACAGTAGAAAGTGCGGCACAGTCAATAAATCTATGACTTACAGCTACACCATACAGCCTTTAATTTCTGAAAATGGTGTTCTGTTATCACCGTTCTTAATTATTTTGCAGGAAAAGAATGGAACATTTAGCCGTATAGTCCAAAACAACCTCCTTTAATCTGAAAATGTCCTTGTGAATGCATCAATTTTGGGAAAATTAACATTAGGTCTTGTGAAATCATGGTTTCAAGGGGTGTTTCTCCTAGCGTCTAATGCAAAGTCCATTTTGTTACTGAGGCCGCGGTAACTCAGTGGTAGAGTGTTCACTTCTGGTGCATGGGGTCCTGGGTTTGATCCCAGCTCGCGCCATTGAACTTTGTGGTGGACAAACTTCATGTGGGTGAGTTTCCTCGGGGTTCTCCCGTTTCCCCCCACTTACTTCATTCCACTATTTCCTTCATTTCTCGTTATTGCCGTCTCCTTTAGCCTAACCGGCATAACCGTGGAACGCAAAACTCAAGTTTCATTTCATTCTTTTTCATTTTGTTATTAGATTCGTGGAGTGGTCACAATTAACCAACTTGTCAACCTATTTTACGAGCAAAAGAGTACCTCAAAATAGAAACCATTCAGCAGTAACAAGTGGTAGGATTCAGCCTCTTGATGTGTTCGTCTTTAGACCGTGGAAAAACTTCTTGAGATACTTTACTGATATTGTCCTCTACAACTATAACATAAATTTACATCTTCGTAATAATATAATTTAGATCCAAATCACTGATTCATAATCAGTTTTCTCCTCCCAGATTTGCAAATCTTATTAGATATGCGTGATATAAAAACAGTTATTTTGAACAAGATTGTGTTGCATTTTGCAATTTGTCACAGTTATTGCTGTAATAAGGTGAGCTTGGTGTAAACAATGTTTATGCATCATTATGCCAATATATATATATATATATATATATATATATATATATATATATATATATATATATATATATATATATATATATATATATATATATATATATTAAGAAATACCATTACTGGAAGAATTTTCCAATGTTTATGCCATTTTTTCTTTCTCTTTTTTTTTATAACGAAATATCATTACTGTGAAGCGTTTCCTCAATTAATTAATAATTATAACAATTGAGGATATGTGAAGTTCTGAAATAGTGAGAGGCGAGGGGACTCACTATACATAAGCACTCCGAATAGGGAGAGGCGCAGAGACTCATTTTAATCAAGCATTCCGTTAAAATAAAGGGGTTTCAAATCAATAGAGAGGGATCTCAAATCGGTGTGTAACCTTCTTGTAGTAAGTAACCCCTGCCAACTATAATTGTTCTTGGCTAAGTGCAGAGAATTTCAAACCAGAAGACATTTTGTAATTGTAATCACTATATTGGATCCGTCAGTTTGAATTTTGACGTCAGATTATGAATCATCTGTCCTGAAACGCCCCTCGCAGTATGCGTTCTTCTGTATTAAATGGTTGTTTACTGTCTATGCTTGGAGACCACCTCTAACGTTCAAAGGGTGGTTTTTACCCTTAAATCCCCATAAGTCACCTTGTAAGAGGGAGCTCTCACTATTGTTTCCTTTCATTTTAAGCTGGAATCCTAACCACTGTAATGCATTCAATCATCTCCCACCAGGAATCGAGCCCGGGATGTGAACCAGAGGCGAGGACACTAGACACTACCAGAGTTGGCGTGGGTCAATGAAAACTTGACCCACCACCCACCGTGACCCACCACCCACCGTGACCCACTCTGACCCACCACCCACCGTGACCCACTCTGACCCACCACCCACCGTGACCCACTCTGATCCACCAACCACGGTGACCCACTCTGACCCACCACCCACCATGAACCACTCTCATCCACTTTGACCTACTCTGACTCACTAAAATCCATCGTCATCAACTCTGAACACGATCCATGGCCTCTTCTGAATTGACTAAAGAGTTTACACTTGTAATAAAACAAAACTGTGAAATTGTCGCTAATCGGAGTTTGAATTTCTAGTCAATCGCTCAAGCACCACTCTGTTACAATAACAGTGGATCTGACCTTTACGATATAAAATGGTAAAGTGTTTGTCAGTGAGGAAATTGAAACAGTTCGAGGTGGGGGAAATTAGTGTGTGCCTAAAATATACTTGTACTAAGAGAATATTCTTGCAAGTGTTAATTTCTGAACGCATTCCACTTCTATTCGCCGGAAAATATCTCTGTACAATATGGAAAAGGTTATGGTTTCTCAGTTCACAGTATTTTTCTCACAAAAGACTTGAAAAATCAGTTGTTCATAGGGTATAAAGGTGCTCGGATACCCTCTGTGAGAGCATCTCTATAAAGTATGCTCAAAATCGTAATTTGTGTAATCACTAAAACACCACGTTCAATTTAAGTTACAAATATGCATGATTGCAATTATTATGAATATTGATTCAAATTAGTTTACCTAAAGTCCGCAGTGGAATGATGTCCATCCTTCAGCCAAGAAATAACTAGCTTGTCTACTTTGAGCTTGTCTAGCGGTGGGCCATTAACATTGATGAGCAACAAGTTAGACAATGTTTGAGCACTTAGTGTATTTCTAATATTAGTCATCTGTAAATTCATAAGAAGAAATCCCTGATCACACTCTGTCGTGGAAATTGATAATATTTCTACCCGATTTCTGCAACTTCTCATCGACAATCTACTTGTTAGACTTAAGTCTGATAACTATTTTTCTTGGTCAGGTTTGAAATACTCAGCAAGAAGTATCATCTCTCTATCACCATACATCTTTTCCATATCGACCATGTCAGTTGGCAATGTCGACCCATGTAGAACAGAACCTTCATCTACCACGCCTTTGATAGGGAATCTTGTGAATAAATTATCAATTAAAGCCTGATAAACTGATGATTTCTTATTTGTTTATAAATTTAATTTTTGTAATTACACATGAAGGTTTGATACCATTACCAAGTTCCCTCCCCCGTCTAGAAAGCGAAAGGGAACGAGGTTCCTGGAAAGTGTTCAGAGTTGAATGGGAATTTCCCTCCTTCAACTACAATTACCACACTGCTGTTTGCCATGTGCCAAATTACGATGAATTTCAATTAAATTATCATAGTATAATTATTTCCTTGTTGAATTATCAATACTTTTCAGTGGAAAAAAGGATGAAATTTCAAAGTTCCAAATTAAAGGAAGTAGACCAACGTAAAGGGAGAAAAAGTGTAAAATTTTCCATACAATTATGCGTACAATCCAAACTTCAAATTTCCGTGTAATTAAGCTTACAGTACAAATTTTATGCCTATTTTTTTCACAACTTTATGGGTTGATTGCCCTGTGCTGTAAGCGCTCCATATAATAAACATATGATTCAGCAATTATTATAGCAGAAAGCAAAGGATATATGAAGCCAAGCACTGTATTTTTTGTTTCTATTTTTTTTTTAAATAACATCGATCGTATTCGATCATTTTTACAAACCAACTCACTACCAATTTTCCATATATAGAAAGTGCCCTCCCCTCACATAAAGGAAAATTTTAAAAAAAATGCTAGGACACACACTGTTTATTTTCAATAAAGAATTAATAGACTGAATTTCATCTCCGTAAGTTTAACGGCTTGCGAGATACTCATTTTTTTATTTTTTTTTTCGCAAAAATTCGGATGCTCACTACCTCCTTAGGATATTATGCATTATAATAAAAGCAATATAACATCCCAATTTCGATTAAGGCCTAACTATATACCAAAAGTAATTTCATTTGACTTTGCAATTTGACCGTGATGATCAGGCACACATAGTTACATTCAATTTTTTATATAATAATTTATATATTACAGTGATTCAAAAATGTATTTTTTCCAGTAGTTAGCTCTAAAAGCTCACAATTCTCGAAAGCCAAGTAGTAGTGTAAGTCCTATTGCTATTATTGCTATTAAAAATATGAATATCCAAAAGTGCCTGAAGTTCTTTTTTCACTTGGTTAGATATACACCTCAGGTAAGTAGACAGAAACAAGTGGAAAAGAAAGGGAAATGAAGGTCTTGAAAGTAAAACGGAGACAAATTTACGTCCTTAGAAGATACTGTCTACAATGAAGTGAGCAGAGAGGGTCGGTAGATCATACTGAGTCGGTGGGTCGCAGTGGGTCACGGTGGGTGGTGGGTCACAGTGGGTCATGGTGGGTGGTGGGTCACATGCTGTTGACCCACGACCCACTGACCCACCCAGAAAACTTGACCCACTCCAACTCTGGACACTACATGAGTAAGAATTTAATTTTACTTCCTCTTGAACATTGATTCTTTAATCGAGCGTGAATGGTGAATGTGAAGTTTTAGGTTAACCATATGTAATAAGTTGACTTCATTATCGTCACTGTCATCGCCTTCTGATTTTCATAGTACTTTTATTAAAGTTTTTCTTTCGGGGGGGGGGGGAAGAAGTTGTTAGTCAAATCTTGCAACTTAAATTTTACGCAACCCCATATTAACAAGAGCTCTGAAAATGATGATATAATATTTTCACATAATTTTCGTTCTAGTTCATCGTTTTACTGTAAAACTAATAAAATTATTTAAAATAATTATTGGGCGCCTGGTGCTTATACAACCACAACCCTCAAGAAGTTAGGCTGGTTACAGATCACTAGGCGTTCTGTTGACTTTATATCAACATAAGCTTGAGTTTTTTCTATTATTACTAGGCTTCGGATTTTTAGGTCCCAAAAAATTCAAATTAGGATTTTAAAAAGTGCATTTTAGGATTCTATAGGTTTTTAAAAAGACCGTTTAGGATTTTTAGCGTTATATTACTGAAAACGGAATATTTCTACACTTTAAAGAGTTTGTTAGCTATTTCATACTTAAATGGTAACTTTAATTTAGTAAGCTTTATGCTAACCAGTCTTCTGCGTAATAAAAATAATAAAACTCTTCTTGGACTTTTTTTGATAGCTGAAATATAGTTTAACATATGTATGGCCTGTCGTACTATAGTAGTAGTAGTAGTTTTTTTGTCAGTTTTCTTATATTTGAAATTTTATACAACACCATAAGTATCACTTTGCCATCAGTTGTGAAGTTGTCGAAAGAATTGACCATAAACACACAAAGTTCTCTAACATTTTAATATATAGACTAGCTGAACAGCGCATCATTCACATATAAGCAAGAATCTCCTTGCCATTCTTTACAGACACAAGTGAAAGGCGTCTTGATAAAAAATTGGCAAGAGATACCATAAAGGGAAGATTTTGTCGATTACTTTTTCAATATCTCGCACCGTTTGCAAGATTTGAGCCTACTTCCTGTTGGAGTTTTTAATTCATGTATGATCAGTGTTTTCTTTCTTCTTGCATGCAGTATGTAATAAGCAAAAACATTACACACACAATTAATTATAATGTCAGTGATACATATTGTTCATTGGGCAAAACACTCCAAACAATAAAGATTCAACTTACTGTTAGAGTGGAGAAATGGCTATCCTTCGTTTTTCATTATCATTTGGCCATGAAACAAATGCCTGAGTGGTATGCAACCCCTTATAATATTATGTCGTGTTGGAATGTATAATGTGTAGGATATGATACTTTAGTTTTTTTTTCTTTTTTAACTAGCTGAACCTGCGCTCTCTACACAGCGCATCATTCGCATATGAGCATGAATCTCCTTGCCATTCCTTACAACATTTGTACATGTCCCTTTACAAAAGTTAAAAATGTCGTGATAAAAAAAAATCGGCAAATCATACTATAAAGGGGAGATTTTTTCGATTACTTTTTCAATATCTCAGACCGCTTGTAAGATTTGAACCTACTTCCGGTTGAAGTTTCTAATAGACTGAAATAGTGATGTCGTCATTTCCTCTTCGTTACCATGGTGATCGCATCCAATCATGAGTGATTCAGCATAAGTTTTAAACTCTATTTCTGTAGACCTACACGTTTGGAATGTAATGTGTGATACTAATTATACTAAATAAGAATGTTCAGAATTATTTAAATTTAATATCCGATAATAAATAAGCTAAGTACGTAGATTTTGACACTTAACGTAACTTCCAAAAGGTATAAATCACAAAATATGCGATAGGGGAAAATTTCACTTTCAACACTTGACATATTTTAACATATTATTTACCTAATTGCTTGCCTTTTCTGTTTTCGTAATTTCATTCGTTGGAATTTATTTTAAACATATATAAGTGTTTCTTTCACTCTAGTGTTTGCAATCCGTAAGTTAACACGTCACTGTTTTAGCTTTGTACTTAGGTTCTTAGGCCATGTTGTTTAGAAAATAAAACTACGATCACCATGGCAACCAGACGGAGGTGACATCACACTATTTCAGTCTATTCATGTATGACAAGTGTATTCTTTCTTCTTGCATGCAGTATGGTGTTCATTGGGCAAAATTCTCCAAAAATAAAGATTCATCTTAGACTGGAGAAATGATTATCCTTCCTTTTATCATTTATTATTTGGCCATGAAACAAACGCCTGAGACATGTACAACCCCAATATAGGATATGATGCTTTCGGTTTTTGTTTTTAATTTCAACACTTCCAGTATACATGTAAAAATGTAATAAAGAAATAATGGCCATGTTTTTAAAAAATATTCAATTAGAACTGGACAATCTACGCAAAATTTGCAATCGATCAGTGAAAACGTCATCTTCCTAGAACCTGTAGTTTCCGAGATCTCATTGTTGAAAGGATTGGCCATAAACATATAAACGCCCACAAACGTATAGTTTAAAAGAACTCCAAAGATGACAACACAATTCATTTTAGAAAAGGTTTATTAAAATACAAAGGCTTTGAACAATAATTTATTTAAAGTACACATAGTTTAAAACATTTGTTTTTGTTAAACGTGAAATCACAAATAACTGTCAATCAAAGGTTTGAAATCAAAGTTTATAGGTTGGAGTTCAGGCGCTTTTGTTGTTATCAATAAAACAGCTTATAGCTCATCCATCAATTCCTCACTCCTACTTTACCTTCAACTTCCCTTCCCTAAAAGAGGGTGTAGCCCTCTGAAAGGTTGCTAGCCGATGGCTAGCCTAAAAAAAAAGAAGAAAAAACGCCTTTGTTGCTATTGTAGCATTTTAATTGATAGATTCTAAGATGGTAATACTTTATCTTTCTCTTGTCTAGTCGTTTGAATTGAATTCAAAAGATCACTGTAAACACCCGCTCTTTGATGTTGGAAGAACAATAATGTACCGTACTGCTAATGAGCAACTATCACATGTGAGAAACACTTTTGCAGAAAACACATGAATATTGGAAACTTCCGATTTTGCTTTTATTTTGTCAGTTAATAAAGAAAACCTGAAACTCTCCATAGTCTACGAATTAAAGAAAGGAAATCATTTCAAGCTTGTTCCGTGGAAGGAATCAAGTACAAGTGATTTAAATGTTAAAAAATCGATTTAATCAACAAAACTATTTTTAAGAGGTCCTTCGTGACTAAGCGGTTAGCGTACGCGCCTTTGGCCTGGGAGACCCGAGTTCGGTTTCCGGCGGGAACTCATGTGGTTCGGATTCCATGGTAATCAGTAGGTCCCGTCTCATATAGTCTCGTTCCTGAAAAGGACGTTAAACTCAAAATCATCTCAACTCAACTATTTTTTTTAAGTATAATTTTTCAACCCGTACATAGACCAATGAAAAATGTGAAACTCTCAGAATCCCCCCCCCAAAAAAAAAATTGAAATAACACTATTTATTGTAATTTGAGTATTGTTTCACTTGTTAATTCAGTTGATTAACTATCTTTTACTGTTTGTCCAGGGATATGAATTGAATAAATACAGTTTGGCTATTGCAAATAGTTTTGCAGGAATCCGGATAATAATACAGCTAATAAGATTTCTCTTCAGAATGTTCTTAGTATGTTGATAATTATATATAAACCTGTTATATTACTTTAAGAAGAAAAGGTAAGTGAATTCCAATGTAAAGCAGATTCTGTGTACGTAGAAAGAGTATAATTTGCCCGTGGATACTTTCACTCAGTTATTCATTGTTTGTGCGTGCCGACTTCCTTCATTTTTGATGCCAAGCGATGGTCATTTCAAGTGCAACACCAACACAACAAATGAATCGTAGGGGAAGGGAGTGGCTCTACACGCATCTATTATTTCTTCAGATTAGGTATTGGGAGTGGTTCCCTTTTCCTTTATTGTATGCGTTTGGTTTGTTAGTGGGTGTTCAGTACAAGGTTTTTCAGGATTTGTGGTCAAAAAGACGAAGTGAGGCGACACTGGAAAAATTCCCATCTTGATTTGTGAAGATAGTCTGCATAGTTTATGGCTGGTCCTGTTTGGTGTAATACGTGTGCCTTGCCTTGATATTAGTTTTAGTTAGCTTTCACTTTGTCCGATTTGTTTCGTAGTAGTCCTTTTGACTTCTTGTGATGCGTCTTCTGAAGAAGAGAAATTGAAGAGAAAAGTTGTGTAAGAATTCGTGTGTTATTGGAGGAAAACGTAAGGTACGTTCTAAGATATATTGCTTAAATGTAAAGTGAGGTAACTCAAGAACACACATTACACAACACTGATATCTATACTATATTTAAGATGTTTTTATTTAAGAGTAGAATACGGATGGAGTAAAATATGGTAAACGTCAGAAACTGCAAAATACATTCGTGTCGAACTTTGGGAAAACATCAAATACCTAATTTAAATTAAAATATTAGTACTCTAGCCAGGTAATCAGAATTCAGTTTTATGAATTCAGTCTCGATGCATTCTGCTTTATATTAAAAAAAAAAAAAAAAAAAAAAAAGAACGGGGAAAAGAAATTTTATAGTGTTAACTAATTGTAAAATATTTAGGCAAATTAGTTGTGAACTAGCAAAATCTGTCATTGAATGGGGAGGGGGATGTAATGAATGAAGCACATAGGTCCAACTCAAAAACTGTCTGTTCGGAAGTGATTCGTATGGTCACGAACTTTATTTGATTGTTTCGTTGGTACATTATAACGTCCAGATGAAGAAGATTCATACTATGTACAAATCTCCTGCTATAATCTTTGATTGATCGGAATCAAAACACATCAAATGGTTGCACAAATCGTGTGCAATTCTTTGGTATCTTCTCAACCATTAGGTCTTTGCCATCCGTCATACAACTTGTAATGGACAATTTGTCTGTGAATGGACCCCAGTGATCAAGCAATAGCAATTTCAAACCATCAGGCTTCGCCATGGGTGAGAATACTTAACGTATTGAAACGTGCATCCACTCATTTTCTCATATAAATTTCCAAGCTGAATATCTCGAACAGTTCTCAACGTACAGGAGTTTTATTACCTGTTGTAATCAGCATGAATTGGTCCTTCAAATGACATACCTATTTCTCTGCAGGCGAGTGCTTCTCCCAAACTTCCCTTGTCAGCTGGCTTCAGACCATCATATCCATTAAATAATACAATAAAACAATTAATATAAACAATGAAATGTGCAAATTGTACATATAACAGAAAAGACACAAAAGACAGATATAACACAAAAGACTTTATAAACATCCAAGTGTATGTCGTTCCACTTAGTGAGCAACTTTGTAACTTACAGGATGCCACATAGATTTGCTGTGATGATTACTAAATTAATCCCTACTAAATTAATTAATAATCATAAATTTAGTATGAGGGATTAATTCCTCTCTTTCCAAATACAGTTCCTCCCAGGCTCGTGGCAGTCAACACGCCATCGTGGCAGTCAGCACCTTCATATCTGCAATCAGCGACAGTCGTGGCAGTCAGCACCAATAATTGGCTGTGGCAGTCAGCACCCGTGGCAGTCAGCACCTGTGCCGACTTCCTTCATTTTTGATGCCAAGCGATGGTCATTTCAAGTGCAACACCAACACAACAAATGAATCGTAGGGGAAGGGAGTGGCTCTACACGCATCTATTATTTCTTCAGATTAGGTATTGGGAGTGGTTCCCTTTTCCTTTATTGTATGCGTTTGGTTTGTTAGTGGGGTAACAAAAAAAAAAAAAAAAGAACGGGGAAAAGAAATTTTATAGTATTAACTAATTGTAAAATATTTAGGCAAATTAGTTGTGAACTAGCAAAATCTGTCATTGAATGGGGAGGGGGATGTAATGAATGAAGCACATAGGTCCAACTCAAAAACTGTCTGTTCAAACAGATGGCATCCTATCGAAATGTTCTATGTTTCACTTAGTATGTATGCATGTTGTCTACTAAATTTAAATTTGTTCATGTAATTACTGGGAATGCATCTTGTCGTTTAACCTATGACTCCAGGAAGTTTAGGGACTAGTGTGTTTGTCTTTGGTAGAGTTCAGTTGCCTGTGATGTTCCACCTCGATTAACTTTCAATTCGAGTGGTAAAGCCAAGAAGTTTACGCGGTTGCGGATATTCACGTAAGTGTACTATTTTGGAATTTCTGTACGGAAAGCAGATAAAATTATAAACGTTCGTGAAAAGACAAGAATTTTCGTGATCATTTTATTGAATACTGTTAATTATTAAAGTGTATTTACATGTTTTATTAAAACATGTTTACCCTTTTCAGACAAATAATCACAAGTATAAAATAGTTTCTTGGAATTATCTTTCTTTCAAAACTCAAATATGAAGTGCTAATGTGTTTTTAGTTCATTTAATGTAGCTTACTCTTCTTTCTTACAATTTTCTCCATTTTACTTTGCGTTTTCAACACTCATATCGTACGTTTAATTGATTTATACACTTATGTCTTAAAAATAGCGATTTGCCCCGAAATTAATTTACAAGTTCGGTATTAGCAGCTTTACAATTTTTTCTTGTCGGAAATCTATCTTCAAACCGACCGCGTAAGAACACGTTTTCTCTCTCTCCTCGTGTCGTGGGCAACACTAGTTATTAGCGATGTCCTGTAGTAGTGATTTATTAGTATTAGTCCTATAATCACTCACTTCACTAAAAGGATAGCATTCTCGCCGTGGTACTGGAGATCGGATTCGAACGTCTGTGAATAGATCTCGCGCTGGACCGTAGGTCGATGTGTCGGTGTCATGTTTGTTGAAGTAGAGGTATAACATCTTTTAGCATCAAAGCTATATGAGACATGAATCTAATATAGTTTAAGGTGGAATCTGAATATCGTAATTAGTTCAAATGCTCTCCACACCGGGAATCGAATTCAAGTTACTAAACAAATGCAAAAGGGCTGAAGGTGTCATAGTGGGAGCTCAAAAATGCCATTAATCTCACAGTAAACTGCCTTTGGAAAGATTCTACAGGTAAGATATTGGCTGTCCAACAAAGGCATGAGGGGAGAATGGTGGCTAATTGGTAGAGCGCATACTTCTTGTCCATTGGATCCCTAGTTTGAACCCGGCTGAATTTCTCAGGGCACTCCCACATTTTCATTCACTAATTCTTCCATCATTCACATGCCTTAATCATCGTCTCCCTTAGCCTGAAAGGGCATAATCTTGAGACGTTAAACTGAAAGATTTCATTTCATTTTCGAACCAAGGCATGTTTTTTACTTACTTACATCATTAGAGATTGCGTTATATCACTAGTGATGCTTCAATCGAAGACCTGTCCAGTTCCTTTGTCATACCCTTTTCTTCAGAGTAATACTTCCTGGGACGTTTTCTCACAGGCTTTCTTCCAGAAAATTTTGTCCCAGGAGGAGTCTAAATATTAGGAGCTGCTGAAGAAGATAACCAAGCACAAGAGTAATATGTAATCACAATCCCGAAAGTACACCTGGAAGAAGAAACACTGCCTATTTTATCGAACAAGCTGAGTTTCAAAGTTTCAAATGAAATGCAATTTGCATTTTCAAATTTGGTGAAATGGTAAGAAAACGGTGCCCCAAACCCACAACTTTTCCCTAAAATTGTTTTAAATAGGTATTTGTAACTTAATTGTTTCGTCTTTGAAATATTAGCCAATTGTTTTGTATCGGCAACTCTTCTGTCTGTACCAATATTGTAGTTCTGCTGTCCGTATAATCATTATTTCTTGATAGTACGAACTAAAATATCTCATTCCAAGTATTCAAAATCACAACAACTGGCAACTGTTTTCAAGGTTAAATATTTTATGCGTTATGGTGATAATAGTTGAATTGATATTCACATAAAGATTGATTTTTATGGTTTGTTGGAAGTCTGGCATTGTTTATCTTTGTTTTATGGGGAGTGTTGCTTACATTTAACTTCAAGAGATCCCTCGTAGCAACATGATTAACGTACGCCTCTTCGGCGCGTAAGTTCTGGGTTCGATTCCCGTTGGGAGCTCACGGTTCGGATCCCATGTTGAGCTCCACGTCTCATATAGTCTTGCTGCTGAACATGACGCTAAACGCCAACTTAAACAATTATTTCACATCAGTATACAATATAGTCTCGATTATCCGAGCTAAGTAAACCGGATCAAAAAAACTCGGTTGATACGGATGGATACATAGAAAATTTTGTACAGTATTTATCATTGTTATTTATTGATTATTTCTCTTTATTAGATTATTCATTATTGTATTTATTATTTTTATTGGACATACATACATAAGGAATTAGCCATAATACAGTAAAGAAAAAAAGGTTTGATATTGATAAGTACACAAGTTAAACACAATAGAAAACACAACACAAATAAAATACTGTTTAGCATAGATATAGACTCCTTTTTATCTTTAAAAAAAGTATTTCATAGTCTTCTGCTTCATTAAACTGTCGTTTTTGGCCGCTATATTGGACAGACGTAGCAACATCATAATGCCAGCTGGTGCCTTTTCGTCTTGCTGTTCGACATAGAACAGTGCTTTCTCAAACTTAAACTCAACACATGCAATAAGTTAAGTTCTCTAGCTTAATTATGACAGTCGGGCGGAGTCGTTATCTTTATGTCAGCTTTATATTTGCATTGTTGCTATAAAAAAAATGCCTGTAAATTTTTTCGTTATAACCGGATTAGTTTTTGAATTTTTATTTGTTTGGATTAAGCTCGGATAACATGGAACCTCGGTTAATCGAAACTCGGGTAATCTGGACTCCTCTGTAATGTATTTACTTCTTACTGTCGAATAAACATATAGTCCAGTCAGAACTAGTCAAGTGATGTAATAACCTATATGGTAGACTTATGATTAGAATACCTTTGCAGAAAGTAGTATAATCGACTAGAGTCGTAATAATTATGTGTTGAACATTTCAGCTTCTTTTGTGGCGTTGTGCACTGAAGTCCGATACCTCATAATTCACTGAGTGCCTTAATTGTCTCACGATGGTGAGTCAACACAGGAAATACTTTGCATCTCCTAAGATGTCCTGAATATGCTTGAACTATTCAGGTAGACGAGAACACAATAGCAATATGAAAATGTTCAATTTGGATACAACAGAGTATTTCTAAAATTACAATAATACAAAATCCCACTGATGCTCGAATATTATATTCATCATGTAATGACTTTCTGTGCCTCTCGTCCTCCCCTCAAAAAAGAGATCGTTAGCTTACAAGCAAAGAATTTGGGAGGGACATTTACTCATTGTGTACGTTGAAAAGAGTAAATGAGAAAATACCTTTAGATAAAATTGCATAATTTACGAAGATATCACTTATGTGAATATGGATTTATTTCAACATGATTTTGGTAAATTAAACCGTTCTAGATATCTGAGTATTTTATTGTTTGCTTCTGATTTAGCTGTACTGTACTATATAAGAAGGGATCTTGTGAAAAATGATAATTTAATGCTGAATTGTAGTAATTATATGGGGTCCCGGGTGCAAACCCTACTCCCGCCAAGTGAACTTTGTGGTGGACAAGCACCATGTGCGTTGATTTCCTCGGGGTTCTCCCGTTTCCTCCCACTTTCTTCATTCCATCATTTCATTCATTTCTCATTTTCACAATCTTTAGCCTAGCCGGCATAACCGTGGGACGTAAAACTCAAAAATTTCATTTCATTTTGTAGCAATCCTGAGGCTATCTGACCTTCATCGTAACTTTTAATACCATTGTGTTCGGTAGGATTGAGCGAGCTTGTTGCACATTGTGTGCGATAAAGTTTCAAACGTGACAGGCTGACTGGCCACGTCCAAGCCAAACTGCTTAAGCGAAAAAATTTGAAGTTCGGTCAGAACACAGGATTTGTGGTGTAAGATACCAGGAAGGAAGGACTCTTGAAAATTCGACGAGAAAGGGGGGGGGGAATAGGGATGGCAATTATTAAACTAAAATGTTATAGTTCCCCTTGGATCCGCATATATATAATATCACCTAGAAAGGAAGATGCTTTCCTAAGAGACCCACACGTGACGCTCGAATTTTGTGCGAGACTTCGAGTTGAGACGAATACTGTATGAAAAGTGCAGAAGGAAGAATGCAAATTATTGCCCACAGCAATATATGGTGGCCATTTGCTAGTACACTACAGTTCCGTTTAACTGAATCATTTAAAAACTTTACAAGAAAATGTCAGTTTTATTTTATTTTATTTATTTTTTTTTTCACAAATTGAATTTTAAACTTCATTTGTTTCGTCGTACGTCTTTAGTTTAGCAATGTTCAGTTCAATTTTGGAAGCATCATATGTTTCCAACAGCATCTTTCCACGCTGAGAATATATCAGATATACAGATACAGTACTGAATATCAAAAAGCTTTATTTCGGTGTAACAGAATTTTCGATTCTTCTACAGTTCAGTTAAACGTGACTATAGTATATATACACAGAGTGGATCATTTATCTTAATACTTTTAAACTAATAAACAAGAAGTTGAAATTTTCTTTGTTGATCTTTAGTGTCATCGAAGTGAACATGATGCAAGAAGTAATAGTGAAAACATTATAATGTTTCCTAGTAGCATATGTGGAAAGGGTTTGAAGATTTCAGGAGATAAAATACAATCACATTTACATGCAATTTCAGCATTATAAGCTTCGTGTTAGAACAGAGTAGAAAGAAATTAAAACGAACTTTGAAGAACTGATATGGGTTAATACATTTTGCTACGCATATGGCGATTTTTTTTATCGGACCCTAGCTAAAGATGTTCGCAATTTATTTTCTCTAACATTATATGTAGGGCAAGCCATTTATCCTGAAACGCCCTTTTAACTTTATCAGCAGGGGCCATTGTTTGACATACCCTGTGGTATCACCAGGCTAACAGTGTTGCCAAACAAACAAAATATTTTTAATGGCATTACGTCAGGTTATTACACATTTCAAATCTGCATGTTAAATGAAAACTTACAGTGTCACATTTGTTCAATGTTGTAATCTGAAGACGTTATAGTATCACAAACATCGAAAAAAAACTACCAAATTTTGGAGATACAGCAATAATCACACGAGTTACATGGACGGGGCAGTGCACACACAAATGTCGAATACTATGATCATGATATGGTGGATTTTGAATGAATAGAAACAAAATTACAAAAAATTGAAAATTTGATTTCTTCAAAAGCCTTTATTAAAAAAAAAAAAATACTACTTCGATAAGTACCTCATTCAATTACATAGATATTTTAGAATAGATCGTGAAGATCATAATGCCGTTTACAGCAATTTACGTCATACTGATCTGGAGATACTGTAAATATCAGTAAAATTTGCAACACTGATTAAAGTTACGTAATTCCGAGCAACGGCTCCGACTTTCCGAAATTTATGTGGGTGCATATTAGTGGTGGGACGTGTTAGCCTATGTGTTTTCAGGGAAGTTTCGAAATTTGATTGATTTATTTTTAGTTAAAATCTTTTATGAACACTCTGATAAAGGGCTTTGCTGTGATAAAGTAAGATATACCGGTAGTGTAAGTTTTGGCTGCCTTAGCTTAGTGGGTTACACGGGTTCAAACTAAAAATCTTGTCCGTGCGGCGCACCCACAAAATTATTTGTGTGGGTGCCGGAGCCCCGGAGCACCCACGTAGTCGGCGCGCATAATTCCGAGAACTTGTAATTACACCTACCAAAAAATATTATAATAATGTAGAAGCAAAGTAATTAAAATATTGCGTTAAAAATTACTGTAATTGTTCCGTTTTAAGCAATGTATCAATTTTTTTCATATCTTCGGAATGATTTGAGATATCATATTGCTGTAAACGGCATAATGGCTACTTAAAATGATCTACATACAGTAATTGGATGTGATACTTTCCTAAACACTTTTCCGAAATAAAGTATTTCAAAAAAGTTAAATTTTCAGTTTATTGTAACATTGATTTTACTTGTTCAACATAAGTACATGATATGGTGACCACGGTATTCGACGTTAAGGTACTTTGAATGTGCATTACCCTGTCCGTTTCACTTGCGTCATTACAGTTGTTGAACTCTCGAAAATTTGGTTGTTTTTCGATGTTTGTCATATTGTAGCATCCTTACTTTGCAACAGGCCCGTATCCAGGGGGTCTAGGGGGGCCGGTCCCCTAAACTTTTACTGCCCCCGTAAAATTTTCACGGTAGACTCCCAATTGAACTATAGTATGGTGATAAACTATAATATGGTTCGATCGCCCCCTTACTTCTACCGCCCCCCCCCCTAAATTTTTTTGGCTAGCTACCAGCCTGGTTTGCAACACTGCATAATAAGTTGTATTTTAAGCTTTCGTTTTAACTGTAGATTTGAAATATATAACAACGTAATGTAGTGCCATTTGAAAAAAATATAACTTTGTTAAGTTGTCAACACTGTTAACCTTGTGATATATCAGAGTATGTCAGTGTTCCCCTACCGATATTTGCATGATATGAAATTTCAATTGTTCTGCAAAGATTGATTTAATTCAAGCTTGCTTCGGAAACGTTTTAATCGTATCTGTCTACGCGTCTGTCGCTTTGTTAAATAATAGATTGATTGTGCGACCCTGTTATGTTAATCTACAGTGGAATGTTCGGAGTCAAGGAAAGCAAAAGCACTTAACCGTGACCTACTTGATGATTCGAGAAATATTTATTTGGATGATAGAGTGCAGAAGACTCACTTACGAGGCAAACTTGTGCATGTTCTGCGTAAGGCCAATGCTAGTTGAACATTTGATCTTGATGTTGATTTAAAATTAACTGCACATTGTGTTTCAACTGTGTAATGGAACTTATTGTCAACAATCGTATAAATTGAATTTTGTTCTTGATTATGTTTGTGAATGTCAGGTTATGCGCAGAGCTGAAATTAAGATCACCCGACGACATTGATCAGAAACTATCACAAGAACTTCAACTAATGATAGTGCTATTTTTAAAATAATAATAATAATAATAATAATAATAATAATAATAATAATAATAATAATAATAATATCCTTCCAAGTATCGTCATTAGTATCATCCATTCTAAACTAATTCACTGGTGTTATAGCTTAGGTTGGCCAGCCAAACGGCATTGTATTTGTGGCGATCATGTCGACTCCCATTGCTGTTGTTTTTGTCTTTATAAACTGAAGCTCTCCACCGTAATTCAAATAGCTTCACGATGATTGATCAACACTAATTCGGTGTCTGTCGGTATATGAATAGGGGACTACGAGGCTGTTCGATAGCACTGACTATAGGGAATGCATTTTTAGCGTAAGAAATTTCAAATGTGAAATATTAAGACGCGGGTTAGTTTCACGATCTTAAGAAATTGGCTTTTACAATATTTTGTTGTCATATTGTAATATGCCCTTAAAAAAAATGATTACTCATTTGAACTTGCTTCACACACACATACACACGCACTTATGTTTGTGATTTGCGTAACTTTTAATTACAGCTGCCAAAAACAATTATTGTAATGCTATAGAAGCAAAGGAAACAATTGTTTTAAGAAGTTTCCACAGGTACGCCATTTTAATCAGTATGGCAATCTTCACCAATGTTTTTCATATCTTCGGGACAGTTTGGGATATGAAATTGCTGTAAACAACATTATGATCTTTGTCTACTAAAAGTGATTAGATGTGATACTTATGTAAGCACTTAGTCAATTTTTCAATTTCTTTTAACTTCGTTTCTATTTAGTTGAAATACGTCATGTAATGATCGAAACTAAGATACTTCGGATGTGCATTGTCCCGTCCATCCAACTTTGCGTTATTATTCCCAGAGACCTCCAAATTTGAGTGTTCATGATACTGTAGCATCCTTAATTTGTAACACAGAATAATAAGTATTGTGGTATAAGTTTTCGTTTGACGTGTTGATTTCAAATATGCAATAGTAGCATTAAAAGAAGAGTATGTCAAACAGTGTTCTTCTATCTTTTTTTTTTTTTTTTGGTGTGTGTGTGTGTGTCTGTCTGTCTGTGTCTGTCTGTCTGTCTCTGTGTCTGTGTCTGTCTGTCTCCTTCCACTTGGCGTACATTCCCACATCCGTAAATGTCAAAATCCTTCCCAGTTCCTTACAAGTGTCAGATACAATGGAATGTCATGATTTAAAAGCGAGATAAAGAATTCCCATTTCCGTACAGGTTCAATAGCTGGCACTGTTTCTGTGAATTTTTGTTAGTTTTTGAGCAGAGGGGGATATGAAATCTAAAGTTTTCGTTTCGAGTAGCAGCCACAGCGAATAAGAGTCCTTGAATAGTTTCATTTTGCAGACTGCCTAGCAGGCCAGTACGACCTTCTTTATTGATGGCACGTTTAAGAGCTGCAGCAAACTTTACTCCCATTGTTTTGTAATTCATGTAGATATTGGAAGTTCAATAGAGGTAAATAATGTGATTCCAGTGATTTCTGGTCTTCTCCCGAACAAGAGAAACAATATACAGTGAAACCTGTCTTCAGCGGAATCGAGCGGGACTCGCAAAAATTTCCGTTAAAGACAGGTTTCCGCTTAATGGAGATAGACCTTTCCGTTAAAAAAATATATATATGCTTATAACGGACATAATGAGAAAATATATTGATGTACGCAACTTGTTCAATTACAGTACTTTTTCCTTCTACGGATTAATACCCCAAAAAAACTTAAACACAAAATATGCTGTGCACACTTTCCTTTATTTTTTCCAATAGTCAAGCAGGATTTTTTGCATACATTGCTACTACTTGGCGGCGGTATACTTCAGGACACAGAAAAGCTTTCTCTGGAATTTTGAAAGTCCTCTGAACTCTTTCTTCCTTGTTTTCACGACACGTGATGGAGATATATAACTTCTGCTTTACCTCAATTCCTTTTTTCCAGAACTTTGTTTTGTCAGTTTTCTTCTCATTTTTGTTGGCTGTCGCTAGTTTCTACACAAGCGGAACAGAAGTACGCCTACAAAGAAGACTGACAGCTGGCATGCTACGTAGGACTAGCGAAAAATTGTGGGAGCTGAATATGAGTAGTGATTGACGAAGGTCAGCACTGCCCATAAAGATTTAACAAAAGAACGAAGTATTTATCGCAGACAGTATGTGTTTACCCTCTCAAAGGACGTTTAAAAATTTTCTAAACGATGTAGTCTGAAACTCAGAATTTTCCGTTAAAGGTTTATTTTGCTTTCCGTTGTCCGCATAACACAGTTTCCGCTTAATGAAGGGACTTTTACATGTCTTTTAGGTCAAAATCCATGGTACCATGAAATATTTCCCTTTAAGACAGTTTTCCGTTTAATAAAGGGTCCGTTGAAGGCAGGTTTTACTGTATATGAAAGGTTCTTTTCACTTATAAAGAAGTTCTGAATTGGAATCTTGAAGTTGTAATAGTAGACTTCAAGGAAGCAGTAATAAATTCTTTTAGGATAATTTTCCCTTCAGCTTCCGTAAGTGGATTTAATTTTTACTTTAACCAGTGTCTTGGCGTAAAATACAGGATTTGGGCTTGGTTACAGACTACAAAAACAATGATGATCTGAGACGACAGATTCGAATATATGCATCATTAGCTTTTCTTCCGTTAGAAATGGTTGACAGTGTTTGGCTGTCTATCCAAGAAGATATCCTCTTACGTAGAGCAGTTTTGTGACTATTTTGTTGACCAGTGGCTAGAAAATTCTAGTCCCAGTAAGTATGTGGAACTGTCATGAAAAATGCCATAGAACAAATAATCGCGCAGAGGATTTGAATAATAGGTTAAATACTCTGCTAAACGAGCAAAATCCTCATATCATTGAATTAGTCCGTTTTCTCAAGTTAGAATCCAGGACAATTGATCATACTCAAAGTATCTCAGCTTGCAAGGTAAAAGAAGGAAGTATATGTGCAGCTTGACAAAAGAAACATTTTTGGGTTTTTGTTTCAAAAGATGTTAGATGATGATTGGTATTGGTGGGCACAAAAACAGGTTTTTCGGTTGCCGGTTTTTAGGGAAACCGAAACTGATTTTTGAAAATTTTCAAAAACCGGGTTTTCACCGAAAGCGGGTTCAGTTTTTTTCCAAAACCGGTTCGGTTTTCACCGAGTCCGGTTTTCTTCAAAACTGATTTCGGTTTTCTCAGGTTTCGGTATATTGATTTTACGTCATTGTAATGTGTGTCCAGAACATATATTAAAGAAGCTCAAAAACACGTGTAAATTTTCATAAAAAGAAAGTGCAAACCGAAATCGATATGCCTAAAATATATATAAAAACAAAACTGTTTTGGTTGTAAACGGATCCGGTTCTCGGACAATTACGAAACTCTACTCTGGTGAGAAACCAAACCGGGTTTTGGAGAAAATCGAAACCGGTTTCGATTAAAACCGAAGCGGTTTTAAAGAAGATCGAAATGTCAGTTTTTCCGATTTCGGTTTAAAATTGAGGTCAAAAGAACGAATTTACTATGAAAAAATATAATTAAAATACATTGAAATAAAACAGTTTTTCATTACATATGAAGGTTAGAAATATCTTTCAAATATTTGAACAGAAATTCATTATTTTTGAAACTGAGCGCGTTTCTACATATGCAAGAAATTAACAATATAATTGTAATTTCAGTGCATGAATATTCAGTTACAAACGTCCTTTAATATTCCTTTTGATTTAAGGTACTGATACGTCTTTAATTATGTTTGAGAACTAGAACCTGGAGAGAGACGGCAGTCGAAAGTAGAAAAAGTGATCGATAAAGGAGATTTATATTCATCAATAAATGTAATACATAAGAGTGAACTTTATATTATAATAAGGAAATAGGCATCTTATCCAATTTATTCCATATGAAGCAACACTCCACTTTTTGGGTGGATTTTCTTCCTAATTTCTTGAGCTCCTCTATGGCTAAGCGGTTAGCGTACATGCCTTTGACGTGGGAGACCCGGGTTCGATTCCCAACGGGAGCTCATGTTCGAATTCCACGTTAATCAGTAGGTCCACAGCTCATATAACCTCGCTGAACGGGATGTTAAACTCCAAATCAACTCAACTCTTCCTAATTTCTCATTCTGCAATTGATTTCATTATCAATACATGCTTCTCTTCGTTTCCGTTCATGTGTAGAGCAAGAACTTTGGTAAAAAATTAGGGATGGCCAATTCCGGAACTTTTACTTTTCGATTCCGGAAAATTTTGGTCATTTGTAGTTAAACACATCAACTAGCAAATGTTCCCCGTGCAATATTTTGCATTCTTTCTTCACCTTTCATGAAGAATTTATCAACTGGAAGTCTCGCACGAAATTTGAATGCCTGGTATGCTCATCTTAAACCATCTCAACCCATTTTCTTTTTTTTAGATCAAGTATCAAGTAACGCTGGAACAAGAGTTTAATTATTTTAAATAAAAGAAATCATGTCTCTAAACTTAAGGCAGTCCTAAATATAGACCTATAATAATTGCAACTTCCCCATTTTCCACTTCCCGGTTCATATCGAATTAAAGTGGGGGGGGGGGGACTTTAGAGGTACCTTACGTCAAAATCCTATATATTGTCCAAATTTCAAGTTTGTAACTTACGTAGTTCGGCCCAGGCGTTGATTAGTCAGTCAGGACTATCACTTTTATATGTAAGAGAACTAGTTGGAATTTACAATGGTGAGAATTGATGTGTTAATAACTATTTATTATGATGCATTTGCAAAAGGAACATAGAGTCGTGATTAGAAGCAAGAAAACTTGTAGCACAATGAAATATGCTTCCTTTGCAGCAGATAATCTTTTGTTATCATAACTACACAATGTTTCGTAACCATGTTGCAAGCTGGAGCTGGATCATGTGTTGTGGCTTCATTTTTATCTAAAAGATGACAAGGGTGTCTCAGAAGAAGCAATCGAGTTGTTGCACGACCACAATCCCCTCATTCTTGGAGGTCAAGGGGTGGAAGGTTGAAAAAGGGTTACTTGTGTAACAGTCAAGCTTGTTGAACTGATACTAGCTAGTAGCGTACTTCCTTGGAGAAGTGGTGGTCAATTGTGAGGAATACTGTAAAGTTTTTGGTTTTTTGTCACTGGAAAGGAATATTCGGTGATTAAGTTGATTGCTGGAGGTAATGTATTAAAGACACGTTAACTTGTGAATAGATTTCGCGTAATTATCTACATTGCATATCGCCTTAGTGTTATGATGTGAAAAAGTATTTGCCGTTCAGTTTCGTAATCTCGCTGTGGTTATTTTCTTTATAAAGGAAGGTGTGATAAATATAAGTGAAAACAAATGATTGGTAAATATGGAAATAGAGACAGAGTAACTTCGCCATAATAAATATAAATATTGTTTGTTAGAATTATGAAGAAAGAAAAACTATCGCATGTTTTTCGAAGTCACGCCTGTTCATATCTTTCCTACACGATTTGAAAATACTTCATTCATCTATGGAAATCCTCATCAATAGGATCAAAGTGTAATCCTATTGATAGAGATTGACAACAGTCAATAAAGGTCGTGGCAATATTACGCTTAGATATTTTACCTTGAAGATGTAGAGGTTTTATGACGTTATGAAAATAAGACGTCGAAGAAGATAAATTTGATTTCTCTTAAATCATTTTAAACTTGTTTAAGAGGCCTCATCCCGGCAAAATTAAAATACCGCTAATTTTACAGTAATTATGTGATATCTTCAAATAGATAAAAGATAATCGAAATGTGGAACAAGAGCGCCCTAGACAATATCATTTTACACGAGATACCGTTATCACGACCACTTATCTGCTTTCGATTTCGAACCATTTTGAAAATCGGCATTTATTTTCGCGTTTCTAAACGGCTGAAAACGGAAAGCCTCTAGGTGATTTGTGATAACGGTACCTCACGCAAAATAATAGTCTAGGGCGCTCTTGTTCTACATTTCAATTATCTTTTATCTATTTGAAGATATCACATAATTGCTGTAAAATGAGTGGTATTTTAATTTCGCCGGGATAAGGCCTCTTAATACCCTCGTCGCTGATCTAGTTGCTAGCGCGCGCGCTTTTAGTGTAAGGGCCCTGTGTTCGATTTCTAATGGGGAAGGATTGAAATTCGAATTGAAGTGTTTCGGATTTTTCCTTAAGACTGTAGGTCCATTTCTTAAATAGCCTTGGCGCAAAAAGTGCGCTAAACTCTGATCAACCAATAAACTTGTTTCAATTGCATTATATAGTATAATGCATAAACTACAATGTTTATAATGCGTTAGGTTCCAAGTGTACAGTTAACTGCAGAGTACGGTTAACTGAATGAATCGAATGTTGCCTGCTTCATCGAATTGTTAATCGAATGGAATGAATAATATATAGCTACAAAATAGTGGATTTCGAATACACAATTCCACACTGTAAAGATTGATTTATAAATTGTCGCCACGAAGCCTCTGAAGGACTTAACGCTGACCACAGGCAATTTTAAATTAAGAGATACAGTATGTCACATTCATATTCGTACACACCTAAATTTAAAAGAAAACCACTATATATGAAACATACTGATAGTAACATTGACAGCAGATTGCTGGAGGGGTGAGGTAGGATCATGATAAACATACCCAGTGCAGAAAGGGGTCAAAACGAGCACACCATAGAAAGGCAGAAAAGAAAAAATGTGAGAAGTTCCGAATTTACGCCACATTGTTATTCGTACACTTGTACACAGGTTTACATTTCATAGGCTAAAAAGGTAACAAAACAGCAGTAGAACAAAGCATAGCTAGTGTGACGTACACAAAAAGGACATATCAACTGCTGGTGCTAAGCGTGGTGTACAGACATAGATAAACCTTTCCAAAATGGGGAAGAGTAAAGAGCTCGGAGAGAAAGTCAAAGAGACAATCATAAAGCTAGCATTAAGGGGGTGGTCGTTAAGAAAAATAGGACAATTAATAGGTAAAAGACACACTACAGTTCAATATATAGTAAATAAATTTAAGTATAGTGGTTCAGTGAAAAACAAACCAAGAAATTCGAAGAAGAAGAAGTTAAGTGAGAAGGACGAGAGAGTGATTGTGAGACAGGTGAAAGCAAATCCGCGACTAAGTGCTCCAAAAGTCCAAAATATAATAGAATGTGCTACAGGTAAGAAGGTAAGCACTGAGACGATTCGTCGAGTGCTACACAAACACGGTTACCATGGTCGAATACCTCGAAAGAGGCCATTCACAAGTCGTAAGAATCGTAAGTTACGACTTCAGTTTGCAAAAGAACATATTAACAAGAGCCAAGAATTTTGAAACAATGTCTTATGGTCAGATGAGACTAAAATTAATCTCTTTGGGTCTGATGGGGTCCACAGGGTGTGGCGAAAACCCAATTCGGACAACAATGTTGAAAATACCATAGCCACCGTAAAACATGGAGGCGGTTCTATTATGCTTTGGGGGTGCATGTCGGCAAAAGGGGTTGGTAAAATTCAATTTATTGATGGATCAATGGACAAGGTTATGTACCTCGATATTCTTCGGAACAATGTTAGGCAAAGTGCAGAAAAATTGGGCATGTTACCAACTTATATGTTCCAACATGATCACGATCCCAAACATACGGCAGGTATAAATAGGGACTGGTTAATTTGGAATGTACCCAAACAATTGCACACCCCTCCCCAATCCGCTGACCTTAACCCTATTGAACATTTATGGGCTTATCTGAAACCTAGAATTCACAGTAAAAACGTTTCATCGAAAGAAGATTTAAAACGGGTGGTGACGGAAGAATGGGCCAAGATCACTTCTGCTACATGTACTACTCTTGTCAATTCTATGCAGCGGCGATGTATGGCAGTTATTAAAGCCAAAGGCTACGCTACGAAGTATTAGTTATTTTGATTTTTCATAAAATTGTTTCTTACATTCAGTGTTTATATCTAACTGTACGAATAACAATGTGGCGAAATATTGCACATCTTAATTTAGTTACGCACTTATTTTATATTATATTGATTTGTACATTGTTTCTTTGTATCTGTAATAACAAACAAGTGTTTCAGAAGTATTTATGTTCAACCAGAAATACATTTCTTTCATTTGTTTATGCGTACCGCTCTATTTTCTTTACGATCACCATGTGTACGAATATGAATGTGACATACTGTATGTGGTCAGCTTCCTATTGCTGGAAGGACTATGTCTCATATAGCAGCAAAGGGATCCACAATGTGCTGACCACACATCTCTAATTTTAAAATTGCTTGTGGTCGGCGTTAGGTCCTTCGCTGGTGAAAGGGACGCTAAACTCGTAATCCTTTCTCCTCATACATGTTAGTCTGCTTGAAGTCTTTAAAAGGAGAGGTTTAAATGAGAAATTGTATCGAAGGAATACAATTATTTACAAGTGACACGTTAGTCTGGATAAAACGATGAATCCATTGCACTGAAAGTGTTTCGTGAATTCACAACAAAGCACTGATAGTGACATTTTTTAAAAAAAAATCTTTAATAAATTTACGTGCACAGTCTTTCCAGTGGGATTTTATTATTATTATTATTATTATTATTATTATTATCATTGCCACAGAACTACTAGTGGACCTATACGCGGTTTATGTCACACACACTCAGTGACAAACAAAAATATTACAGAGTGGAACACTACAAAGTCAGGGGACAAAAAGGTGGTGCTTCAGTACGTACTACTAATATAAGCGTCAGAGCCCGGGATGGACAGGTCAGGGCTCCCAAAAACCGAAGAAAGTGCGCATGCAGAAGAGCCGAATGAAAACACTGATCACTATTTTCTTCGATTCCAAAGGCAGCACCACAAGAAATTTACTTCTGAGGCTTACACTGTGAACGCCGAGTATTATGCCTACTTGGGAGTTTGGAACATCTGTTGTCCAAGATTCGTAGAATTCGAGTTGAATATCAGCAACAATGCTCATGGGTATATGAGTGCAGGATGGTACACTAGTTTTGGACCAAAAAAGGGATCGTCGATCACCCCCTCCATATTCTTCAGATTTTACTCCATACGACTTCTAGCTGCTTTCAAAGCTAAAATTAGTGTTGAAGGCGTTTTGACACCATTCCAGACATCTAAAACACACTTCGACTGCGATTTTGGAGACAATTACGAAACAAGAATACCATAACTGCTTCACCAAATTCTATATACAGGGTGGCCCAAAAGTAGGTATACAGTACTGTACTGATCAGCTCATTGCATTTTATATTATTTCTTATTGGTATCCATCAGGTGGACTTAGTTTCTTTATTATTTGTTCTTAATGTGTTTTTACTTACATCTTAAGCTCAGAAGAGCCGAAGCAAATAAACTCAAACTAGAATGTTATACTTGATCAATGCACAAGGGTGTATACGTACTTTTTGGCCACCCTTTATAAGAGGAAGTAAAACTTTGTTTCGCAACATCGGAAGTATTTTCGACTTCAGAAGCGTTCGGTCAGTAAGCCCACTTTGTCATATAGTACACATCATGGCATGTGAGTAAAACATCTAGAAGGTGGTTTACTCAACGATTATAATAGTGAGGTGTGTGTGCAAGTGAGCAGGAAGCGTGTTAACAGGCGTCACTATGCGTTATCGATGTGAAAGAGCGCAATATTAACTATAACGACTGCATTCGTCTTACAGGAAGTCTGTTTCTCGTACCACAAAATTAGTGCACATATAGACCATGGAGCCATTACAGTGTTGCGAGTGTAAAAAAAAAAAAAAATAATAAAATAAATGGTCAGGCATACTCAGTGTGGCCAACAGCATACAATGATATGCGGGCCATGCTGTGCATGACCACGACGAGCCGTGTAACCCAGTAATAGCACTAAGTATGCACTTGTCGCGTCGACAGTTTGTTGCGGGCGTGATGCGTAGGAAGCAGTCGTGTTTTAAGGTGAGTTCCGCTTCAGCGTTCCTAAAGTGGTAGCCATATACATCTTAGATGTTCTCGTGGTTAGCGCGATCTTCCAGCATTCAAGATCTAACGTCATACCAACTAAAAGCATTCTTATGTGAGGCGCTAATACGTACAGTCCGCAAACTTAAGAGTTATGCATTGAGAGTTTATTACCAGTCACAGCTGCATCAGGAAGATTGCAGAAACCGAGGTTATAATTTTTCCTCAGACAATTCTGGGACTGGCGTTTCAGCACGGGAATCCCCAGCCCCATGTAACCTGGGATGTGCAAGTCTTCTTTGAGGAACTTTTCCTTTCGATGCTTCCTGACCTAAACACTCCCCCATCGAACATGTATGGAGATATGGTGGGTCCACACCTCGTTAGCCACATTTCATAACGATTTGCGTCAGCACAACGCAAGATCTGTTTTAGTTTGTGAAAGCATGCATAGCAATTACAATTATTTCTCCATGTTCTGCGTTGCATTACGGTTCGTAATTTTTTCGAAATCTGGTACGAAGTAAGGCCCAATATCGAGTTTTGTGATACATAAAATATAACTATTGAGTTCGCACGAGAGTATGTATAAAACTTTCAGATCTTCAAAACAAAAATGGTGTTACAGCTATTCACTACCGTAACCTAAAAATTCGGTAGCAGTTAACCCTATATCACGTTAATTAATTTTGTGACACCTCATAGAGGCATAGTGTAATATTGCACAAAGTTTCACATTCAGTCAAACCATATACTGATGCGGATTTCCACTATTTTTATTTATTTTAATTTAAAACAACAGCGTGTGAAATAAAGAAAGACATATTTCTTTCTTTTATATATGCAATATTAACGAAATAAATGGACTTTAAAAAGTACTTCAAGCTACGCCCACTGAAAACTGTCCCACGCCATGATTCTACGGAAATGACGTAAGTGGTGCCCAAGAGTCTCGAAAGTCTAATTGGTTATAAATAGATTGAGTTTTATTTGTATTATTATTATTATTATTAATCTGAGGACATTATAAAACTACACGTATAATAATTTGTTTTCTGCCACCTACGTTAAAGCAAAATCACTCTTGCCTTTTTTTAAAAAATTCTAGTACCGGTGATTCAATTGATAGAGTACACCGTGTTCTTATTTTACAATAATAGAAGCAGGCGTAAATTTTATTAGTAGCTCTATACTAGTCATTGAACCTCACTGTATGCAGATTATTTAATTATTTCAGATACAGACTGTAAAAATGCCGAATCAAATTTATTACGAACGATTTGTAGCAAATTAACTTGGCAGTACCACAGCTCATTTATATTGATTACTACTTCAAATTTCTATTTCATGAAATATAATTTAAATCATAAATACACAATTACTACTATTATATATCAGTTTACGCTTTGCTTAAAGTGTACAAGACAAATACACTATTTCACTTTCATACCATGCAGTTTCAGGTTTGAAATACGGTATATGTAAAATTTATATCGAAAAAGTTCTTGAGAAATCATCCTAATTCACGAATCAAATATAAATAATTTTGTCCTTAAATACCTATTGCTACAGAAGTTCGAACCCGGGACCACGTATACCAAAAGGACTCGCACTAATCACTAGACCAGCAAAGACGAATACCTCTTCGTCTTTCAAGTTTAGTTCGTTTCTCCTTATTATGAGAGATTCTTCGTCGAGTTGATTTTGTTTAAAGTACCTTTCAGCAGCGAGGCTATATGAGACGTGGGCCTATTGATTAACGTAGAGTCGAACCCGGGTCTCCTACGCCAAAGGCGCGTACGCTAACCGTTTAGCCATGAAGGAACTTCGAGAGATTCTTCGTGTGGGTAAATAAACCTAATACGTATGCTTTAGTACTCTTCGTATTTTTCCCTTTTATTTATGCTTCACAGTGGTCAATGTTGGGACGAACAGAAACTGTCCTTTTCTAACCAGCTCGCGCCTAGTGGACCTTGTGGACGAACACCGTATGCGTGGGTTTCTCGGGGTTCTCCGTGTCCTCCCACTTTCTTCATTTCACCATTTCATTAATTTCTCATTATCACCGTCTCCTTTAGCCTACAGGGCATAAGTGTAGGACGTAAAAACTGTTGTGTAATAGCTTTATATTTACTAATTATTTGTTTTAGTATTATAAGTATTAGTTGTTTTCCCCCAAATCTTCGACGCACTGTATTAATAGGAAGGAAAAAAAAACTCTTCTTAAGAAAAAGACCTAATTTTTACATTTTAATATGTTTATTTAATTACGATGGGTGATCAGAAAGTAAGGTTACAAAGCCTGCAGTGAAACGTGTATATATTATGTCATACAAGAAATACAGCCAACAGATAGTTAAGTACATATATTAGGTTATTTTTCGACGTCTCCATATTAGTTGAGGACTTGTCGCATCGTGGGACGAGTTGAAAGATTCCCTCCTGGTAAAAAAAAAAATGTCCTCGCGTGTTCAGTCATGTTGTCACGAAGTGCTTCACTTCGTCTGGAGCGAAGCCACGGCCTCCTAGATGCTCCTTCAAGTGCGGGAACAGGTGACAGATCCTCCTGTTGTTCTGAATCAGCTCCTCCACACGAGCTGTGTTAATATCTGTTGATGTCGTACTGGCTTGGCCACTGCGCTCCTCATCGGTGACGCTTTCTCTACCAGCTGCGAACTTTCGACACCCATTCTGCGACATGCAGACGAGACATTAAAGTCTCACCGTAAACCACTACCAGCTGGTGGTAAACTTCAGCCGCGGTTACATGTTTCGCCCACAGAAATCGAATAACTGAGCGTACTTGGTGAGACTAGTTTTCCAAACGAGTCTCCATTTGTGTTTACCTACAACTAGCACCGTAGGTGGCGAGTGGCTGAAACTACACGGTTGCCAACTCCGTGTATTAAAATTACTGTACACTCCTCATTCCTCTAAAACAGACGAAACTTCAGAAATACTGGCCTTGTAACCTTACTTTCTGATCTTCCCTTGTATTTATTATTATTATTATTATTTAATTTTCCCGCCAACCACCGCAAATTTCATCCTATGTTTATGTAATTATTCAAGGACTTGGTTGTACAGGGAAGCGACGCAACGTCCTATTAACGTAATAGTTTAATATTAGGAATTATCGTGACTCACAGACTGAGACGTTCACATTTTAGTTACCTTGGTGTATATACGTATTGCATGTGTGTATGATGAAAACATTGTTACAATACCAAAACTATATCGGAGTTGGTGAACATACATATAGTTTTAAAACTGTAATGTTTTGTTTAGAGTTCATATTTTATTTTATTTTCCAAGAATTGACATGACTCCTTTTGCGCTGCAATTTCATAAATAGCAATGTATATTTAGTGAATAGTGTATTTTTAAGGCTATTAATGCATCAATAAATATATTCTTCACATAGCAAAAATATTGCAGGTAATTTTGGTCTTGTATCCACATAAACTACTTTTATCTCAAAAACCATAGACTTTGTTCATATCATGTGTAACAGTTCACTTAGTTCAAAACCGTGTGCATCATTTTATGCTCTGCGATCAAAGACATCTGGAATCGTGTTAGACTCCGTCGCACAATCCGTGCTATTTTGGGAGAATTCACGACATTGTGTGATGTTAGTGCTTTCCATCCATTACAATGAGTGGACAGTAAGCTGCAGGAGAATGTAGTGCTTGTAAGTTGTAATCACTAAAATATTATTTTGAAATGTTTGTCATTTTATATTGGATTTCCACGTGTGCGTCGAGTCCGATATGCATATACTTTTTTAAAATTAATGCTCAAATTGGTCTTCATTTTAAATTATTTGGTCAGATTCCCAAAGATTCTCTCAGAATAACTAAGATTGATTTACTAAGATAGAAATGATCGATAATTTTCAAAATCACGAGTTTCTTTTTTTGAACGTACAGCAGTTGTATTTGATTTTTTTTTTTTTTAAACGCCACATAAAACTGATGCTAAGCCTATCTCCTTTGAGAAAAATGAATAAGATTTTGTTATCAGTATGTTTCTATATCCGTCTCCTTTAGAATATAGTGCATAATCGGGGGATAATAAAACTAGAAATTTCATTTTCATTTCATTATGGTGTAGCAGTATAATAAAGCAATGAAAACTTTATTTCATGTTTGTTTATACTTGTGTTATTTCTTGTTAAGCTTAAAGTTAGCTTATAAGAAACAAGTTTAATTAAGGCAGGTGATATTTAACTTGCTACAGGTGATGGCAGTCAATATATGCTACCAGTATGTCAACAGTCTGATCATTTGTGGGACTAAATATGTAAGCGAAGGTTGTAAAGACTATCACTATTCGTTCCATATATGAAACAATTGATATGTTGAAAGTAAATTTTCTCTGGTACATATTTTTTAAATTAATTGTTTAAGTTTACATCATTTTTGACTTACGATCCATACATTAGTAAATTGAATCCAATTTGATATTTTTCAGCTGCAGCAATACGTAATATAAATCGCCTTTTAGAAATAAACTAATAAAGGATTTATTGATCTGAAAGCATTCATACGTGTTTCAACATAGGATGAAAATGTTTCTCCTTGAATTTGTGTGAAGTAGCTCGGTATTGATAATTCTAGTTTCAACTGCATCAATGAAAGAGTGTTTTCTAAATTACGAAATATGTATTGAAGTACAGAGATTTAAGGAAAAGTTTCATCATATTTGTATACACGGTGTTGGTTATGAATAACCTAACAACTCAGAAGTAAGTTTCACATTTCAACAATTTATTAGTAATGATTCTGTATATTCAAAATTATTCTTCCCATGCTTTGAAAAAAAAATCGTAAATCTGCCATATTAATACGGTTAGATTTGCCTTCTGGTCAAACGATTAGTTTTCTCTCTTTTGGACAGGAGACCGTACTTGATCCGATAAGCTGTAAGTTTACGTTTTATCTGGTACTGCTTCAGAAAATTGCAATGTAAATTAACCTCGCAGGCTATACCTGGAACTTTTAACTACAACCAAGTACTGAGAGACGTTTTACCCAGGTTGTTTAGAGTTGTGAAAAATGTCACTATGATAGTCCTTGTGTTACAAAGTGAATAGTCTCCACTACTAGTTGGTTTGTGAGAAACCCATATAAAAAAAGAGAAAACCTAGCCCAGTGGGTTTTATTGGGCAATATTGGAATTTATTAATTTTTGTGCGTATATTTAAAGCCATATTCCTACTTAAAATGTCATTTAAACATTTATGTTCTGTTGTACACATAAAACTATGGAATTTTCTTGTGGGGCTGCAGTAGCTTACGTCTGGCACGGGTTCCTGGTTCGATCTCGGCTCTCGCCAGACGGGCTTTGTGGTGGAGAAACGCCATGTGCATCGGTTTTCTCGAGATTCTCCAGTTTCCTCCCACTTTCGTCATTCCACCGTAATAATCCATCTCATCAATCTTCCGTAGCCTTGGCACATAATCGTGAGACATTGAACTAAACTTAAAAAAAAAAAAAAAAAGAAAGAAAGAAAAAGAAAAAAGTCACGAGAACCCGTCAAGCCCTTTTCGCGTTTCGTAGAACATACATTGCGCCATTGACACACGTACATTTTGAGACAATTTTGTAGAGCAACAAGGAGGTGGGTGTTTCTATATAATATAGGATAAATAAGATCTATTACACTCAGGATTCTAATCCCTGAGGCAGCCGTCCTGGCTGAAAATTTCTTTACTTTTCCTCAAAACACGCCAGGCAAATACTGGGATAGTACCTACAATTCAGGAGCCAGAAATAAAAGAAATACTTTCATCAAATGGATGTTGTTTCTTCTAATTAGAGATGGAAAAACTGAAATATTAATATATATATATATATATATATATATATATATATATATATATATAAAATATAGGGGCCGGAGTTTCTCGCAATTTGAAATTTAAAATGTCGCATTTTGAGATATAAATTTTCTCATTTTGTCGCTAAGTAAATTATTTTACAAGCTTTAATATACGAACTCTAATACGAATCATACCAACTCTAATATAATTCATTCCAGTATAAGTAATAAACAATAATACTACTTAAGACAATGAAGTTATTCTTTATGCAATTACTAACAACAAATTACTTCTTTCTTCTTCTTTTGCAAGTCCAAAACCTTAAAATACACTAGCATATTATCTTCACAATTGCCATCACGAAACACCATACATTGTACTAGCTATACACCGAAAACACATACACATGCGAAAACATATATACACAATACATTAATGCAGTATCTTCTCGTATATCTCGTCTGCAAATTATTATTCTGATGAAAAGCCCAGCATATTCACGTTTTCACATTTTCTTCTTTCATTTGTAGCCTTCTATCATTGATTACCAAGCTGTATTTCGAAAGAAAAATCTTTCACAATCAGTATTTGTTATTGGAAGGCATATTGCAGACAGGTACAGTCCGCAGCAAAAAACCTGCAACATGAGCATGTAAGTTTATTGTGAAACTACGCCTAACAGTGCAGGGAATCAACATAACGCTAAGTGGCACAAATCACGCCAGGACAAACCACGGCGTCTTCAACTGCACACTTATTTTGGAACAAAAGACTTCGTTGTTTCAGAATCAATTTGCATGCTCATGTTGCAGGTTTTTTGCTGCGGACTGTACAGGTTAGTGAAATTTAAATTGTTCTCCCCTTTGGAAAATTTGCTTTTTATTTCTGTATTTTAACAATTGACGTTTTACTGAAATTGACGTTTTTAAAAAATCGCAATTTGCCGCGTTTTGCACGGAAAGAATTACATTCATTGAAACTATTTGAGCCTCATTTCCCCCTTAGGGTACACGTATCAATAAAAGTGTAATAATCAAAACTCCAGAAGATATATTTTTTGCATATATTTTCAACCTCATTCTCCCTTAGGATAAACAAAGTTGCATTATAAAATCTCAGCTTGAGATAGGAAATATGTCCAAAAACTTGTTTCAAACTGTTCTACAGTTTTCCGTGACGCAATTACAAATAAGAGGAATCGTCGATTTAAATGTGAAGAAAGAAATTACAGAACGTTCCCTCCTCCTCCTCCCCTTAAGATGAAAATTTTCAAAAACTGGGAAAGATGCATTTCATTAATTTTAATGAGGAGTTTATATACTGAGTTTCATCCTCCTAACTTTACAGATACAAAAGATGCCCTATATTTGGATAAAATTTTGAACTCCTTCTACTTGCATTCCCCTTTAACCAAAGTAACATAATAATACCAGCAAGGTAGGTACTAGGTTCCAAAATTCATTTCAAACTGCTGAACCGTTTCCTCGTGATGCCATCACAAACAACAGGCAACAGTGCTTTCAATTCAAAGAAAGAAATTATAGGAAATCTTCCCTTCCCCTCTTAAAACGGGAAGTCTCAAAAACGCAAAAAAAAAAAAAAAAAAAAAAATGTAATTTTACTAACTTTCTGTTTATTACAAAACAAATATAAATATTGTTTAAAAAACAAGGAGTCAAGACAACATGATAAGTCATGAATTACCGTTAAGTTCATTTTTCTAGTCGCTGCCTTAAACTAGATTTTTGGGTAATTCATATTCTGGCCACACTGTAATTTCTAGGGATGACAACACTGAAAATTCTTGAGGTTTATATCTTCTGGTGTAGAATGACATTATTATTGTGGTTAAGTTCCATTTCAATATATCTTTTTACTTACGAAAAACGGGCAAAAGAAAAATGGTTAGCTTTTGTATCAATTTTAGTAGTCTGTCTCAACCCTTTGACTACCGATTTTTTTAATGTGAATATTCTTTTATTATGAACATGTACGACTTCTTTAATGTGGGATATTCCTGACATCTGTACACAGTTTTGGAAACTAAACACAGTCTCCTAGTCACATCTGAACCGGTGGGAGAGCAATATAATATGATTACAATAATGAAATCCAAAATTACTGTGTTGTTTATTACTACCAACGATTTTCTTTCGAAAAAATAATGATTCGCTACTTGCACAAGAGTGCAGCGACGTCTGCGAACATCAATAGTTAAAGAAGAATACGCATGACTGATTTTTAAAATATCATTTACATTGTGTAAAATATTCAGTAAGAAGAATCTAATAGAACTTTCAGATAATGACTAAAAGGAGGTGACATATTTATGTCATAACGTATTCAAATGTGTAGAAGGCTATGCAAAATCAAGAACTTTTCCAGTAAGTTACGTAAACAGCAATTAGTGAAGGGAGTTTACCCTTTGCGTTGTTTTCATGGTCATATGAGTTATCAGGAGGAAAATAATGCATTAATGTTCTCTTACACGTGTAATGGTAATCTTAATATGTGTAAAACTCGTCCTGTTGCTGAAACTACAGCATTTAGTCCATTCCGTGATTTTAAATATTGTAGTAAATTCAAAAGAAAAGAAATCTGTGTGTTAAATACTAAACGTGTCTATCGCGCTCGCCTCGTAATAAGTTGCTGGTTTGACCTTTAATTTTATGAGGAGTATATATCGGACATTAATTTTATTGTAACGAAGCTATGTAACCACATCGTTGACGTTCTCGTTATATTCTACTCAATCAGTCAATCTACTCAAAGGCTAATTCACCTAACTGTTACACGGACCATTTCAAAAGTTGTTTATTTTATTAAAATTTAGTCTTCTTTTTTAGGTTATATGAAACGTGAACCTATAATTTAAAATGGAATCCGAATCACCGTAATGCGTTCAGAGTTGTCAGTGGTCTCTGCGCATCAAAGGCGCTCGCGCTAACCAATAGATCATCAAAAACTATTAAATATTAAAACTATAGATATAGGATAATTAACTGTCTGTATAACAATATATCCAAACGTTCTTCACTAAAGAAACGAAAACCTAGCTATGTATTTTAGAGCTGTGTCCATCAAATTCAACTAGATCATTACCCTTTCCTCCCGTTTCTCTCTCCTGTTACCATCCACTTCCCTCAAATCCAGCTTTCATACCTCCCCTTTTTTTCAGCCTGTTCTAAAGTCTTTCTAGAAGCGTTCTAACCTTATATCTCTCATATTTATCCTAGGCATATTTCTCCCTCCACCGCACTATATTCGGAGACGTGTGCATTGTGTATTTGCTTACATATTGTGAGATTCAACGTGTTTAAACTTTACAGTACGCAACATTATTCCATTGTTGAGCTTTGTTTCTTGTCTGTTGGTCGTGATTTTGAATGGAGTAGTATTTTAAATACATGCCGTCAATCTCTAATTTCGTTTTGATTGGTCTCATAATTAGTACTCAAGGTATTTACATTTATTTATTTCTATATTATTAATTACATTTCTGTAATATATCCAACATGAGTCTTAGTTGTCACCAGGTTAGTACTGTTTACATATATATTGCAGAACGATTCCTTGATTCACCATCTGAAAGATATTCGCATTTTCATAAATGATGTTTATACCATCGTTACTTGAGATACTTATCTGACTAAAATGTTCATTAGAAATATTCTTTTGAGTCTTGCAGGTTAAGATTCAGAGCGAAAGTGTAAAAATTGTCACATTAAAACAATCCAAGTACGTAATTGTAGTTGAACTAGGTGACAACAGTCGTCAGTTACCACGGCGTTCTTGAATAACTGGGGTTGCTTACAAATGCCCGGTTTTCAGCTTTTATTTCTGCTAACTTCAATACTTTCTTCAACTTCCAGGTGGAAACATTCAGATGATGGTAGTTAGCATTGAGAGTGATGTATTGGACTTTACGTCTACTAGATATTTCATTTATATTATTAGAGGAGAGTGATGGTGAGTCTTGCACATTTAGAATTTCTGGTTGGTGGTGGAGGTTAGAACTGTTTAATGTTTGATTTATATACTATTCTATTGCAAAAGGTAATTCGCTCATCTCTCCGTGCACCCCTTAAAAAAAATAGTGAAAGAAATTGTGATTGAACTATTATTACACTACATTAGCACGGAGAGATTATTGTATTTCCTGTGAGCTGTGCTTGAACTCGAACTGTGTATAAGAGTTAGAAGTGTTTGTATTTTTAATTAGACATGCCAGGAAAAAAATGTCATAAAAATCCGAGCCTTAATTTTTGTGTAAAATTAAAAGCTTATCATGTATGTTTTTATTTTACGGATTGAAATAATAATTATCAAAAGGAGACTAAGAATCAATTACTCGCCCGTTGAACAGCAAAAGGAGCATCGGATGAACTGCATATTACATGTGTTACTGATAAACTGACTGAAACAGGTTTTGGAAAAGGCGACTAATTTATTGGGCAAACGAAAGTCCTGTGCATCATTTGCGTCAACCTTTTCATGAACATTTCGGCTTCTATTTAGTAATATAATGTAGTAGCTTAGTTTCAGTTGAAAACTGAAATTTATTCACAGTTACACGTGCCTTAGGTTAGAGAAAGAAAAGAGCTCGTGTACTTTTTAAGCTGTCGCGTTATTACTAGTTTTATTCCTGTCATTCGTGAATTTCGCAAAATATAGTCCACATTTACGACACTAGCGTTACGTAACATCTTCATGCACAACTTACATCATATATTTTTTTTCAAGCTATATGAAATACATCATACATATGTATAAGTGTATAAAAGAATCGTTGAGCAGAAATTGAAGGTCACTATTCTTCCAACATTGATCGCTATATTTTTAAGGCTTTAACCACTACTTTTGACAAATTATAAATGATACTAATGTAAATCACACGAAAGAAATCGCAACTGAAACATAACACTCATGCTTCAAAATGAAAGAAAATAGTTTCAGCCTTTCCACTTTTTCGTTATTATTTATAATTAATATATGTTTCTTTCTAAACATTATTTTTTTTTAAAAAAGTATTCAATTTATTAATCATTACACTTCCGATTGTCATCTTGGCCAAAAGATGCTAAAATAATGAGAAATGCATTGTCAATAGAACATAATCTAAATGTTTCAGTGGAAGCAAATCGCATTGATAAATTTCAGATGGTTTGGAATATAGTTTCAATGAATAAAACAACCATTCATAGGAAACGAAAAGCATGTTTATTGCATCGTACTTTGCTATCATAACTATTCTGGACATCTTTCAAGTAATTTATTGTAAGGATTTTCGTAGAAGTCCAAGTACGCAGAGAAATGTATGTTAACATAATGTAAAGAGGTACACATATATGAAATGTGAAAACGGGGGAGGAGGAGGTTTACACCTTCGTTAAGTAACGCTTTTCCCCCTATATTTTTTTAATTTTTGTTCTCAAGTTTATATGCTGTTTTAAATAATTTTATTCAGTTCTCTTTTATATAAACAAATAAATATTTCTATTTTTAGGAAATTGCGAATATAGCCTATATAAAATGAATCATGTACAAGCAGGGTTGGCAAAAAGCTTTTTTTAAAACAAAACACTCGGTTTTTTGGGTTTAAATCAGTTTTTTTTTATATATAAATAATTTGCTCTATTTATTTATATTACACATGGACAGAAATAAGTTTGTTTCCCCTTGGTGTTATTATGCAACAAGGGATTATGCTGGAAGGGGTCACATAAGCTTAAAGCGGAATCCAAACCTCTTTTCGGCTTACATCCGAGAGAAATTGTTCTCCATTTTATACTCGAAACCGGGACTAATTGGCGACAAATGCGATGAGTCTGCCGACTCACTCACGAAAGACTCCTGATAAAAATACGTTGTACTGATCTTTACATACTTGTTAATATAATTGTGAAGAGTCATTTCAGAAGGACATAAAGATAAACAGTTGCACAAGTGAAACCATTATACAAGTGTATATATAAATCGGGAAGCTCCCGCCTTAGTCATTGAGAAAATCCTGCTATTACTTTAAATGCAAAGCAATAACGGGAAAATCTCGTTATTGCTTTGCATGTAAAAATTTTAATTCAAGGTATCATAATCAATACGTTAAAACAGGTATTAAATTCCAAATTTAGTATGTAGATATAATTCAATAAAATTAAAACGAAGTCCAATCCAAGCTAATGTTGGAAGCTATGTAGGCAGTCCATAAATTTTGCCAATTTCTATCAATATATTTAAGCAACCTTAGCTTCTTTATAAAACAACAGACATTCAGGCATACAATTTGGTTTCGTTTCGTGTGTTTAGGCTTTACATCCTTACATAATGCGGAGGTAAGAAGAAGACTATCGCTTAAGTGACATCCGAGCCGCTATTTGGTTTATACTTGAAAGAAGGGTTGTGGTTCGACCGAAAGTGAACATGGGACGCCTTGATTAAAAGGTGAAAAGAAGATAAAACTAATGCAGATGGTTTGATATGTGGAAACGTCACCATGAAGTTCACAAAATTTAAAGCATTTTTGTTCTTTTTTTGTTTTTGTTTGTTTGTTTGTTTAGATTTTATTTTTTAAAAAATGCTTTCCTCATACTGAAGACATTATCTAAATGTAAATGATAGTTACTCTGTATCACATTTTTGTCCTCACTTACTACAGCTGCCACACAGTTGTGAAGCGTACGACAGTGGCGTCGCAATTCAGTCAGGACCGGACCGGTGCTTTCTGTACTTAGCTTATAAAAAATTTTAAAGGTACCTACATAACGCAAAATTAAAACGACGGAGGACGTTCAATTCCACGGGTAAAACTATATGGCAATGTGTTGTTTTCATGTCTGAAACAAAGCAGAGGCTGAAAATTATTTTATCCAAGGGTACACTGAATTCATGTAAAAGCAGCTACGTGGTGTCTGAAACTTTTTAGAACAAATACTGGTAGAAATACATTTACAAATTCGTGGGAGTAGCCCAAAGTTGGTACACTCCAAGAGGTCACGCAAGCAGTTGTTGGAGCAAGAGCTGGCCGCATATGTTTCCAATACCTATCTAGTATGTTATCCCACGTTTTTTTATGTACATGGGCGTAACTGAGCAATGATCGTTGCCCTAACTTGGCTAACCGTCAAATATCGTCCCGTCATACACTACACGTGCTTTGTATGCCTTTAGCCCGAAAATCTGAAGGTCAGGGTAGAATGCATGTACCGTGTAGAGTTAGAGCGCGATTGTACTGATCTACACAGATCAGAACTGCTTGCCGCATGTGTGATGACACGGGAGATTTCGGTGCCTTCCGAACGTATAGGTGCACTTCTGCTTCACGTTTCCTCAACAACAGTGTTGCCAAACTTAGAAGACATGCGAACGAGCGACAAAGAGGCACTTAAAGAACTATAACTCGAACACTAACAGTGGTTGGAATTAAACAGTAACAATAATGATAGCATAAATATAAAACAACAATAAAAATAAACAGAATGAAATTTATTGACAATCCGACTGTACCTAAAATGTTTTCCATGTAGCGCGAGAGACGACACTGGCAAAATTTCATGTCGATGGGGTTGACGACCAGGAGACACCCTCTCGTTCTGTTGGATGCTGAAATTGGTGAATCTAGGTCAAACGTCACGACTCCTTGCGATCACTATAATACTTTTCATATGAAAATAATTAAAGTGATGGTCATTATCATATTCTATTCAAATGACATAAGTTGTGGAAAATACTATACTAGGAAGTGTTAGTACGAAAGGTTGTCCACGATTAAAATAGTCACTTGAAACTACTTAACCTGGTTCGTAAATTCCCTTTATCAACCACTGATTGTGCTCAAACTGAGGGTCACAGGCCCGGATGGTCGCCTGGCTGCGTAGTTTCCACGTATCATACTTCTTCGTAGAGAATTGGAATATATTGCCATACCGCTTTGGCAACTGTCTGCCAAAGAGCCTGCAATTACGGGGATAGCGTCGAGCAAATGCTTATTTGAGGAGTCCAGACTCTGAGTAGTCCATTGCTGAGGCGTCCGAGTATATCACATAGATGAACGAAAGTTGGACCTCTCGAATTCCTGTTTCTTCTGCTTTCCTTGCATAGAACGCCTGAGATGAACAAGTAGTATGGCTGGACAGTAGTATGGCAGTCTGTGTGACTTTGACACCATACAGGTGGGGATGTGTGGATCATACAGAGGATGCATGACATTTTCCTGTAAGTTAGTTGCGTTGGCTTCTTCTGTGGTCTGTTTAATAGTAGAAAATGGTTCAAACTCTGTTGATCATATCTAGGTAGAGCCACTCCTCACCCACGGTTCACACCAATTTCCACTTCCATTTGGCCGCTGCGAGATATGTTTCATATAGTTATCTGGTGTTTGTGAACTTCTGGATGGGACGATGTGTGAGCTAGTGTGCGCACGGTTTGAGATACGCTTCCAATGCGAGGTTCTTTCGGAGGATGTTGGAAACTGAGCCTTTTCTGATATCATGTCGTATGGTGAAACTTCTCTGCATTGGGAGATTATCTTGTGTCACTGCTCTCCTAATGGCGCGCTCTGTATTGGGTGTTCAGGCAGATTGGGGTGTGTTCTCATAATTTCCGGTTGCAGGAGCTTGTTGGGATAATGAAACCCATACAATCATTGCTGACGATTAAACTCTCTTCTTTGCACTGTTTCAGTTATTGCTGGGTGGCTGTGATGGGAGAGGAAATCTTTACAAGTATTCCCTTACAGAAAGTTGTTACCTTCATCGTTCCGCTAATCATGCTCAGCTGATACTATTATAAAGTACTGGGCTCAATGTAGCTGGCATTGTATCGGAACATCAACGATTAAGTGCGTCGTTCGCAACCCTCTGTAGAGTTTGCGAAGCTGAAACATGATCATTACATAGTATTTATACTTCGGGTGTGAATTATCTACATATCGATTTGATTACTATAATTGCGAAAAATTGTAGTTGTAATTTTTGTCATTTTCGTGCAGTTTAGTTATATAATTGTAAAAAGAAAAAAATCTTTAGCTTTTAAAACCGAAAAGATTTGATCTTTCAGATTTTGCCTACCCTGAGTTTTCTGCCCAAAGACAGATTCTATCATATTTACCTAGCTCATTGGTTTGGTATAAAACAGTGAAAATGTTTTGATTAGAGATAAATGAATATAGATTGCAGAAATATGAAAATTTGTCTGAGATTGCGTGTGTATTGTTATTCGCGTCTCTCACAACTCATAATTTGGTCTCGGTAAAATTTGAAGTGGCATACGTACCAAAGCTACTAAATACTACTTCGGATTGGGGTATACGAAAATTTAGGGAATTCGTTTGTTCTGCTTTCGTTCATCGCGTCTTTGAAGAAATCATGTGTATTTATTTTAATTATTCCGTAATGTAAGTACAGTTGTAGCGGAACTAGACACTTATTCCATTTGTAGATAAGCATCCTGTACGTAAGTTTAACATTTTCTTTCCATCAAATTTCTCTAAGAAAAAATAGCATGAACACCATAGTGTCAGTTGGTTAGCGAGATCATTGTAAACTTGCTTGGTAAAGTGAAAAGAAGTGAGACCAGTTGGAGTGTACTTTGTAAAGTGAATGGCGAGGTAAATGTTGAAATTACCGAACATGTTCTTAGCCTAATGAACAGATAGATTGGGAATTAGTTAAAAGTTTAATTTAAATATTTTTTAATTGTTTGAAAGATTTTCCAAAGGATGTCGTAGGCTAAGATTTCTATTTAGTTTGCCGTTTTACTTCAATATACCACATACACAGAACTATGATCCTGTGTCTACTGGTATAAAACATTTCTGCCGTCATTCTTCTAATATATCGTAAATGAAATAATCATGTATTGTATATGCATAATGTGACAAAAGAGACACACACACCAAATGTAGCTAATTGTATACATGTTCGATTCCAACTATAAGATGTAGCCAACATTTCGTGTTGTGATGTAATGTAGAATGTAGAATATTCTGTCCATTACACTTTTCCTACAGAGTAGATTTAAGTTTTTTTTTTTTTTTTTTTTTTTTTCAATAATGTTATATTTAATGAAAGATCACACTGTCTGTTATTAATGTTTCAGTTTTAGCTCATTAAAGTTTATCATCAGTAAGTGAAGTTATCTTTGTTGATTCAAGATCAAGGCAATATTTGTTTTCCCCATTATTTATTTATTCATCATCAATACATAATTTATTTAAATGTGAGAGAATTAAATCAAAAGTATATATTTTACAGAACTTCTTGTTTGATTTCTCTGTTATTTATTATACAGAGCCAACTATTCTCTGATATCTTAATTGTACATGAATATAATATACTTCAGGAATAACTATATACCACGTGGAATCGAGGTTCTGGCAGGAAGGCGGCTGCAGACAGTCCAATACGAGGGGCCATACTTAAAACGTTAACATGCTTTCATTGTACTGTAAAAAAATACTTCTTATATCTTGTGTACCAAAATATTGCAAGACTTACGACTCAGCCTTGTATTAAAGAACTGATGGACGTTATCACATATAAGGTACATACAATTTATTGATCATCAGTCTTTACTTCGAGTGTTCGCAAAAATGTGTAAAAGGATTGACCGATCTCTTCAAGTTAAGATAAACCGTTACTCTAATAAAGTGTTTCTATGTATCTTTCTGCCATAATCCATTGCGGAGCAAATTTTTGAAGTAGTACTGTATAAACGAGTACAATTTTGACTCGTGTACGAGTACAAGTGAGTTCAATTTACATAATATAACGTACATTAAATGTCAATATGGAGATTCTCGTTTTTGAGAATGGTGATGAGAAAATAGCATTAGTTAATTTCTTGTCCACCAAAGAAAAGCCCATAAAGAGTAGTATATGTTGAAGATGTAGAGAGAGAGAGAAACAGTTCTGACTGCAAAGTAATTTTTTACTATGGAAGGTAAAAAGTAAAACTCGATACTCACTAAGAAATATAATCATGCTCTTAGCCGCGCTAAAGTCCAATGTGTAAAGAGAAAAATGAATATGAAGAAACTTGTACAGGAAACTACATTTAGTTCAACTTTCAGGTGGACGGGTGCCTCCACTCTGACCAAAATCTCAACTGACTGTCTATATATATATATATATATATATATATATATATATATATATATATATATATATATATATATATATATCAGATGCAGTCATCATCATAAGATAAAATATGACCAAAAATACGAAACATACTCCCTTAACTTTCCTACTGTACTTTCACAGAAATGTATTAGGCGAAGTTAGCAGAGGTCACATATTTTTTCTAGTCCCGGACCTCCAGATGGGTTAATCCGGCCCTGAGGTTCATAATCAATTTCATAAAGAAGCTAAGGCAATTTTGACTTCAAATGAATGATTAGATACCAGCGTTCTTCTGAGCGTTAACTTAAAGACTTTTACCTTTTCTACGATTATAAATTACAATGACAAGATTAAATTAGTTCTGCTGTCACAATATTAATTTGTGAATGGTACGCAAGAGATTGAAATGTTTATTTGCAATTTAAGCTGTAAGTTATCTTTCTTGATTACGTACGTAATTCATCTCCATGTAAAATCCTTAGCATTTGATCTACCACGTAGTATTAAAACTTGTATACAATATTTATTTCGTAGTCTTAAATTTGCTTCTTTCCTTATACTATTTATTTAACTGATATTTATTTACCTGATTTGTTTGCTTTCGGAGGTTCTGATTGATAAATACAGCCGAAAGAATTATTTTTCTGCTCCGAAAAGGATAATTTGTGATTTTGAAGAAACAGTTATTTATGCTGTTAGAAACATTCTCGGAGAGGACGTACAGAGACATGGTGCTTTTCCCATTTAAATCAGAAATTTGTGGAGAAAAATTCAAAATTTAAGACTTTCAATAAAATACAAAACTAAGAACAATTTTGACTATTCTGCTACAAATTACAGGCTATACCATTTCTGCCATGAAGTGAAGTTACAAATGAGAAGTGATGCTAGAAGCAGTTGCAAACTGACTGCCTTGCCAATTATTTTGACTCTTCTTATGTTTCAAGAAGTTTTAGAAACATTTGGGTGGTACGTGTACAAGGTTTTACAGTATTGAGGAGTTCTCCCATCTCTCCTCCAGAAATGTGGAATGTAAATGGTGTATTAACTGCGAACTCATAAAGAAATAACTATTGCGGAGATGGAATAATAAGTTTTCCACTTAGTTGCGTATAAACATACCTCGATTTGGAAGCTTACTATACTAGTTCGTTCCAGCTTGAAGAGAGCACAATTCGTGCAGCATTATTTCAATGCTCAATAAATATTCCCTGAAGGGAGCGTAAATCAAGAAACTATAAACACTTAGAAGAGATTCATAAACTTGTATGACAAGTTGAAGAATGAACAAAAGACATTACCCCAGTTCCTTGCCTCAGTTGCTCACAATTTGTGTAATTAGATCCCTTATGATGTATAATTGTATATAGTGTACCAATAAATGTACACTCATGTTCAAAATTATTGTCGCATGTCTATAAATATATTGTTTTGGGAATATGATTTGATAAGAATTCCCCCGGTATTTCTTATAATGTTAGTATGTGTATAATCGGCAAAGACATATGTGACCAATTTCATGTCAAAAGAGCAGTAAATAAGAAAAATAAAACGAAAATAAAACTTTCGTGTCTATTTAGCAACATTTTGTTTTACTCATTCTAATTTTCGTATTTTTAATTCTTTCCCTATGAAATTTACCACAAATATACATTTCCCGATTATACACATAGTATCAGTATTAAAAGTACCCTGCAAAATAATTGTCAAATTATATTCTTAGAAGAAGACAGTTATAGATATGCGACAATCATTTTGGACATGAGTGTACATATATTTTCCATCTGTACCATTCCGATGTTTACCTAAATTTTTTGTATTTGTCTTTGTAGACAAAGCACAGTAAATCATAATCATAAAACATTAAGAAGTATTTTCATTATCGTTATTTACACTCCATGTGCTTAAATTTCTCCCCGAATTTAAAGATAAACTAGAGTATTAAATTCGATTAACGAGTACTAGAAATAATCTGTCATCAAATTTATAACAAATTGTTACTGTACATCACCTGTTTTCCACCAGTTTCTATGTCACCTAATTTTCCTCTGATTCCTGTTGCCTAATTTTTCTAAAATCATGTTGATTAGAGGGGTGGAGGAAAAAGTAAATTAACTTCATTCTTGTGAAATTATGGTGTTCGCACAACAGGAGTAGAAGAATGAAAAGAACACGTGTAAGTATGAGAGGAAAACAACTGACATAATTACTGATACAAAGTAAATAAATGTATCTTGTCTCTTAACACATTGTATTTTTGGACATCTGGAGGAAAAAAGTTATGTATTATGCAAGAACGTTCACAGTGGCATTGTTCCTTATCACTCTTTTAACGACATGTTCACCACCTACTGCTTTCAAGCGGGAAGGTCCGGGTATATGGGTTTAAAAGCACTGGACATTAGTGTAAATAGGTGGAATCGCTTGGAAACCATTGGTCGATACGCTCTTGCTGTTGAGTCACTCCTGGAGTATTCAAAGGAGAGTTATCACGTTGTGCGTTCATTTATAGCTGTGATAAGCGAGAAGAGAGACATACCTAGAACGAAGAAGGTTGGTGTTTATGATTATCGTAGAATAAGTCGCAGTTGTCACTTTATGGTGTTAACTGAATATCTCGTGTGTTTGTGCTCTGAGGGCAGCAATACTTTTTCATGTATTTCTGTTGTAGGGACAGAATATTTTTCTCGAAATCATATTTATAGAATTAATTCGTTATTTAAATAGCTGAGATCTGTATGTGTTGGGGTAGTATTGCTTGTGTTCAGTCACTAAGTGAAGACAGCTGCTTGTCCCAAGTGCTTTTCAAGTGAGAAATAATAATTACGCTCGTTTCCTGTTTTTTGTAAATTACTCAGATGTGGGCATTTGTAAGCGAGGGAGCAGTTGAGCTATATTAAAAGAAAATCTGTATAAGCTCAAAGTAACGTTTCTAGACCATAGATCTTTAACTCAGGATTTACCCGATAAGTTTGTTCTTGAGAAATTCTCGGACATTTTGGATACGACTCGATCCATCGTGATAGGACCGTCTCGAATGCTAACGAAGCTTTTGCCCATGACCGGCATCATAGGAGGAAATAGTTAGGCCCTTCAAGAAAAGTAACTGGTTTACAATTTCTAACTCATTTTGTGGAATTCAGAATATTTAGAGATGATGAACCATTATTTTGTAAAACATGTTTACGACTGCATGCTATTAATGTTGCGAAGTTCATAGTGGGATATCACTATCATTGATACGTAGAACAACTTAAAGTTAGTGCCAAATAGTTTATTCTTGCGGGATATGGAATTCTAATATACCGTACATCCTTGGGCTCGTAGTTTATTTTTCGACCTAGACTCCGCAAATCGACGGAACAACTCAGAATACTAATAATAGTAAATTTACATAAAGTATCATTATGGAAATTGTGGTATGAATCAGTCCATGCAGTTAGTATGTATTGTATTGTTCATATCCTCGGTGTTGCATAAGGATGTAAATGGAAATCGAATTACGATTAGTATCATGTAAGCAATACATACTGGTCTTAGCTTTTATATATTAAATAAAGTGTGGGTTGTAAGTCGCTTCACTAGCAGTTATTCAGTTGTCGGTTGACAAAGAGGCAGAATACGTTACAGCGTGGTTCGTGAATAACGCATTCAAGAAAATATTTTATAAAGATTTAAACCTTTATACATTAGTAATGTAGAAAGTTTACAATGAATAGAGAGTTATCAAAGAATGGATGTGCGTTCGTACTTTAAAAAAAAAAAAGTTTATATGACATGAGATTTAATTTGTTCATCGTTTTCCAAACACTGTAATGAAAGATAATGAAAGATAGTTTTTTTCTGTATTATATATATATGTAACGTAAACCTGAAAGATGTGCATAAACTCCGGAAAGTGATCCGTGACATCAAAAGAAGACAAAAATGTCATCTTGCATATTGTCGAATTCCATGTCGTGTACGAGTGACAGGGGTGCCAACTTGGAAGCGAAACTCGAATACTGACAATTGGAACGGAACAAGAAGATGTGCACAATTGCGGAAAGTGATTCGAAAGATCAAAACTAGTTAAATGTGGCTATGAACATCAGCAAAATGGTACATTAGGTAGTTGTTCAGATTAAGAGTTTTCTCAGCGATCAGGATCAACCTGGTAGTTGATGGTACTGCATTCTGGCCGAGACGATACATGCCTCGGACGCAGCTATCGCATATAAGAATGATACGGGACAGATACGAAGAAACACAAAGCCAACACTGAACAGAAATAGAAAACAACAAACACACAGTGATGGGCGATGTCAAACGAGACGCGCGGTGCACGAATGGTGCGCTGTGGAGTAACGATGATTAGCGATGTACACGTCCCTCACAATACGAGAAACCTGATAGTCAACATACGTACGTACAACACAGTAAACATTGTACTTACCTCGAGTGGATTCAGAATAGATGTTCGAAATGTCCCCCATGGCTGTCAATGCACGCATACACACGTCGCATCAATGACTGACGTACCCTGTCGAATATTCCGGACTGAATCCGCACATTGTTACAGGCAGCATGAATACGTTGCTGCAGAATATGCTCATCAGGCATAGACTCAGCGTAGCGGCACTCTCAAGATATCTCCGCAATTGAAAATCCCGCGGATCTAGGTCCGGTGACCGGGTGGGCCATGTAGCAGGGCCATACCGACCGATCCACTTGCAGGGAAATGTATTGTTCAGATATGCACGAACGGGCGCAAAGAAGTAGGGGGAGCTCCATTGTGCATCAGCCACATGCTTAGAAATGCCAGTGGTACATCATTGAGCAAACGAGGTAGTGTATCTTACAGGAATTGCAGATACGCGTCGCCTGTTAGTCTTTGCAGCAGAATAAAGGGCCCGATTAACTAGTCACCTGGAATCCCAGCCCAGACATATGTTCGAAACTGATATTGATGATGGGACTCGGCCATTCCATGTGGATTTTCCTGCGCCCAGATGTGATTGTTGTGGAAGTTGATTATACCATCGCGGCCGAAGGCAGTCACATCAATGAAGAAGATTAATGATATAAATCCCAATATGGTTGTAACTTGCTGGAGCAGCCTGGAGACTATTCACACGTTGCAGGTGATAGTTAAAAAGGTATTCTCGTATAGAATTCGGATAACAATACTTTGACCAATTCCATCACCGGCTAAGTGCCTGAAGCTCACATTTGCACTCACCTAACTGGAGAAAAGATTTAGAAGACGACGACTCTCGTTACAATTTCCACATGTGCAAATTAGTTTCAGTTGCTAGGTCAATGTATTATCCTTTCTTTGCTGTATTATTTCTTCTGGAGGTTGTTATTCGATGGCATTGTAATCTCGATTACCTACGTTGAATTTTTGTTCTTGTCTGTATCAATTGTATGCTGTAGTTTTGTCTGTGATAATGGATCAGTCCCAGCAATGTTTGAAGGTTTCCATTTCCATAAGGGCTAGGAATTGTAAAATGATAATTCCCATTGTTTTCCTATGGTTCAGTGTAGCTTTTGCTACGTTATTATTATTATTATTATTGCTGCAAAAGTTCGTTCTCGCCTCTGTTTTTGTATATCTAGTTCTGATACGTTTTCACTAATGAAAGTCTCAGCGACTCCTTTTTCATCCTGATTTCTTAGAGGAGCTTATCAAAACTTCTTAAGCTACAAGACTTCTTCTATATCAACTCAGACCTTGTGCAAAAATTATGCCCAGAAGCTTAGTTCATTTTCGAATGATTTATCTTGAGCGTTCAGCCACCATTGCACTATAAATGTGTGTGTGTGTCCGTCTCCGTTTTTTAAAGGGTTTTAAATAGAGCAAACGTAGTCGCTTCGGTCACGATTGTAAGGAGGTATGGAAGATCGTTAGTCACGTTTCGAGTAGAGAAGTTGTGTCAGATTGGCAGAATGGGGGAGTTTGGCCTTTCATTAGAATGGAATATCACATGAAGTGAAAAGAAATGGAATAGTTCGCGGAGATAATTGTTCTCTTTTAAATTCTTGCCACTTTAGTAAGCATACTTGCTTTCCACTGAGACTGAACTAAAAATGCATTCAAACCCAGGCTGTCACACTATTTCTTTGTAAGTAAAAAAACATAGTTGCACTTATGTTTAAGTTTATTGTAACATATATATGTTAATATGATATATATTTCTTTTTTTCAGGGTGTTGACAAGTTAATTTGTTATTCAAGCTGAGAGTAGTTACACGAACTGCAGTTACCAATAATCGTACAACATGAAAAATAACAACACTTTGGTAACTATGTGTGTGTTGTGTTTATTGTGTGCAGCGCACACAGAATGTTCAACGATAGCTTCTAATGTACATGAAACAAAAGATCACTCGGAAGATTCTAGTCATATTCATAGTGATAAACATTCGCACGGAACTAGCAGTGGTGACCAGGGTGTGGAGTCGCTGAAAGAAAAGCTTGTAAAGGCATTGGACAAAAGGCACTTCATTCAGCACATATTTGATGAGTTTGGTGATGGTGAGGTTATTACAATGGAAGGTTTCGAACATCTTCTGGAAAACTTGCAACTAAGTCAAATGGTGGAGAAACACGACAGTATTGGAGACAGTGGCATTTTTTCATCTAACAGTAGTAAAAACAATTTAGTGAGTCCGAACGAACGGTCCCAAAGATTAAACGGTAGTGTTTTACTATTATCTAATGTGTCCAATGCAGAGAGACTAAATAGTGAGTTGAAAATGGAACAGCCAGAAGTAACAAAATGTGATAACTGCGAATCAAAAGGTAAGTAAAATATTTACCTTGTTTCCTAAACTTTTTTTTCTTTTGAATATGAATGTGTAATTTTTTGGTAGTGTGCCATAGCCAGAAAAGAATCACGACTTGAGGCAAATTACGGGTCTGACTCCAAAATTAGTTTGGGTACGGTCTTGTTTGGTATTATAGTATATACGTTTGCCGCGCAGAGGGTGTTAAAGTCCAAAATGGTCTAAATGTTTGGACGTTGGAGAACCTTTTTGTAATACATTGTAGGAACATTTGATGCATAATTTAAAACATTTAGGTTTTCGCCAGCAGTGTAAGGCGCTAAATGAACTTAAAAACGGACTTGACAAAAAGCTTAAATTTTCAATCCCATTTTTCTCAAAAGATTACAATTTACGATTTTTGGACTTAACACTTTTTATAATGCTAGTCATCATCAATAGCGATGCTCTGCAATAAAAATGTCTACTTTCGTGCTTATTTTTTTATATATATATTATAGAATGTTACTTCCATAGTTGTTATCTGATCTTTGTTCTTGTGTTTATTATAGTAAAAGTGCTGGGATCTCAGTTATTGATATAAAAATGACGGAATCTAAAAGATTTGCTAAATTTGAAGGTATATACTTTTTCCTTTTAATTGCAGTACCAAAAAGACACGTGTGCGTGAAATTAAATTTTTACCACAGATTCAGAAAACACTTCTAACCTTAAAAAATTCAATATAGTGCGGTTTGATAGTCAGGACCTCAACACCTCGTGGTATCGAATCAAACAGGCATTGCGTGTATTCCTGGGAATTACCTACCCTGCTACTTGTATGTGGGTCTACAAGATAATATCACTATCTGCTGGTGGACCGTGACGAACAAGGTGCCATTCAACTATATTCAACACATTATCATTGTGTGCATGTCAAATGACTGCAGGCCAACGAATTACGAGGGTAATCCCAAAAGTAAGATATATATATTTTTTTAAATTCAAAGAAATGATTATTTTCAATAATGTTTACATCATTTTAAAGCTTGTACATTTACTTATTTTTCTACATAATCGCCATGTCAGACGATACATTTTTGTAATTACTTTGACAGTTTTTGTATGCTCATATCATACCAGATCGCCGCTGTGTGTTTGATGAAGCGTTGAACCTTATCTTTCACCTTGTCGTTGCTGAAACACATGCCGGTCAAATGTTCTTTCAACTTAGAAAACAGGTGCTAGTCATTGGTTTGCTCAACCTTTGCGACTGTCTCATCAGGAATTGACAGTCTCTCGCTCCTTTCTTCGTCATGAATTTCAATACGACCAGCTGTGAACCCCTTACATCTGTATCACTTGGGGACCATCCATACACAACTCGGCGTACATTTCGTCAGTTGGCGATAAATTTTAATCGGTTTAATGCCTTTTGCGTACAAAACACCAATAATTGCGCGAACTTCGCACTTGGTGGGAGCGCCAGGATGGAGTTTCATTACAACCAACCCAAGACTGAACGTCTCAACGAGGTGCGCGCATACTTGTTTGTTAATGAGGGAAACAAACGCAACAGTGTTATCAAAAGCCGCACGAACAGTTTATTTGCCTCCACAGCGCCTTGGAGACCTACTTTTGGAATTACCCTCGTAGTGGTACACGTGGTTCATCGAAGAATTGCAGATTCCTGGATACATATGGCTTACATAGTCATGCTGAAATATGAAGTCTGGAGTTGTCTGAAGGAAAAGAATAACCACGACCCATAGAATTTCCTTGACGAATGGCCGCTCACGAGATTGTACTCAATTCATATCAACTGAGATCGTGTGTCCTTGTATGGTAATATTCCTTTTATTTCTTGTTTGGTAGTAATGAGAATAAAATCTTTTTTTCCTTATTTTTTAGTTTAAAGTTTACAAATATGATTTTTAGGCTAAAGGACACAGATGATTGATGAATGCGAATGATTGTGAATTTTTTTTTTGTGCTCTCCTAGCAGGAATCGAACCCGGAATCAGGTAGCAGAGGCGCACGCGCTATCCACTAGACCAGCGGGAAGGGCTAAGAAGAAAATCAAGCTTGGAATAATAATTAATAATAATAATAATATGATGTATTTTATATAATGAGCAAATTTATGAACTACTAGATGAAACTCCAAAGTTAAAGAAATATTTTCTATCGGATATAAATTTATGTCTTCATGAACATAGGAAGGGGGGGCTGTGACATTTTCGCGGGGACTATGCTATTGACTGGTACGGAGCACAAATGTGGACGTTACGAAAAGGCAACGAAACAGTTCTATAGAGTTCTTAATAAGCAAGAAGAATCGAGAAATTTGAAGAGTAAGTAGAGTAGAAAGCAAATAAATTGCATGTGGAATATCAGAGGGGAAAATATAGCTAGAAATAAGTAAAACGAAGGTAAGGCATGGTTGTTTCAGCAGTTGTATTCGAGTGATATGGTGGGTTCCGTTGTGGGAGGAAAACAAAGGGAGGGAGAAAAGATCTACAATTGATGAATAGTATGAAATCGGATAATTTCGGTGAGAAGACATAATACAATAGTGCATAGGAAGTCTTATATTTGTAGCAGTTGTCCTACCGGTGATGAAACGGAAAATTATGGGTACGAATTGTATTAGCGGAAACAGATATAGTATATACTAGATAATTATTTTAAAAGCGTTTGTGATTCCTATCGGTCTTTTTTATTCTACGGATTAGAATTATCATTGATGGTGTACATATTGCAAATAATATATAAACAATGTAACCGTTTTTAAGTCAAAACTATGCAGGTTCACAATTTGTTTCTTGTATATGAACTTTTATGCATGTATGTTTTTCTTATATATAATCATACTATGAAATTAGCAGGTGGCAGCAGTGATGTACCTCAACCGAAAGGGTCAAATTCTACCGCAAATACGACAGAGGGACCAGAAAGGCGTGATATTTATGTAAGTAGTTCAATTATTATAATTTTAAGTTTTGCGGTTGTGTGCATCAACCTTTCATGCTATTACAGTGAAACCTGTCTATGTTGGCCACGATCGGTTCCATCGAAAAGTGGCCAACTTAGACAGGTGGCCAACTTACAGAAAATAAGTGTGATTTGTGTATTTTTAGAATAGGATTTCTAGTATTACTTGATTGCAAAATTTTAATAATCAGTGGCACGACAGCTACTTATAAATAATGTATATAGAGTAATCATAAAAATATACAGTACTAGAAAATATTACTATAGTATGTTTAATATATGTGCATACCTTTCTCTTCCTGAAAACTAGTCTGGTACATTGGATTATTCGGATTGAAAACACAATAACACAAATAACCATGAAATAGAAGCGTATGTACGCAGTTTATTGAAATTGATATTATAACACACTGAGTTATTCAGATTGAAAACAAGAAAAGCTAAGTTATAAATTGAGAAATTCATATGCAATTTATATTACTTCTTTTTAGTTGTTACTGAATGGTGGTTCATTCTAGACGTATTTGTTTTATTCTTTTTGGCAGATATGCACAGATTCTAATATTGTAGTTAACTACCTCTTGTTAATGAGCTAGAAGTGTTTCCCTCGGAGCAAAAGATGTTTTGAGAAAATCTTCAGGGAATTCATACCTCAAAAACTCCGCTATCTTTTGACAAGCCGACAGGTGCCAATAGTTGACAATTGAGATGGTTAGTTTTATCCTTGAGAATTTTCCGGAATTACTAAAGCTCCCCGCTGATGAGAGGAGTTGATATAGCTAATGATTTTACCAAAACAGATAGGGTAAACAAATACGTACAACCATTTCCTGATTTCCTGTACGTGCTTTTTCTTACTCACACCTTCCTTCACCACCCCTTTCTGAGGGTAGCGTTCTGGCCATTGACCTCCAAGAACAAATCGTGCGAATCTATGGTTCTTTGTGTCCAGTCACAAATACAGAACATCTGCCTCTCATATGGGAATTCGAAAGAGTTAAGAAAAATAACAAAACTGTATTTTGGGTGGCCAAGATACACAGGTAAATTTATCATTATCATCATAGGGTAAACATTGCTTCAGTGTGGCCAACTTCCAAGATAGACAGGTGGCCAACTTATAGAGTAGTAGGTGACGAATGTCTTATGGGAAATTGCAGGTTCAAGACGAACTAGGCCAAGATAAGCAGGTGGCCAACTTAGAGAGGTGGCCAAGTTGACAGGTTTCACTGTATTTAGTAACTTATTCTATTAGTAAGCCATATATATATATTTTAAGTTATCATTAGGCACGTTGCTCCTCACGAAATTCAATCTATTTTTTCTTTCTCAATCTGCTCAAGACGAACGGGATGGCACCAGATGATTGATTGTTTTTCGTGTGTTAGATTCCGTTCTTTGCATAATTTCTACAATTAGTTCTTTTTTTCTCCCTCTCTCTCGTACAGTTTCTGCATTATACAAAGTCATACTAGAAACGACTTGCTATAATTTCTAAGCTAATTCAACGATTTGTTGAATTGTGTTACTTCTTATGTATGTATGTATGTAAGTAAATTGTTGCTAAGTGTAACACTGCTTTCTATGATTTTTTAAAATAGAGTTTGAAAATATCTTACATATGTTTAACATCGTGGATTGTTCACTATCAGAATGTAACTGTCATTGTTCTCTGGTAATCTTAACGTTGTTAAAGCTAAGCAATTATGGGTCAGAGTTAAATTTATATAGAAAGTAATCCAGAAAGTTCAAATTTATGTATAAAGTAACCCAAAAAGTTCTTGCCATTTTAGAGCAGTGATAAACAAAGAGCAATACAGTGGATGGTATACCTTTAGGTTTCTAAGTAATCTGCATCATTACCCATCTTTTGCCAACGTTCCTGCAACTGCACAATACCTTGGTGATAAAACTCGGCGGTCATGGATGCAAAGAAGTCCGTGAGTGCGTTCCGTAGGTCTCCTTCATTTGCGAAAGAAGGTGGTTGTTAAGGGAATGAAATAGGTTGTAATCTGTTGGCGCAAGGTCCGATGATTATGGGGCGTGATACAGTTTCCCGGCTGAATGGTCTCTCGGGTCCACTTTGCCACATGTGACGGCATTTTCGCGCAGGAACAGCACATCCTTCCGATGCTGCCTCTTCTGCCGCAATGCACGGTGCACCCTTTGCAACTGTTGAGAGTAGAGGTCAGCAGTGAGGGTGTGACCAGATGGAAGAATCTCGTAAATGTACCGCTCGCCGACAATTCCATCATACAGAGAGCGTAGCTTTTCGTGGGTGAAGAGGTGGTGTTTTGGTGTGAGGAACAGGATAACGAAGCTACAACCAATGTCAGGTACGCTTGGAAGTGTCATAGAGGACCCACTTTTCGTCACCAGTGAGCAAGCGAGCAAAGGTGAATGTGTTCAATAGCCGAATAAGCAAGAACAAACAAGTTGTCACTCGTTGTTCCTTATTATCTGCCGACAATGTGGGGAGTACCCATTTGCATAACTTGTATGACTTCCCTATCCCATGCAGATCCAGTCGGACTGTTACAGCGGAAACATGGATCCTTTCTACAAGTTCATGATATGTTAGACCACTGTCTTCGTCGAGGACTGCTTTCAGGGCCTCATCATCCAATACATTTGGTAGTCTTACTTCAAGGTTCATCCGAAAGTCTCACATCTTCGGAACGAAATTTCTGGAATCAGTATCTGGCGGTGCACAATATCGATGAGGAAATTAAGCGTTTGAAGAAGCGAAAAGAAATACATAATACTATTATTTTGTCTAAAGTTATGTCGTTAAAAAATAAAGGCAACCAAGAAAGTTCTGTCGCTTTTTGTGAGGGTCTGTGTTCTTTTGGCTCTCACACCGTTAGTTGAATGCGAATGGAGATAAGGCGAAGGTAAGTTGTTGGTGTGGGTATATCCAACATACTTCCTGGTTGTGGTAGTTCAGTTACACCGTGAACTTCCGTAAGGGCAGAGTAAACATGGGACCTCCACAGAGCGTCATATGCTGTACATGTTCAAACTGGGACCAAACGCCACTGCAGCAGGACGGAAGATATGCTATGCCTTTGGTGAATGTGTCGTGACTACGCGCACAGTACAGCGGTGGTTTAACAAGTTTAAGGATGGTGAAAAAACACTCGAAGACTCGCACCGGAAGACTAACACATTCCAAAATTAAGATCTTCAGGCAGCAGTTGAGGCGAACAGTGGCCAGACATGTGAGGAACTAGGACTACAATTCAGTGTGAGTGGAGAAACTTCGGCAGCACCTCCATCAATTTGGGAAGAACTACAAGTTGGGTCGATGGGTCCCACATGATTGACTCCGGGCCAGAAGGCAACGCGAGCAGCCACTTGTGTTTCTTTGTTGTCTCGTCTAAGGAAGAAGCCATTTTTGGAAGGGTGTTGACATGTGATGAAAAGTGGGTCCTGTACGAAGCTCCACGGCCGCAGCGCCGTCATCATTGGTTAGCATCCCATGAACCGGTTCCAAAACAGCCAAAACCAGTACTGCACAGAAGAAAGTCCTGCTGTGTGTTTGGTGGACTGATCGTGGCATCGTGCATTGGGAACTGCTGCCAGCTGGTCAGAGCATCAATGCAACTGTGTAGTTTCAGCAGTTGAGCTGTGGTCAAGAAAAACTTAAAAGTCTGGAGTCAGCACTTCTGAGTCGCAAAGGGTTCCTCCTGTTACAAGAGAACGCTAAGGTCCATATGGCTACAATGACCCGGGACACCATTCTACGCCTTGGATGGAGAACATCTGCCATACTCCCCGGAGATTGCACTGTCCGATTATCACCTGTTTCATTCCTTGGACAATCACCTTAGAGGACGCCAGTTCAAATCCCTAGTAAAGGTGCAAAATTCACTTGATACCTTCTTTGCTTCACGGCCCACCGATTCTACCGCAATGTAATCCATGGCCTTCCAGAACGTTGGCAGAAGGTCGTCGATGCTGATAGGGACTATTTTTGATCTTCCAGGTACGTCTTAGGTGAAATATCGATGTTCGAAGGTGATGAGGGCCACGGTTGCTCAGTGGTAGAGCGTTCACCTCTGGTGCTTGGGGTCCCGGGTTCGATCCCAGCCCCCGCCAAGCGAACCTTGTGGTGGACAAACACCGTGTGTGTGGGTTTTCTCGGGGTTCTCCCGTTTCCTTCCACTTTCTTCATTCCACCATTTCACTCATTACTCATCATCACCGACTCCTTTAAAACTCAAAAGGGACGTAAAACTCAAAGATTTCATTTCATTTTCGAAGGTGATGAGTGAAAAAGCGACAGAACTTGTTCGCTTATCTTCATAGAACAGTCAGTTATATATATATATATATATATATATATATATATATATATATAAGAATAATATATAAATACAGATCCCTGGTATGTTGGCAAAATTTCGTAATCCTCAACAACTTCCGTTCAATGATATAATGGTATATGCATAAAATAATAATGACGCGAATGTCTCGCATATCTTAGTTATCTCTGTCTATACATTCCAGACATAATGGCAATGTTTAGTTATCACTGTCTACACATTCCAGGCATAATGGCAAGGCAAAGGGCAAATATAGCTGTTAAACTATTGCAATTGTGTTAAGAACGTTGAGCTGGAAAAAAGGTGGATGGAATGTTATCAGAAATGAGTAATGAAAAATGCCTTGCTTCCTCTACCGCTCCTCGTTGACATTACCGATAGTGAAATATTATTGTTCGGAATATAATTTCCTCTTTTTTTCTCCCCCTTAAGTGATATGAGATTGAATTTTAAAACATAAAAGTGACATTGGTAGTAGCAATTGGTAAGATAATTTTCTCCAGCTGTTTTCTTAACTGAATGTTTTCCTAGTCTACAAGGATTAGGCTTAGGAATTAGATTTCTGGGCTGTCGGAATCGATGACCATTTAGCCTGTCACGTATATGAGGGATGACGTACCTCGGCAAGCACACTATCCAATGAAAGAGAAGAAAGGAAGGATTGGGGAAGGAAAGGAGCGGCCAGGGACCATTATATTGGGTACCATCCCAACATTTGCCTAGTGTGAATGAGGGAAATCCAGAAAAAACCTCACTCAAGATTGCTGGCCGGAAAAAGCTATTACACTTTTTCGACCGTGTCTCCACCGGGAATCGAACCCGGGACCGCTCGCACTCCTAGTCTACAAGTTAGGTAATGTAAATAAAGTTTATAACGAATCTTAACAATCAAAAGCGACAAAATTGTTTTATTATCTCTTGGTTAATGTGTTATTATCGTTAGCTATAGCTGAATATTTTCTAATTTCTGTAAGAATTTCCATGTTTATTCACAGGAATAAAGTTAGTGGATGGGAATGAGGGAGTGGATGGGATCCTCTGAGAGATCAAATTCGCCTCGAATAAAGTATGAACATTTCTATTAAACAATCCATTGGGGAAGGCTAGTTCACTTTTGGTCTGCTAATATTTATTTATTTATTTGTTTGTTTATTTATTTATTTATTTGTAGAGTTGTGTTAAAGAAATACAGTGTTCGAGACTTACGTATCTATAGTTTCTTATATAATTCATCCTTGTTCTTTGTCGTCTTGAAGTTTGTATAAGAAATTTAAACCATAATATTCTATTATTATATGCTAGGGAAAATCTCTTTTGATTGCTAGAAAATATTACAGAACTTCTAAACATCACTACAATGTAAATATAAAGCCAAAGTTGAGATTTTTTTAATACTAGCAAAACAGTCATTTAATGTTATCAGTAAAGTCGGAAGACCAAGACCAAAACTCCTGTGTCCAGAGATGGCATGGGTCAATGAAAATTTGACCCACGACCTACTGACCCGCCATCCACAATGACTCACTCTGACCCACCATAACCCATAACCTACCGTGACTTACTCGTGAGATACCGAATTTTTCATAAAAGTTTGGATCCCCACTCCTTCCTTAGGATATGTATTATAATGAAAACGATATAACATCATCCTAATTGGGATTGGGGCCTAACCGTATACCAAAAGTCATTTCATTTGACTCTGATGATCACGCACACATAGTTACATTCACTTTTTTATATAATAATTCATAAATTAGATGTGATTTGAATATATATTTTTTACAATAGTCAACTACTCAAAAAACTGTCAGGCTGTGGCCCTAAACCCAAGTAGTAAGTCCTATTGCTATTATTACAATTACGAACATCAATATCCAGAAAGTGCCTGAAGTTCTTTTTTCACTTAGATATACTCATCTGAGGTAAGTAATCAGAAACATGAAAAAGAAATAAAAAATGGAGGCCTTGAAAGTAAAACGTAGAAAAATTCACCAGTGTTCAGAAGGTGCTGTCTGTAATGTACTAAGTAAGTTAGTACAATGCACTGAGTCATAGTGGATAGGTGGATCACGGTGGGTGGTGGGTCGCAGTGGGTAACATCCTGTTGACCCACGACCTACTGACACATTAACTAATCTTGACCCATTAACTCACTCCATCTCTGTTATGCGCATTACAATGCCCGAGGTATCATGGTATGTAATTACCCGAATGTTACCATTATACGTAAAATAAGTGTATACTTCATTTACTAAGACTGATATCTTCCATTTTGACCGTGCGAAGTGTCTTTTGTAGCTTGCGAGAGTTTCTCAGACATTCAGTAATGTGGTGGGGAGGAGGTTGTGAACCTAGGTGTTACGTATGCATTGCAGTTGAAGACTGTGATTAATTACATGGTGACAGTAAACTGCGTTAGAGTTTATCTCTGGTGAGCCATTGCACGTTGGTGTGCTGGATTTTCCTGGTCTGGCAGTCGATGAATTCTACGAAGCATCTAAGGTGACATTGACATTTATAAACTCCGTTTCTATATGCTCGAATGTTTCTGTGTGAACCTCATTTGTGTTTGGCTGGCTACGATACCTGTAGCTGTAGGCCTTGCAATGAATAAACCATTTTCCTTGTACTGTTTCATAATTCGGTTGTACGAAAGTTTTGCATGGAAATTGAAAGACCCTCTTCCCAATAACGGTTCAGTTTCAGGTGCATTTTGCTAGCACCAACACGACACTTAGGCACTATAAAGTGACACAGCGTTGCCAGATAGGTGGGATATAAAACGGCCAATCTTCAGTACATCAAGTGTGTTCATTTATGTCCAACATCCAGGAAAAGCTTCTTCATTTATCCGCCCGCCATATTGAATTTTCTCACACCTTGTTCCACCTTTAACAGTTTGTCAGTTCCGTGAAGTCATAGTTGATTATGTTTAAGTAGTTTACATCCATTCTAACACTTGTAATCTTTCATTGGTGAAGGTTCCATTCAGTGGTTGCTTTTGAGGTACGTCTCAATCGGTAAAAATTAAGATTTTATCGCTACAAGCTAAGGAACGAAAACTTATCTAATAAACTCATTGTTGTATACAAGGATTAGTATATTAGGTAAGTTTTTTCTTAGCTAGCAGCAATAAATTGTGAAGTTTTACCGCTAATTACTTTCCTTAAGAGTTTCCACTGAAATTTCATTAAAATCGGTCCAGTAGTTTTTGAACCATTTACAGGCAAATTGAAAACCTGTTATAAAAAGTTTTTATTATACTAATACTATGTATTATTATTATTATTATTATTATTATTATTATTATTATTATTATTATTATTATTATTATTATTATTATTATTATTATTATTATTGTGGTAGTAGTAGTAGTAGTTAATATCCGGAGCTTGGACGTGCACAAAGGGATGCAAGAGTGGCCCTGGCGCGCTATTTAATTCAATTGAATGAATAATTTGGATATATTTTCCGGGCATGGGCAATGTTTTCTAAGTTTATTTGATCAATATTTTATTCATTTGTAGGGGCCGCGATGGCTCAGGGGTAGAGCGTTCACCTCTGGTGCATGGGTCCTTGATTCGATCCCAGCTCGCGCCAAGTGAGCTTTGTGGTGGACAAACACCGGTGCGTGGGATTTCTCGGGGTTTTCAGTTTCCTCCCACTCTTCATTCCACCATTTCATTCATTTCTCATCATCCCCGTCCTAGCCGTCATAATCGTGGGACGTGAAACTTAATTTTTTAATCATTTCTTTGCGTTTCCAACTTCTGTTGTAAAGATACCTGTTTCATAATACAGTTAAGTCTCCCTTAACGGGTACTTCTCAATTGCGCACACCTTCATAATACGGACAAACTTTATTGTCCCTTCAAAAATATATGTACTATTATTGGAGAGAACACTCCTTTTTACTGACACTCAGATACGGCATTGGCAGTCTTCCTTTACCTACAACGTTTTAAGTACCTCTTCATAACGGACAGAATTATTCTTAGTTCATACTTATTTAGCACAGAAAATACTTTCTGCACTTTGAAAGTAAGTCTCGATTGATTCCTTCAACTGATTCAGCAGTTACGAGAAAATTTCGATCAGAAAATTAATGTCCGCAGGATTGCGTAGCAGACAGTGTCGCAAACCTTTTCCTAAGAAATTCATAAACCATCATGAAATTCTATCTATATTGTCAGTATTTGATTATGGGTTACTTTTACTTTTAATATAGTCCTTAAGTGAATTAAGGGTCTTTTATAGTGGTTTGAATTTGTACTTGAGAAGAAAACTATTACAAGAATTTGCAGTACACTACACCTCCGTATAAATATATCCTCCATATAAACGTATCTTTTACAAAAGTGTTTTTTTCTTAATTCCCCCAGTAATTCGAAGAAAGTACAGTATTTCGATATTAGCCTATATTTACATATATAAGTAACGTATTTGCTATGTATTGATTACAGTTACTACATCAATAAGTTAAATTTGTATAAGCTCTGCGTAAGGGTCCACTCTCATCTGCGGATAAATAACAAAGTCCCATCAGTGTTCGTTACTGAGAAGTTTCACTATAAGTGATCAGCAAAATACAAAAGCATTTGTCTTTTGGCTGAAACTATGCCGTAAATGCCTAGATCAATCCCTAGGCGACTCTTTGCATGTTCTTTCCCTTCCCATAACGCAAGCTTAGCCTAATTTTCCAAAAGACCATAAATAATTTTAAAAACTAGAAAACAAAAGGCTAGAGACTTTGTCCTCTCTTGCGAAAAATCCTGCGGGTGCCCATGAACTCCGAAGTTACACATAGTTAAAAAGAACTTGAACAGTTACCTTTCTCATTGAAACAGGTCTGTTCAATTTCCATATGTAAGGCAGGTTCAACCTGAAAAACAAAAGAAAATGAAGTCTAGCATTCTGATTCAGGGTTGGCTGGTTTAAACCAATGTGGTTTAAACCAGCTGTTTTTTTTTTTTTTCACAAAAAAAGCAACTGGTTTAAACCCAAAAAAATGAAAAATGCTTTAAATCGTATGAACTTCATGGTGACGTTTCTACGTCATATACATCTGCATTAGTTTTATCTCCTTTTCACCTTTTAATTAAGGCGTCCCATGTTTAATTCTCGGTCGAACCACGATCCTTCTTTCAAGTGGAAACCAAGTAGCGGTTCGGATGTCACTTCAAGCGAAAGTCTTCTTCTTACCTCGGTATTACATAAGGATGTTAAACCTAAACACACGAAACGAAACCAAATTGTATGCCCGAATGGGCCTGTTGTTTTATAAAGGAGCCACGGTTGCGTAAATATATTGATATAAGTTAGCAAAATTTATCGACTGCCTATGTAGCTTCCAACATTAGCTTGGATTGGACTTTCAGTTTTAATTTAATTGAATGATATCTACATACTCTAATTTGATACCTCAGTTTTAGCGTACTGATTATGATACGTTGACCATAAACTTTTACATGCCAAGCAATAACGAGATTTTTCCGTTATTGCTTTGCATTTATACAGGATTTTCTCAATGGCTAAGGCGGGAGTTTCCCGATTTATATATATACTGTATAATGGTTTCATTTGTGCAACTGTTTATCTTTTTGTCCTTCTGAAATGACTCTTGACAATTATATGAACAAGTATGTCAAGATCAGTACAACGTATTTTTATCAGGAGTTCTTCGTAAGTGAGTCGGATAATGTTTTTTGCCAACCCTGTTCTGATTAGAATAAAAGGAATTTCCAAAGTGTGTAGGTAACTAAGGTTTGAATAGGACTACATTTCTCAAGGCGCCTTTGGCGCGGGAGACCCGGGTTCAATTCCCGGCGGGAGCTCATGTGGTTCGGATTCCACGTTAATCAGTAGGTCCACGTCTCATATAGCCTCGCTGCTGAAAAGGGACGTTAAACTCAAAATCAACTCAACTCAACATTTCTCAAGGATAAAGGAGAGTCACAACATTTAAAACATGGTCACAGTATTAAATGTTGCTAATTGCTGAAATTAAAAATATACGAAAAATATTAAATAATTATCTTATTAGTTTAATTCTTGAAGAAAATATCAGTGAGTTAAACCGGTTTTTTTGCTGAATAGTAATCAGGTATCCTAATTCAATATAGCTTTTGGCTCTTTTTGTTTCTGTTTGATGCCTTTAATATGAACAAACTTTTCCATGTATTACAAAAATCGTATAATATATTTGTTTAGTTACTTTCCTTTCATATAATTTTGTTCATACATAGTAGTACTAGTGTTTATTTGATTTGAATTTTTATTTATTTTATTGTTTCAGTGTTTGACTGCCCCTGAATTACTTTCTGTATACGACATAAATTTTCATGATGGTCATATTGATCAGCGTACTTTTACCCTTATGTGTCCAGCACTCATTTTTTCTCAAATTAAGAGAGAGTACTGCATTTCTGTTGCAACACCTGATCGACATACAGATATAGACGAGGAAGTTGCAGAAGTAAATACTAATGCAGGTATGACCCTTAGAATAGTAATTAATTAATTATATTAAAATTAATTAACTATAATTGGAAAAGTACCCTGTTTTATTGTAAGATTTCATGCAAACGAGTTGAGTAGAGTTTTTGCCTTCCGAGGTTAGGTGTATGTTTAAAATGCATGGGATACATTGTAATGGTTTTGAGACATCCACATTCAAATATTTTTCTGTTTGTAAGTACAGTTACTGACCATTACTGAACTTGGAAATACTGCAGTTAGAAAATATATTTAGTAGTTCATAAGCACACAGAATCAGGGATAAATGCAGAGTTGGATATTAATTAAAACAAGGGAAATAGCAAAAGAGAACTTACGTCTAATCATATAGCATCGTAATACAGGAAGAATCATATAAAGAACAAAAATATGATGATCTGTTATTGATTTCACTAGCGTAATACTGTATCTCAGTAAATATCTTCAAACAAACACAAATAGAATATCAGCAGAGTATTAAACGAATTACAATAACAGTGTTGAATGCATCTATGCTATCTTTGTTATTTAACCTATCGGTTTATATGGAGAATCATCTTTCTTTTCTTTGAAAAAGTAGAGAATTTTAATGATGTAATCCTTACTCGTTTGTTAGTCACGTATAGTTAATTGTTCCTTTTTTTTTAGATGACTTTATATTGTGTAGAAATTTAATATTAAATTAAATATGATCATTTATAAAATTTTAATTTTCACGAAGAAAGAAATTTAAACAGAGATGAAGAAATCAGTGAAATTAAGCCATTAAAATTCAGTTTCTATTCCAAAGAAAACAGAAGAATAATTCTCCATATAAATCAATGGGCTAAATAACAAAGACAGAATATTACTCAGTCCCAATAGTTTTTCATATATTGTAATATGCAAAGTTTCTTTCACAGGTCTAAAATAGGTTAAAAAAAACTTCTAAATTTATATACTTAAAACGAAATTTTTATATTTATCTGTTTAGAATCTCGTTAGATGATTTGGTATATTATTTTAATAATTAATTCTATTAACATCTATGATATAATTGTAGCTTAGACATACTTTTCAGTAGTTCTGTTCTTAAATTCGGGATTCGTGCTGTTTCACATCTTCCCGTAAAACACACAAGATGTGATGAAACCCTATTAGTTAAATATTCAATAAAATTGAGTCTTGTTTAACAACTTCAGAAACATTTATCTACTTCTTTTCTTAGGACTGTAAATTTCACTTCATGTTCGCCTCTAAATAAATAAATACCTCGATCTATGTCCTTAATACGATAGATTGAAGTTATAAATAATTTATTTTTATATTTTGGAACAGATATGAAGTAGAGTGAACAATAAACATGTGTAATTGAAGTATTAAAAGTGAAATATGAATAACTAAAAGCTGCATAAACTTATTATATCCTGAAGTTATTCTTTTATATCACAAACTGATTTTTTTTGTCATATATATTAAGTTGGTGCGAGTGAATTCTCCCATTGACGTACATCACGTGACTTTTTTTCAAATGTCACAAAAAAAAAACTACAGTTCGTGCGTAATCAAAATAGTTTCCGGCTGTAGCTACACACTTTCACCATCGCTCAACCAACGATTGAATTCCATGACGAAACTAATTCGGAGTCTGTGATGCGAAGACGACCTCATCATTGAAGTTACTACCTGCCAAGAAGTGATCGAGATGCCGGAAGAGTAGTCGGTGGGAGAGTCAGAAAGATACGATTCATCTGGGTTGATCATCGCTGGATGCTTGCGGACAAGTTTGCGATATATTTCATAAAGTTCAGCACTGAAAAGATCCAGCATTGGTGATTTTGCCTTGATGGAAAAAGACATAATGGATCGCTCCCACAATAGATCACTACTCAGCAACAGCATTTGACGGGTGGGAGGGATTATTTAAAAAACTATCCATCATTGCCCTGATCGTCTGCGATTGTCGTAGCAGATCCAGATCCAGAAGTGACAATACTATGCAAGTAATATCCGCGGTTGTTCTGTACACACAGAGAATTGCACATCACCAGACAACGATTCTTGTTGGTCTGTGTCAACTTATGTGGCACCCATGAGTCCGACCTTTTCACCTTACCGATTAGACGGAACTACTGAATGACAATGGTATGGTGTATGCCTAACTGATTTGCAATTGCACGAATACTTTTTCGACGGCCCACTTCTATGATGACCCTGTGGAGCTAATCAGAACATACTGTTGGTCGCTCCCAGTGGGACTGATTTTTTTAATGTCACCTGCATATAATGTCACAAACCTACGACACGAAATTCCTCTCACCATTCTGGTCCAAATGCACTGTTGGCATATTTTGTGGCTAGATGTGCAGAATTCCCCATCATACGACCTTCTTCAACGATTTTCTGCCTCTTGACTGACTGGGAACCCCCAGTTTGTTTTATCACATATACGTCGTACATGTGACCTTGGTCCATCCTTTGATTGCGTTATAGATTGTTTCCCACAAGAGACGGTATGCGGTGGTATGCCATACCGCCTCTGGTTTTTCAGTAATGAGGACATACCGTCTCTGGTTTTTCAGTGATCAAGACATAGCCGGAATGTTGAGTCAAAATTATAATAAAACATACCGTCTCTGCTTTTTTTCCACCTCGAACACTGCACAAGACATCAAAGGACATTTCAATTGTCCAAACCCAATACTTTTAGTCTGCAAATGCACATTCATACTACACTCCCTCGCTTTCTACTCGTTGCCATCCAATATTAATACAGAGTACGCAGCTGTTTATAGTTATTAACTCTCTATAGATGGTGTTTCTGGACCAGCCACATAACGTTTTTCCTATATATCTCAATGACACAGACTGGAAATTTCCTTTTCACTTAAACTGAAGGTTTCACAATAGGAGTGCGGCTAAAAATAAACATGCTTTGTCAGCTCGGTGATATTCCTAAATTCCTCCAGCTTTTTGCGTCAGTCATGAGAGAACACCGAAAAATAAATAAGCTTTCATACTCCAGAAGTCAAATTATGACTGGGCAAGGCAACGTTGAGAAACGTATGCAGCTAGGAGGTACTAAAAATACCTGGAGTTACAGACAAGATTGTGATACAAAACTCTGGTACTATTATAAGATATATGTTATCAGAAGCAAGATTCCAGAAGTTGGGAAAACTACAAAAAGCAACTGGGAAATCGTCCCGTTGAGCAACGTAACAGAAAGATAAGACTGATCGAATTCTAAAACGACATTCTTCTATTATAGAAGATCAGTGTGTATAATATATATCTCAACGATGAAATGAAGGGCAAAAACGAAATTCCGCAAGAATGTCAAGGATTAGAGTTGAAAATACGACATTAGAAGTAGGAATACCTATATCTATCTAAGAGTAAAATTTTCAGTGAATGAACTCTTTCTGTCTTGATATATGGACCAGAAACGTGAACTTCAACTAAATCCGGTATTTACCCTCTGCTGCCTACAAGAGAAATGTATGCTAGGTATCATCTGCGGAGATAGGAAAAGAATCAGTGTGAATCAGAAAGATCACAGGAGTGACGGATATTACTGAGAGAATAAAAGCATCGAGTGGCAGTGGTCCGAAGATATTGGAAGAAAAAAATGATGAGCAATAGACAATTGACTTGATATCAAAAGATAAGAAGTGACCCAGGAAATGTCATCATACCGTACGGTGCGACGAAATCAAGAAGCATTGTAGAGTAACGTGAGAAGTAATTGCCGAGGGTAGATGATTGAGAAGAAGAGTTAGAAAGGAAATTCTAAAAATGCTTGTCTTCCATTGTGGCTAAGCAATAACTTCTCGCCTTAGTAGTACTTATAATTCGGATCCTATGTTAGTTTTTAAGACTACTCAGTTATTTGCGGTGCTGAAAACAAACTCCGAACAAATATAACTGATAATTTTTGATTCGCTGCTACCGTATGCTCTAACTTGTAATTATTCAAAGTCGTAAGTATATAATAAATTCTTCTCCTTCTCCAATTAATATGACTGCTTCTTCACATAATTCCTGAATTAAAATTCTACTCTACGAGGTTTTTGTTATTCCAGGGTAAACAATTTACAGTTATTTCATATTAGATTTCCAAACTATCTGGGAATAGAATTATAGGAGCCTTTATCCAATCAAATGTTTTAATAGATACAGAATTTAAGGATCTTTTGGTTAAGGCGAGTTCTGCATATGATAGCTTCGTATCGAAGTTTCTTTTTATGTATGGTACACTGACGTTGTGTTTCATTCTCTTGTCTTCTAGTGTGGTTGTATGCTACAATGAGCGTATGTGTAATCAGTTTGTGTGGACTTCTGGGAGTTGCCGTGATACCAGTTATGCAGAAGGTGTTTTATCAGCGCTTGATTCAGTTTCTGGTAGCCTTGGGTGTTGGTTCTTTATCGGGTGATGCTTTGTTACACTTATTGCCACATGTAAGTATTTGTCCTTTCTTATATTTTATGTAATGCCTCTTTCTTACCAAGTGGCTATACTGTGTACTTTCTATATGCGTGATCCCGAGTTCGATCATTGGGAATGCTAAACTTCAAATACAATACAACATAGTGGCATAGATCCCATATTTGAGTTTTGTATTTTATTTAAAACTTGAAAATGGTGTAGTGAGATAACATTACCTTTTTTCTTAACAGGTTTATTAATGTGGGACTGAGAAGTCTAACGTAGCTCCCTTCACGAAAATACAATGTATAGTTACGTCTCATATTAGGTGTGAGACGTCTCATCGTCTACGAGATACGTCTCATCTTAGCTGTGAATCACATGGCCTCCTGTTGTAAATTTATTCTGCGTTCTCCAGAAATAGGTCTCAATTCATTAAGGATTATTGCAATAGTTTCGAGTTTTGGTGTGTTCAGAACCTCTAATAATTTCGTCCATGGTTCAAGACACTTAAAACTTTTCAAATATAATTTACTCCTGGCAATCAACCTGTTAATGAAAAAAAAAATTATGATAATTATTAAGTGAGGCGCCATGTTCCAAAAGTGACTTTTAACGGACTGAGGGAGTGAACTTAATCTTTAGTGATCTTACAATCAGAAGCGATTCCTGTCTATACTTGTACTCGCATGTGTACACCGTGTTAATTTATTGAATCTACTTTTTCGTTACTTAATTGATTAGGAATAAATTTTAAAATAATTTTCCTAACATATGAATTTTCTTCAAAGGAATCATAATGCGTTTCCACATCCAACGAGGGACATTGCAAATACTGTTCGTTCGCCTAACTCAGCTTTGCAAACGAACAATGAAATTTGTAGATATTCGAAGGGGAACAAGGGGAACCGGAAAATCTATACATGTCATGCAAGCTACTCGCATGGAAGAAGGTATGCGAATCCTTCAACACATACGTGTTAAGCTCTTACATTATGTTGTCTTGTTTGTATTTGTGCAGGTTTAGAAATTTTGTTTTGGTGTGACAGCTGAAGAATTTATTATAATGAGTTTAAATCTGACACTTCTGTCATTATTTTCTATTAACTTTGGGAAAACAGTTTCATGATACACTTAGCTTCACGTTGCAGTGTGTCGTCAGAATGTTTTATAGCTGTTTACACAATGTATCTAGAGAAATGTCATGATATAAATATTTATAAAAGTCACAGATTACAAGCACTGTTGCATTCCTTTCTGTTCTTGGTGCATTGTGAAAATCTCGGGTAGATAGGGAAATTTTAAAGATGCGAATCACAATAGAATATTGAATCATAATAAAGTACAATGTGTTCATGTGCTATTTAAAATCTTGCGTATTTGGTTGGTTCGATTCGAGTTTAGCGCCCCTTTCAAGCTCTCATGAATCGAACTCGGGACTCCCACGCCAAAAGCGCATATAGCCATGAGGGAGCTCAAAAATATGCGAAGGTTTTAGATTATTTCTGTTGTGCACATTGAAGTTTATGAAAAGAGGCGATATATTTTTAAATGATCTTCGTTTCTGCTCAGTTTATAGTAATATACTGACAGAGTCTTCTCAGCAAAAACTTATTCATTTTTCTTATTTTCACTCTAGTACACTTGTAATAAAAACTTTTTGGTATTTGTCTACTCAGTAATTTGAAATTTATATTAGTAATACACAGATTTTTGCTTATATTAACTTAAGCTTCGAAATCATTATCATTTTTATTTGATTGTACTAGCAAAATGTTAAATGCAAAACTTTCTGTCTTTTCTAGGCAATGAGTGGTCAGCATACGCATGAAATGGACCATTTTTATAAGGGAAGAATGCATGACGCTTATGAAGCGAGTGAAGAGCATTCAGTAGATAGTAACGTTTGGAAAGGATTAATTGCTTTGGTAGGTTTAGTATTTTTCTTTTGTACGGAGAGATGCTTAACCTTGATAGTAGAATGGAGAAAGAGGAGGGAAAGGAGTAGAAAGGTGAGTTAAAAATAATTTTCATAATCTTTATTATTTACTTACTTATTATCGGTTTCAGCGCCGTGAGGCGATTATGAGGTTCGATGTAACGTCAATTTTGGTTGACTATTCTTCTGAGTAATAAATTACGTGATTTGGCAAGACCTGCTTTTTAATCAATCACTTGTGTGTGGATCTCGATGTAGTTACATTTCTGATTTAAGTTGAATATTGCGTGCTTTTTGAACCCCTGTATAACGTTCAGAATATCCCATGAGTATCATGCTGGAGTCAGTACCATCTATCATAATCACCTTCACGTGTACCAGTTTTTTGGATCTGATTTGTGAATTCCTGGTGTATCTTCGTAAATGTGTCCACCAGTATATGTCTGAAGTCTACGGGTTTGGCATTGTTTCAGTATGTCTAGTTTACCTAATGTTTCTTTATTGTCAGAGTTAAATTCTGCATGTGTTGTGACCGTTTGGTATAGCAGTTGAACACTTTTTAACATCTATCTGCGTATAGCTGTTACAAATTGTTGCTGTGTACTTGTATCCTCTGAGGTACTGGTTGTCATTTACTGTTCGGTTGAAGATTCCTTTGGTATGTTACGTTACTTCCCATTATTCGTGATGTGTACTAAATATGATTGCTGCATGTATGATTGTTTGTATATCTTCGAAACTTGCGTCACGCTGGAACTCTGGTAAATGTTACTGTCCTAATTCAGTAGTTAGTGTTCTTTGTATTCATAATGGTTGTCTCGATAGCAACTCATCATTTTGTAGCGTGGTACTCCCAATAGTTCGTGTGCCGTCACACCCTGCACTGAGTCCAGACCTGCCCTGGCAGCGACCTTAACCATAGGATAACGTTTTTCACACTATTTACATGGATATTTCTGCTTCTACGTGTTAATGGCATCAGTAATTTAACCTTTGGTTTAACAGCGCCGTTACTGTTGCAACGCATGGCTAAGTTCATGATGGTGGTACTTACTCGCTATGTCACAATGAAATTGTGTGTTTTGTTAACTTTTAAGCCGCAACCCTAGCACCATCTAATGCCTCTGTACTGTCTCTCTAGTTGGAGAATACTTACTAGTTATTCGCAACTAACCTCCGTATCTGGAGAGGGTTCACAATCCACACCTACGCTGAGCTAAGTTCCTCCGTAACGGGTGTATTGTTAGTATTATTTTCACTTGGTGGGAATTAAGGTGTAGTTCAGATCCAACACTGAACTGTAAATCTGTGTATTGTGTAGTTCTTTTACTAAAAAGAGGTGTTAAACTTTTAAACTAACTTAATAAACACAGTACAGTTCGCACCAAAATCGATTAAGTTATTCGGCTATGGAGAGCCTGTGTTAGTACACTAACAAACTGAAATTACCGTTTGGCTTGTGTACTTCATTTTTGATTTATCGATACAACAAATTGGAAAAAAGTAGCCTAATTTTAAATATAATAATATCACTTATATTTCAGAGCAAATATAACTAGATCATGTAATTCTATATGAGAGTATGAACACAGGCTCTCAAAAGATTTCAAGACTGAAGTTCGACGAAGATTTTAAGATGCAGTAATTTTGAATGTGACTAATCTATTTGTATGTTCGTCTGATATAGCATAGAGGAAATTCCTTTCAATACATATCAGATATCACTTTAGGGTAGCATGTTTTCTCGGTGCTCCGTTCCAATGAGGGAAAAATGCTTTGAATTAGGGAAGTTGACCAGATTTCAAAACGGGTTAGAAAAATATCTTCTGTCTTGCATTGTAAAAGTTAAGTACTATAGGGAGAATTCAACTTTTCTGTTATGGGAATTAGAATATGGGAAACTTTGTTTACATATGAAGGGTAAGGGGAAGAAAGAAGGAATGTCACAAAACTGCATTTTCGAGAAAACGACGTTTTAATATTGAAAACCGCGTAAGAAGAGTAGGATTAGTTAAATCTTTTGCCCCTTTTACATGGATATTTCTACTCATGCATGGCATATACAATCAAGGGCGCCGATTTGTTAGTAAATTTGGGGGGGGGGGGGCATTCAGATGCAAAAAGCATGTATGAGGATTTTAAAACAAATAGCATTCAAATTATGTCAAATATTGTAAATTTACAAATACAGTAAGGGGGCCCACATGAGCTTTGGAGGGCCCGGGCCCCCTCGGCCCCCCGAGATCAGCGATCAGCGCCCTTGTATACAATCAAATAGTACTAAGAGTCACCAACAGATAGGACAAAGCACCCGATAAAGCTTACACATGGATATTCCTTGTTTTCACCTTACACTTCATATTCGTGTGTTACTGAGTAAAATTACCTTAATAAATACCTGTAGTATTCCTTTGTGGTGATATCTATGCGTGTGTTCCCGATGTCAGTTTTCTGTGGAGGACATTTTCGTACTTACTCTGTATCGTTATTCTATTGAGAAATTACGTGACTTAAGAAATAGTGGACTTATGCGGAGAATAGAAGCAATAACGCTGGGAGCCGATGTGCTGACCACACATCACTCAATTAAATATGCGCTTCTGATCGACAATAGCTCTTCATTGGCTGCAGGTCTAGATGATAGTTCTTGAGAAGATAGTTATATCTTCAAAGAGTAGTCAAAATTACTCGATTAGTTACTAATATATCACTTCTGTATTACAGAAAACTAAAATATATATATATCGGGAATTTTGTGGGAATGATCTATAAATCCCATAAATCCTCAAATGTTGTCAAATATGGTAATTTAATTAATTGAGTGATAGAAACATTAACTAGATTTCTTCGAATTTGTAGTATCCAATTATTAGTGAGTAAGCTTAAAATGTTCAATGTTTTAACTTCAACATCGTTTAAATTTTATTTGCGTAACATCCCATTCTTGACATTTTGTCGTTCCTTCCAAAGCCTTCAGTATAGTATATCAAAGACCCCTTCATGTAGTATCCAATATATGGATCATGCAAAATTTCAGTGAATGTGTGGATCAATTTCTAAGAGTGAGTGTATAGTTGTAAGTATCAATTTGTAATTATATTTCAGGACTCTATACTAGTCATGTTTAAAACAGTTCTCCTGTTTCTTTCAGCCACCAACCAAAGTGAGAGTAATGCGTGATATGGATATTATGGGTAGCAAAACAGTAGGAGAAAAATTATGTAAACATAAATATAGTTCATATCCTTATTGTTACGGAGAAATTACATCAGATTTCATAGCAGGTGGGTACTGAGTTAGTAGTTTTAATAGTTTTAATGTCAGGATTTCGAGTAAGTATTATGTAGTATCATCTTGATTCAGTTCGGGTTGGTTTAGTTGTTGCTACAGGTTTTTTTAAAGATATTTAACATATTTTCCCAGAAGAAAATTGTAACTGATAAACAAATGCGTGAAGAATATATAATACTTTTTTTAAAAAAATGATGTAGTTTATATCGTTTAAGGATTGGTAAATTTTTATGACAGTACTATGGGGTCGTATTGTAGTCAGATATATGATTTTGTAGATACAATAAAAAAATTTGGTATCAGTATTTGTTGGAAAATTGTGTCTTTATAGAGAATATGGTCGTTCATTAATAGAGCGCATACTTCTATCAATAACTGAGAAATTGATTTTTCGAATATATGAATATAACTAATCCTCGTCTGGAGGGAAGGCTCAAGTCTTACAAACTACAAGTCTTATAAACCGGCAGCTGGCATCGAAAAGAGACTTATAATTGATCAAAACAAAATTAAGTACTCACCAAAGCACCCGATCAGCAAATGACTCAAATGTTTCAGCGATAAGTTGCCGTCCTCAGTGGGTATCTCTTGTGGAAATCGACTTTACTTGAAGAACTACATATTTATTTAATTCAGTTTCTTTCATTGTACAAATAATGTTCAGGGTTATTGAATATTTGCTGTTACTTTTCCTAATGAGAAAAAATTAATTGATGTTAACAAGGAAATTGAATAGCAAAAGTTCAATAACCATGAACATTATTTGTACAATGGAAGAAACTGAATTAAATAAGTATGCAGTTCTTCAAGCTACGTAGATTTCTCAAGTAATACCTACTGAAGATAGGACAACTTGTCACTGAAACGTTTCCATCGATTTGCTATTCGATTGCTTTGGTACGTCCTTAATTTCATGTTTTGATCATTTTAAATGTATCCTGTTACATAATTAATAAGACTTACACATGCTTAGTAAAATTAAATAAAGGAATAACATTAAACGTTACATTTCTGCTATTAAAAGAATGAACCTCTAAATGTTATGATGAATCTAAAAATGACAATCTAGGGCAAAGTAATAGCAACTTTGACATACTGTTACATCCTTTGAAGAATAGAATTAATAGGGTTTTTTTTTTTTTTTTTTTTTTTTTTTTTTTTTTTTTTTTTTTTGCCTATTTTAACACTGTTTGAATAGCAATATAATTTAAAAGATAGTCTGTGCTTGATATGGTTTCGTCTTTATTTGTTATACAATGGTTTATGTACACTGATTAGTAGAAACACCTGTAAATGAAGAGAAACAGTTGTCAGAAGAAAACCCTTATTGATAGGTCCTCTAAGCATGAAAGCGGATTGTCACTCAACCGTCGTCCGACTGCGGTGCAAGTAACAGAACAACTCAAACAGCACCTTTTACAGCCTGGCCTCGAGTTGCATGACCTGAACATATGGGATCTGATTGCGCGGGCGTAAGAAACTGCTAATAAGAAACCAGGACGCTCCAACACTACTCCAATGTTGCCACGAACATATGCTGATGATTGGAGTGATATGTTCTTATGTCATCATTCATCTTGTTTCAAACTACCGGCCTTAGTTGTGTGTGCGGACACCCAGAAAATGGTGTAGTCCTCAGTGTCTCCGCCCAACCGTGAAATATGGCGGCTCCAGTTATGCCGGGCTTTCTTTCGTCTAATCATTGTGAATTGAATTTACAAGATAGCGATGACAGTCCTGCTCGTAGAATAAAAGCGGAATCAGAAATTTTGTGATATTTATGTTGTTTTCCATTTTTCGGTTACTCACACGTGTCAGTAGTAGTACAATATTGTTCAACCAGCATCATATTGTTAACTTCACATATAAAGAAACCTGAAACTCCCGTAGATTACCAATTATGAAAAGGAACATCATTTAAATTTTATTCCTTTAAAAAAAATCAAGTACAAGTGATTTAAATAAAAAATCAACGATAATTTTTTTGTTCAACACCTCTTCTGAACCTCAATGTAATTGAACATATATAGTTCGTTTTGGAGACACGAATGCAGTGCAATCGTGGGACGTTAAACTGAAAGATTTCATTTTATTTCTCTACGAATGAGCGCAAAATTCCGTTTCCATCCTCTTTAAGAAAATTGAGTGATGCATTGTACACTGAATGGTTTAATATTCCACTTTCTGTTATTCACGACCTCTATAACTCCATTCCACGTCGCATGGGAGCTGTTCTTAGGGCGAAAGATAGCCCAATGCCATATTAATCTGATAAGTTTCACTTTATACAGGTGTTTGTATTAGTTTGAAAACCATGTGTATATGTTCGTGTGTTTTGTGTGTATGTTACCACTTTAGTGTTTGGAAACTATCGTTTCGAAATATCATTGTCGATATAACGAAGAAAGAAAAATAAGTTTCGATAAAAAAATATTAATTATTTAAATGGCCTAGTTTTTCTTTTGTTTGTTTGTTTGCTTTTTAAGAACCAACAATATGTCGTTCCCTATTAGGCTTCACTTAACGGTTAGAGACTAAGATTTAAAATAGCCTTGTGAAAAAAGCACAATGTGTCACTGGAAAGTTAGAGAGAAGCCTGATCAGAATAAGCTATCAGTAAAGGTGTATACCATATAGGAGAACGTACTTTTATTTCTTCTTCTGTAGAAAAAATAAATAAATAAACAAATAAAATTAAAAGTTCTAAATTTGTTGTGTCTAATGTATAATCTTTTCAATCATTTGTATAGAAGAACACCACGCTTGCCTTGACGAAAAGTCTGACAAAAGAATTACCAAGATGTTAGACTACAATGGAAAGTACTTAGGAGGTAACAATCCGGAATTTGCCCGTATTGTTGAGCAACCAGAACATTCCCAGTGTACCTTACCTCATTCACACATGAACAGCGGAGAACAGATGTCGCCCGAAGAAGCCATTATTAAAAGATCATACCATGATGTGAAACAGAATCACCAGATTTCTGAAACCAAATTAGCTGAAAACGTGGCAGAGGCTGAAAATACGGACGATGAAGGTTACACTGTTATAATCAGGGAACACGAAAATGAGCACCACGGACACTCTCACGCACATGGCCATGTTCATTCACCGCCAAAAGATATGTCTTCAGTCGTCTGGATGGTTATCATGGGTGATGGCATTCACAACTTCACAGATGGCATGGCGGTTGGAGCAGCGTTTGCTGCCAGTATTGCTGGAGGGTTTTCCACTGCCATTGCAGTCTTTTGTCATGAGCTACCTCATGAATTAGGTAAGTTTTCCATATTATCATAATATTACATAGTTACATTGTTTAGTTGGATTGTGTGCTTGCTTAGTTATTTAAAAACAAGTTTGGGTTTATATCCTTGTTCCAAAATTCAGTTCATTTTTTAAAAGTATGGCTGTAAATAACTATCAGTTGTGTGTTATGATATGGTACTGAAAGGGACGCTAAACTCCAACCAAGAAGCATTAGAAAAATGTGATTAACTCTATTTTTCTCAGAATTTCAAGCGAACTAAAATAAAGGGCCTAAAGAAAAGGGTAACGCTTCTTAAGTATAGCTTTAAAAAAAAAATATATATATATATATTTTTATAAAGCACTTTACGCTTTCAGTTCTATTCGGAATTGGCTGCACCACAGGACAATAATAGGCGAGACACATTGCATTCAGAAAATATTGCACCCAAATACACATGTTTGTGTATGAAGGGTCTATTGTACAGCAGATATATGAATAACTGGCACTGTAAATGTAGCACGAAGTGTTTCTGTACAGTTCATATAATGTTAATATACGTATAAAATACGTTATCTACCATTTTTATTGTGCTATTCTTTAAGTTGAGTTTAGGAGATAGGGGAACGCTTGTGTTATATGGTAAACGTTAATGTTAATGAAAGAAAAAGTAGAATAATCCGTGATCGCGAATTTCTATCTCCACACATACACAATTTGAGCTCTGTATGTGTGTCATGATTACGTCTGTAACAGTAACGTAGCTAAAGGCTCGAGGCCTCCAGCAGACAGCATTGAGTGAAGTTTCTTCTGCATGTTTTTATTGAAAAGACAATACGAGACACTGGCCGATTATTAAACTTTTAAGAACTTAATGATAATACAACGCTTGTGAAATTCATCACTATAGATCGGAAAGCACACTATACAGTGCTTTAAAAAGTCATATGAGCAGTGGCGAAGCGTAATCTCAAAAGTACGGTAGGCCCAACAAACTAATAACACAAATAACATTTAATGTATAATAAAATGTTTAAAATTAGTCAGAATTATATTTTCCTTATTGAGTTAAAAAAAAAAAAAAAAAAAAAAAAAGAAAACTACCAAATTTATTTATTTTAAAGAACTTTCTTAGCTGCATTTTTAAACACTGTTTAGAGTTGAATTTATATGCATGTATACATAGTAGTTTTTTTTTTTTTTGTTGTTGTTGCTTAATTTAACAAGAATGAATAAATATATAAGCAAAAGTAGACGGAAATTAGTCTATTATTATTATTATTATTATTATTCAACAAATATTTACATGAAGGAAAACACCCAATTTGTATTAGTGGAATATTCGTGCGTTCCAGCAGTTTACTCGCAATAAGATAGGATTTAGATGGAGCATCTTCATTTAACTTTCCAATCACTAAATTTGCTACATTTTACATCCCAAAACGTCTGTTGTTTCGTCCACAGAAATCCAAATATTTGAACTACCTATTTCTGCCCTAATGATATCTATAGCTCCTATAACAAACTTCGAGATAACACTTGCGAAGAGTGGATTCGTCAGGAATTGACGCCCGCAGTACTTCTCCAGAAAAGCACGGTATTTTGATACTTGAACTTTGTTCCAAGGAATGTTTGCTGCTGTCATTGCTTGGTACAGTTCTTTGAAAAACTCACTCACTTAGTATCTTGATGCATTTGTGTCAAGAGTACTTTTTTGTAGTTCGCAAATTTTTATTTCTTGCATGGAGTGCACTTCGTACATGTTGTTCTGAGATTTCATTGAACATCCCATTTTTTTTATTGCACACTTGGCACAACACCACTTTACCGTCCGTAGTAAACGCATCATCGATAGTTACCCACGACCGCAATTTCGCGGATAAAGTTGAGGCAACCGGAGCCGTTTCTAACTTCGACGGTCAATACAGAACACGTGCGTATTACAACTGTAATATTAGAGTACTGTCCTCCTGTCATTTAGTTGAACAAGCGAAGTTCTTTGAAAGCTTAGGCTACCTGTTATGATATTGCCATTGTCGCCAGCTTCTTGAAATGAACTCTTGCAGTAAATTCCTGGAAGCACACTAGCATACAGTTTTAACTTGAATTGCAGGATTTGCTTTCATCTTTTTTCACGTCCGACCTCCGATAACAATCAAATAGACTTCATTTTAGAAATTTCCTGGCCAGTCGCCTGTCAGACACGTGATCTGTCTTCCTCCAGAGCTGAGAATAAAGGGCGCTGCTAATGTACCTCGGAGGAAGGATTTTTACTTGTTTCTTGTTATATTTCTTTTGTTATTGGCGAAAATTCTGCGAAACATGGTTTGACAAATACATTTTTTTAAAAAAAAAAAAAAAGAGAGAGAGAGATTTCCCTTTCGGTAAAGAAACGGAAAGATAGACATGACAAAATTGAATCTAGATGCAAGCCTTGCACAGTTGAAGAGTTTATTTTTTATTTTAATTTAAAATTTCAGTAAACGCAAAATAAGTATTTGAGAAAAAGATCTTGAGACGAATATTCGAACCCAAGAGGAACGGGAATGGGGAATGGCAGAAACTTCATAACGAGGAACTACATAATTTATACGGTTTACCCAACATCGTTAGGGTCGTCAAGTCTAGGAGGCATAGGTGGGCAGGTCATGTGGCTAGAATGGAAGAAATAGAAACGCTATCAAAGTCTTGACAGGAAGACCAATCGGAAAACGACCATTAGGAAGACCTAGCCGCAGATGGGAGGACAATATTAAGATGGATCTCGCAGAGATAGGAATACAAAGTAGAAACTGGATCCAATTGGCTAAGGATAGAAGTCAGTGGAGAGCTTTTGTGAACGCGTCATTGAACCTCCGGGTTCCATAGGCCATAGAGTGAGTTAGTTAGTTTTTTAGTTAGTAAACGCAAAATTTTAAGACAGTTTTATGAAAAAAAAAAAAAAAAAAAAAAGGTAATATTGGTCAAAATATGTAATATGAAACTTGAGTTGAGCACCCTACAGGTGTGAATCACAAATATTTAAGGATTTGACGAACCTACATATGAAGGAAAAAATATGTAATTACATACAAATCCGGACATTACTGATTAGTGTCATCTGTATTAACATCAGCTTCTTTCGTATCGGTATTATGTTTTCTTGTCTTAATGCCACCTTCTGCGAAGTCTTCCATTTTCAAGTGTTTCCTTTCTGTTTGTACGGATCTTAATATACATGCTGATACCAAGTGGTGTAATCCAGTGCAGCTGAAATAACGTTTTCCATAAGCCTGACACTGTTCTTTTATATGTACTTTTCTACATTTCTTGCATCGAATTGGATCTTCGTTTGTCTGGCTTGTAGAGCGAAATGCCGACGAATCTTGAGCTCGGTGATTCACTTTTCTTGGCTTACCTAGACCTCTCAGTGTATAACCAATTTGCTTTCGTTTAGATTTCAATTCCGCGATCTCTGCTCGTAATTTGTCAATTATTTGGTCCCGTTTCCTGAACTCGTTCAAGATTCATATTTGAAACTCTTTTTTTACTTTGACTTTCCAACTGTTGTAACATAAGTTACACGTAGATTCTTTGCCGTTAGACTGCACCATTTGTTAGGGTATAATTGTAAGTAAGCGAAATATTACTTCAACTAGATTTCAAATATACCTAAGTCAACCAAAGAATGTAGATAACTCGTTCTCTTCAATATCAACCTTTATTTGGCTTATACCACAACCACAAGCTGCTAAACTTCCTGTATTCCACAAAATATTCCAATAATGTAAGCCACCTTGACATTACATTAAACCTAATATATCAGTTGCCACTCTTGGCCCTTCTACCTAAATATTAATATCTTAAGCCACTTATAGCTCCAATCAGACACATAAACAACTACAGCCACTTATGGCTCCATTCCTACAACAACTCAATTGCACATTATTTATATTCATAGTAACGCTTTTCTTTTGTTAGTACAATTTCCTAACTCCATGTCCGATTGTTCACAATCAATACCTTCGCAGATACCTTGACAAAAGGTTTTATATTTCCTTACTACATCTGAGTAAATATGTATGTCAGCAATGAAAATTAAACAAGTTATAGAGTAATAGACAGTCAAGACTATGGCAATTCATCTCGTTCGAAAGGTTTGTTGCCTTTTCTAAAACCTGACTTTCACACTGTTTCAAGACATTATAAATGTTGTATTTGTATATGCTTCTTGTGTAACGTAGCCAACATAAGAAGAACGAATTTTATCGATTTCAACATATAAGATGTCTTGGTGAAATTTTTCATTTACTCACCAGACAACTATTTTTCATATATTCAACAGGCAACTATACGGTAGCGCTGTTATAGCCTGCAGTTCGTTTTGTTTCTTTTTAACATCTACGATAGATATGAATGCCGACACACACATCTTGTTGTTGAAATATCTAGTTAGAGTAATTGCCTTTGGCACGGGAGACCTAGGTTCAGTTTTTAATGGGAGCTCATGTGGTTCGTATTCCATATTAAGCTTAGATTCACACCTCATATATCTCGCTGCTGAAAGCGCCACTAAACTTCAATCCAACAACCAGTCATTGTCCAGATTGTTTGGTTCGTTGACTTAAGATTTCATTTGCTGTTACTACCCTGTTTAGCGCCGAAGCTATATGATCTACAGCTTAACGTGAGGTCCAAACTATGTGAACTCTCACCAGAAATTGGACCCACGTCTTCCACGCCTAAGGCGCCTGTGTTAATCATGTAGCCACGATAAGGTTCTCGTTTTCTAAAAGTGTAGCCTTGTTTTCAAAACCTTGGCCACCCACCTTGCTGAGAAAATGATATTCTGCTGATCGGACATCGGAAATTCAAGTAGTTTGGGTCTAAATAAAGATCTCTAGACCGAAGAAATCCACATTTATTGAATTTCATTCCGACTATAGGTAAGAGTGCATTTGGTAGGCTTTTTGAAACAAAGGTGTGTAGTCAAATTGTTTTGAACAAGACTGGACATTCATAAAAAAGGAATTAAGCAAGATCTTTGAGTAACAGTTGCTTGCTTTTATTCACAGATAGGGCACATGCGTTGTAAAATACGCAGAAATATTCTCTGATATTTGTCGCTGATGTTGGTAATTTTCTAATTTCGTTTTTATTGACGTAATTATACTTTATGTATGTTTATTAATCAGAAACATCTTGTTTGCTTCTTTTTTTTTTCTTTCTTTCTTATCTCAGTATGAAATTTCCTTTTTACAGGAGATTTTGCTGTCCTGCTGAAAGCCGGGATGAGTGCTCGTCAGGCGATATTCTATAATATAATATCTTCTCTTCTGTGTTTTGGTGGAATGATTCTTGGAGTATTTGTGGGAAATATACCATCGGTTTCTCTATGGATTTTCGCGGCGGCAGCAGGAATGTTCATATATATTGCTCTTGTAGATATGGTAAGTTTTCTTTGTTGCAATAGTTGTTTTAAAATAGTTTCTAGAACTTTCTCGTTCTTCCCCATAGTGTACTATTTAAAAATTCGCTCGTACGTGCAGACTTACCGGAGAAAAATTGTGTAGAAATCGTCCGTGTACTGAAGACGATTCCTATTGTAACAAATTATATAATAATAAATCTGGTTTACAATAAGGCTATTGGAAAGTACATGAATTTAAAACTAAAGCACGTGGTAGCGATTATTTTATCAATAACCGTGTGGAAGATACCTAAATATAGTCTTCTAGTTTCCCACCTCTCTTTGAAATCCCCTTTATTCTAATCCACAGTTGAAATTAAATGATTTTTCTTAAATCTATTTTTATTATATTTTTGCCATTATTTAAAGCCAAAGTATTAGAATTTCCTATGTAAGGTTATGAAAATACTGCTTTTTAAAGCAAGATGGGTAAGCGAGATTTTTTTGAACAAGACTACGAAAATTCATATTTTAAAAATTTGTCTATAATGCTTTTGGAAGACAAATAGGAGCATAATTTGCTAGAAAGTTAAAATCTATTTTACCATTGTTTTAATAATGGTAAGGTCCAGAGTTACCAAATTTCATGGAACTAACAAAAGAATGCCTCATTTCAAGTATTACATTTAAAACGATACGCTTGAAGAAAGGAGTTATGCAAACATGAGAAGAAAAAAAAAAGTCTTTTTCAAAATTGTTGTTCTGGCTTTGTGGGGAAGACTGTTTAAATACTCGGAGTGATAGGGTTTAGAATTTGAATTAGTTAAGGGAGCCAATAATTAGAAAGATAGGTATTTGTGCCATATACAGGAACGATACACACTGGTCGGTGATATTCAAGAACTAATCCTCACCAGTGGGGGACTGTAATGAAATTTTAAGAACAAAATAAAAGAAATCGTATTTTATAAGACATATTAACAAATTTTATTCTGTTAAAAAGAACATTCAGATAAATTGCAAACGTTTTTATTTTTATTTTTATTTTATTATTGTTTTGTATTGTTTTTAGAAATGGGAATTTTAAAAATCAAAATATATTTCGTTAATTATGCCATGAATATCTAAATGACACAAAATAAATTTTTAAGTAATTTTTGATGGTTAATTAGGTCTCAGACAAAACCCTGAAAACGATCACGTATTCTCATATCATTAAATCATTAGAAAAAAAAAACAGTAATTCTGGATAACCTCGGGTTTGAAACTAATGTAAATTGTCAAGTATAAAAAGGTGCCCAAAAGACTGAAAGGGCATTCAGAACCTAACTGGAAGAAAACAAAAGCATGGGTGTACAGTATAAAACCGATGGTGCCATAAGACAACCTCTCTTAATGTAAGTGATATTTTTCCTTTTATATACCAAAACATTGTCACTTTAGAATCCAAAGCTTAACGTTTAGTTTCCTGCATTATTGCAGAAAGTTTTCTTTTTATTAGCTAACTTTTTCTCTATGTTTAAATACTGGGATGGTTGGGGTTTAGAATTTGAATTAATTAAGGGAGCCAAAAGTTTGAAAGTTTTTTTTTTTCTCTTAAATTGAACTAGATGGGTAAAATTAAAGTAAAAGGCAAACGTTTTTATTTTTTATTTTATTATTATTTTACAAAAATAGTTTTATTTACATATAATTATAGAATTTAGTTTATGAGACAAATGGTATTAGAAAGAAAGTTAGCTATTAAAAAGACAACTTTCTGCGATAAGGCAGGAGACTAGACGTTAAGCTTTGGACTCTTAAAGTGACAATGTTTTGGTATACAAAAGAAAAAATGTAAACATTAAGAGAGGTTGTTTTATGACACCACCCGTTTTGCGCTGTCCACTCCTGCTTTTGGTTTTTCGAATTAGGATCTGAGCGCCCTTTCAGTCTCTTGGGCACCTTTTTGTATTTAACAATTTCCATTAGTTTGACCCCGAAGGTTTCTAAAATTACTTTTTCTAATGACTTTTAATGATATAAGAGAATACGTGATCGTTTTCAGGCTTTTGTCTGAGACCTAATTAACCATCAACACACTTAAACTGTTTACTTAAAAATTTATTTTGTGTCATTTAGATATTCATGGCATAATTAACGAAATATATTCTGATTTTTAAAATTCCCATTTCTAAAAACAATACAAAATAATATTGGTTATTTGAATGTTCCTTTTAACGTTAGAATAAAAATTTTTAATGTCTTATAAAATACGATTTTTTTTTTTTTTTTTTTTTTTTTTTTTTTTTTTTTTTTTTACTTTGTTCTTAAAATTTCATTACAATACTATAGAACGTGAAATAATGGCCAATGCTTTAAACAGGACTAAATCCCATAACTATTAAATCTTTTGATAGTAAGGAAAATATATATTTATCCCAACAATCGATATGTTTGTTTATTTGGCTTTGCGTTTTCTGTTTATTTTGTTTGTTTTATCATTCTGAACCATGCTAATAATGATAAGTAAAGATAGTAAAACCAATTCTATTGATTCTTGAAGGAGGGAGGTTGTTATGGAAAGAGCAAGCGTCTTTAGGAATAATATATAGTCCCTCAATCCTCCACGAGAAAACTCCCTACGCCACGGGATTTATGCCTTAATATGGCAACACTGAACTCATCGCAAAGAACGCGAAACTGAAAGATAAAAGAACCAAAATTGTGTAACGTCATCAGTAATACCAATCACAAAACACAGGACCACTAGTCGTTTAAACACCCGACTGATTCTCTTCGGTATTTGTGGAAACCCATTCAGGAGATTACTTGTTATAAATAACCTAATTTTGATTGTATTTCTTTAAAAGCTCGGAGATACTACTATATTTTTAAACGCTGCTCGGACGCGTTTCTTTCTTTCCTGCTTTCTTTTTTCTTTTTCTTTTTCCTTGGAGAAAAGAGGTGTTTGATAACCCTAATAGTGAGAAAATGTTAACAGGAGCGTATGTTCTGATTTAACAACGAGTAGATCAGGCTCTCAGCGTAAAGCGAAAATGACGAAAACTTAAAACACCTCTGCCGTGACATCATTTATAGTATTATAGCATTTCTAATGATTGTGTTAATTGTGTTTATTAATAAATGAATATGTTTTTATTTTTATTTATTTATTTATTTATTATTTATTTATTTATTTTTTTGGCAGATCCCAGAACTGACAAGCAGTCATTCCAAAGAAGGAGGCTCATTTTTCCAGTTAATTCTGCAGTTCCTAGGATTACTGTCTGGCCAAGGTATTATGCTGTTAATTGCTCTGTATGAGCACGACTTGAAATATATCTTCCAAGACTAAAAACAAAAGCAAGAAATGTTACATTTATTTGTAACAATACATGTGTTGACTTGCTAATGCACTTTTAAAGTGCCAAGTGATATATATTTTTTTCACGTTGCATTTTCATGATGCAACTGTAAGCTCACAGTGTTTACCTGTGTGCTCCACTTGAGAATTTATTACATATATGAACAGCTTTATTTGTATTATTATTTTTTGTTTTGTTTTGATAAACACTGTGTATACAAAGTACAACACTAGATTCTTTTTAGAAATAATCTACTTTACACATCTTTTTTTTTTTTTTTTTTTTCATATAACTGCCGTTAAGTTCATTTGTTGGCGTGTATGGGGACGCCTAACAAGAGAAGAGAGAAAAGAAAAAAAAGTAAAGTAGAATAATTATAACTGTGATATTTGTACTGTGGTGTGCTATCACTATAGAATGTGTGAAGATTTTGTCAGTCTCTTACAACAGTATTCACCAAAAAAAGAGAACATGACCAGAACTAACAAGAAAATGTATTATTTGCAGCCGTTAACTGATTGTTTACTGTGCAGTTTTACTCAAATCAAAGTCCAAGAATGCCTTTTTGTGTGGACATTTTAAAGAACTAATACTGATATAATGAAAATAAGTTTTTCATGTATAAAAAATTGTAATTACTTATATGTAATACTTTTTATATATATATGTAGTTGATATTTGTTACGTATTTGAGAAGCATTTGAAAAACTCACATTATTAATGTAGGTTATATATATATATATGTAACGTGTATGTAGTTTTGTTTTTGTGTGTAGCCTGCGGAAAACATAGTTTCACGACTTTGTTTTGTTAATAACTAGCACAGGTAGAGTGCGTTTTTTAGTTTCAGTTAAATATAATAGAGCCTGAGAACATTCTTAGGGCTACTGGATGGTAATGTATTTGCATTTTTGAAGATGAAATTTTACGACGACGATGATGATGTTTACTAGTAGAACCAACTATTATTTTGAATATTTGATCTTACACATTAATGCATGTACAAATTTAAAAAGTATGCGTTCATGTACTTTGAGCATTGGTAGTTAAAAGAAGACTCAGACGTTAGTTATATAAAGTAGCGCCTTAGTTTACCAGTCAGAATTAGTTCTGCAGGCACTTGCTAGGTGTAAGAATTCTGTTATTATTAAAATTGATATACACAGTGATTGTTTGTAAATTTAGTCGTACGTATGTTTTGTGTTCAGATACATTGAAATAATCTGGTTGCAAACGTATTTACAAAGACTGGTGAAGTAAGTCCCCAAACACGAAGGGTGTTTTATATAAGAGGTCTATATAGCAGTGGTAGCTAAAAGAAAGAAGAAAAAGTTAAAGTTAGATGTTATTTTCCTTGTTTTAATTTCGATTTTGATAAGAAAAGGATCTTTTGAAAGCGATGAATGGACGTAATTAAATCACAGGTTGAATGTATAGGTGGACTAGTATTCGGGAGATGACATTAGTGATAATGTGTAGGATGTGATATTACTGTACTAAAACGTAAATCACTAATGCACTAGATAAAGGGGGAAAAAATAAAATAAGTTTCCTGTTTCTGTAATAATTGCATATTCTTTGGCAAATACGGTAATTAGTTTAACATTCCTTTTTATTAGTTTTATATAAAGATCTTCAAAATTACGTGATTAGCTCCAAAATTCTTACATGTTCTACATCTTACAATATATTGATGCAAGATTTTCGTATTTTTCTGTTGTTACTGTTGTAATTGTGATGGTTAAGGAAAATTTTCAATGGGAGGAATCTCATAAATGTAATTCTTGGTGAATTTCTCTTCTTATCCCAAAGAGTCATCTTGCGTGAATCCGTGGTAGTACGATTTAATAGAATTTATTCCAAAAAGCGATCGAAAAACTTATGGCTGCGGTCCGTTTCAAAACTGGGAGAGTTTCCATTGAAAGTTAGTTGATTACTCAGCTACGTAATGCACACGTATTCGAGATTTGGAGGTTCACAGTTTGTTGAGATCTGGAGTTCGTTTTTCCTTCTGTGTGTGGAAAATTTCTTTCCCCAAGCGGAATCTCGAGGTATTATATCCATTTTATTATGATTTTTTCCAGAAATTGAATTACTTTCCTCCTTCCAAATAGTAGTAGTATTCGAAGAAAATTTCGGCCCGTGAAATCTTGGTCATGTTAATAGCATACAAAATTCACTAATATTCAGGTTGACATAGAAGAATATGGCTTATAAAACCGCAGGAGAGCTTCGTTGTTTTTTTTTTTTTTTTTTTTTTTTTTTTTTCTTTCTTTCTTTCTTTAATGTTATGCTTCTGTTTCATATCATCATTAAAATCATTTTGGCGGATCCAAAAGTTCATGAAAAATATAATCAATCTTCCCTCAACAGTTGAGCTTTTGCGCGAACTATTAAATAAATAGTACTATTGTCCTAACCTGAATTTTGACATTGAATGATCGGTAGTATACAGCTAACTGATCATTCACTGTTCCCAGGTGCTTTGCCAGGTTTGGATTAGGACACTTCGTTAACCCACCGATAGCTCTCTGACTGATATTTGTTATAGTGCATTTGGTATTAAAACTGAAGATTTATAGTAATAAGTCAGTTACTAACATACTATTTACTATTTTTTTTTAAGTTACTCTTAACATTTGTACTTAGCTTTGTTTTGCATTGTCATCGCCCGAGTACTATATGCAATTTACCTGATAACATCTGTCCATTTATATACTTATGTAATATTACATTTCAATAAAATATATCTTTATATGTATATTTACATAATTATACTCAATCTATATTACTGTTTAAACAGATTATATTTTGCAGCGTTTTATAATATGAAAATAAAGATTGAGTTTCGTGTACTCATTTATACAATGTATAGCTCGGCAGCAGATTCATTTTCGTCACAATTATGTATTGAGACTACGAGATTATTGAGTACAGTACATTTTGTTATTACTTTTTTAAAGATAAAAATAAAATACTTCTAGTTTTAAAAATCTTACGTCTGGAATAATTATTTTGTTTTCTAACATAATAAAGAATTTGTCATCCATACAGCTATAACATTTATGTTAATGGTTATAGACTGTCCTCTGACATAGTTCGTTAATCAACTTAGTATTTTATGCAGTTGGGTTTGTTAACTTATAAGAATGCCTGCTGTTCTCTCTCTCTCTCTTGATAAAATCTTCCGTCTTAATCGCGTATGTTTGGTCCTTTGTCGTTAAGCAATGATTAAGAAATGTCACTTCCGCCTTTGTATTTCTTAAGCAGTCCTTTTTGAACACTTGTCGTAATACACTATGCGTGTGCTTTTACATTTTAGTTACTGATTAAATAGCTTAAACACAGTTATAGCGTAGATATTGTTTCTGTACTTCATCCATTGTCTTGCTCTAAGTATGGCAAAGATATTAATATTATTAGTTACAAGAGAGTATTCACTTTTGGAATTCGATGTATTGTGATTCCTTCTTATTCTACAAATAAGAGGAAATCAGAAATATGTTGGTGATTGACGAGTATGCACTGATTTTATTTAATTCAAGTCATAAAATATTGAGTTCCATTGTGTAAGTTATAAATCAGTAAAAATGAAAGGTTTCAATCTCACCACTCACATAGGTCAATTCTTTCATATGATGTTTCAGAACACCTTGGGCTTTTTAATTAGAACCAAAAATTGAAAGGATAAAATTGTTGAGAAAATATACAGATATTGCCGAGGCTTGTGAAGTAAAAGGCTGTTATTATAAATCAATACTTTAATTTATGAACATAATCTCGAAATTTCGTTTATTGAAAGAATTGTTTCAGAATTTGAAGATAGATATATATATATATATATATATATATATATATATATATATATATATATATATATATATATATATATATATATATATATATATTATCCATATATGAGTTAACTTATGTACTTGTATAGTATAATTGCAAATTCTAAGTAACTCAGTTATCAATTTTCACATTGGCTATGTGATTTCTGTTTCCGGTAATGGTTCTGAAAATTCTACGAAAGTATCTTTGCATCTTCAATCTAGAAGGAAACTAATACTTACAGTGGAATTCAATATTTTGGCATAACTTAAGAAATTATCTGAAGAAGATGGTATCTGTAAACTTATTTGCTTGTTTGCTTTTCATCCACACATGGAGAAACCTGGAACAATATCAACATTTGGCCATTTAGCGATCTAGTACTTAGTAATATAAAACAAAGTAGTCAGTATTTAAGTTTGTTTATTCCTGTGTAATTTTATGTCCGATTGTATTTTCGAGCGGTTGAATTACACAGTAATAAGAATATCTCAAACACAATGATCATTTTGTTTTGAAATACTGTCTAATTACAAGGCAGCTACAATGTCCGATGTGTTTGCGTTAATTTTTCCATTATTGTGTTAAAAAAATAAATAAATAAATAAATAAAAACAGCGAGTACTTAGAGATATTCGCTTAAAGGTTTTCTGTATAAAAACTTAGTAGGATATCTCTTAACCTTCAAAACTTAGAATTTGCTTTGTATTTGCTTTTGAGCCTGGAAAACATGTACAAATTTTGGAATTTGATCAGAATGCTTGATTTTTTTGTATCATTTTAACTTATTTTTTAAATGCCCATTATATGAATATCTAAAAAAGAACATTATTTATCAAAACTATTGTACTGATAATTACTGAATTTAACTGAATGATTCATTTTAAGTAAATAATATTACAGTAAACTTAATAGTTTAAATTATTTTTTGAGTACTAAAATTTTAAAAAGTTACGTAAATTTTGAATCTGATGGAAGAAAGTATTTCATGTAAATTTTTCTTTTGTTGCACATACAAAGTTATTCACTGTTTTCAATTTTTAATTAATGTGTAAGAGACCTAAAAATTTCTTACGAAATCTCGTGACAATGTGATTTTTAGCCAAGAAATGGATATTTGTTTTATAACGACTTCATTCAAAAATAGTATTTGTTTTAGATTATGGAAATATATTTGATACATCTTTTAGTTGATCAACAATTTTTGTTTGCAAGAAAATAAAAATAGGGTGTCTATTGACCTGGAAAAAACCTGAAATTTAACCAGAAACATGGATTTGTTTTCAGTTTTCCAAAGTAACCTCCAAGAGGAATATGCAGTAACATGTAATCTTATAAATTAACATATGCTTAGAATTTAAGAATTGTTAAAAACTTACTCACTAGTAAAAACAAAATGTAAAAAGTTGCTACTACCAAGGTATATGAATCTCACGGTTCTGCTTGCTGCATATTTTTATTAACTGCCTTCTGATAAGGGCTATTAACAATAACAACTTTTCTTTATTGAAAAGATATAGATCTAGAAAATAATGTATACACACATGGAAAAACCTTGGAAGTTAAAAACAAACATTTAGTATATACCTTTGAAAGTAACATTATCATACGGTAAATGTTCTTATTGCACTGATTAAAAGGAAAACAAGTCTCCTTGGAATTTGAAAATAAACATTAGGTAAGCTCCTATTATTATATTGGCATTTGAATAGTTACAGTTTACTGCTATTAGCATACATGTTTTATTCCTTCAACTATAATTTCCGCAGTCGTATGTACTTTTCCATTCAGTGAATTTTACAGTAGTTTTGGTTCACATTCTGGTCCATTATAATTCATTATAATCGATGGTTTATGTTGTTAGAAAATGTGGTTGTCCGTCATCTTGTTTAAAGAGCCGTGCCCTGCAAATAGATTTCGCTTTATATTTACGCATGAAAACAAAGGTTATCGGATACAATGAATATATTTGGCATCAAAGCGAATATACGCTAATTCAAATTCTTAATTGGTCCATTAGATACTAGTGTCTAGCTATACCACAGGATTTGGTATCATGTATGTCGATTTACAATGGCAAGCAACTAAGTTTCAACACACACTGAAAATGATGTATACTGCTAATGTAACCGTGTAGATTCAAATTTTTCCTTTCTTAAATTTAGAAGCAGGTAGTTCTTTCACTGGTAGAGAAATAAATGAATACGATTTTTTTTCTGATATTACATATTTTAATACATTGATGTCAGTGAGCAATAAATCTACTATTAAATTGTATTATAACGTGCACCATTCATTTATAAACTATTGCTTTGCCTTGTGTTCAATTTAAGTAAAGAATGTTAGTAAAATATTGGTTCTAAGACGTTTATTCCATATTCAGTTCGTTGTGTAGTCACAAGAAAACAACAAAGCAAGAAATTAATCATCCCTACATTCTAGGTATAAACGTTACTCCAATTTAAATTCAATTGAATTTATATTCTAAAAGTGACTAATTACAGTACTTTACCCGCGTAAACAATTAATTGTTTGTTCAGTAAAGAAACTGGTCCTCTGTTATTGCTGTACTCACATATCTTGTTGCCTTTGTTAGTACTTGTAAACTTGTTACAACTTGATTTCTCGAAGTAGATTAAACTTTTGTTGTACGACGCAATGTTCCTGTAATTTTGTTTTGCATTTTTGTATTATTGAAATATAATTACAATAGTTTTGTTTTCAGTACTTATTATATGAGCATTGTATATTTTCAAATACAGTATATTGTTAAATAGTACAGAATGGACGTTATTTTATATTGTATTCAGGCAAGAAAATAAAATAGCTTTTTTAAAAGAAGAAAAAGAAAATGCATTTAAGTAGAAGTTGAGAACGAATTCTTACTTATTCTTATGGAAAAGAAATATCTGAGGAGAAAAGTCAATTACTTCAGAAGATTGAAAAAGTGTTTAGTACAGTAATGAAATTTTGATACGTGATCTGTTACATAAAATTGTGATAAACTGATAACACATAGCAGGTGTGCCTAATGTAATAAAAAGGAAAAAGTTTTAAGAATTGTGTTATGTTTCACTAGACAGTTCTTTTTTTTAACCTACTATTCTGTCTTTTCTACAAAATCTTTACCATGTTTTTTTTTCTCTCTCTTTCCCTAACCCACTTACTCTCCGCATGAACACTATTGAATATCCATGGTCAACATTAGAGCACCGAATTTAGCGTAATTTCTACCGTAAACGCTGATGCAACTTAATAGTTCACTGCATGAAGAATGGTCAATTATCAAGCTCATATTTACAAGTGGATCAAAAGAACCCGGGTCCAGGGCAGCATATCAAGTATGGTATGCAGAGAAAAAAAGAGGCTGTTCATATGAGAAAAATTTAAGGCAGAACAAAATTGATACCACCACAGCGCGACAGAATTTTCTGGGGCTATTGCTTATTGGCTGTCAGCGTCATGCGTGCGCTTAGTTCTGTGTGTTTCACTCCGTTACTGGTGGCTCAATATAAAAAGACACGGCCGTATTGTTTTGACCTATATTCAATACGAACGAATGAACAAATAAGGAGGGAGGAGCACAAAAAACTTTTTAGGGCCAAAGGCCTAAGATCAGCGTTGCCATTCCTAGCATAATTATGCCAAACCTAGCATCTTTTCGAACGCTCTAGCACCTAGCATCTTGCTATTAGCATAATTTTAAAATCTAGCATATTTCAGCTACCATTGTTATTTCCTTGCGTTGGAGCGTTGATAGTTGAATGACCGAAGGCGAATTACTCTAGTGTCAAAGCTTCCTACAGTAGAAGAAACTTTAAAAATTAATTTGCGGAAAGGAAGCAATAAAACGATAAAAGAGAACAAACGCATCTTTCTTATTGCAACCAGAAGGGTCCCTACTCTACGAGCTTCTAAGGGCTGCTTGCGAAAAAAAAAAAAAAAAAAATTCTTCCTCATTATATGTGACGGTCACTTTCTATGAGACTCCCTGACGCCTCCCAAGTCGTGTTGTTTCAGAGGAATCTTGTTAGCCCCTTACTTTTCAATTGGGCCTTTACAGTTAAATGAAAGACATGGTTACAGTCTTATTGAGGCCACATCCTGTTGATGGTTGAAATATCTCCTACCCCAATCCCACTTTTAGTTTTGGGATGCGGTACTCTTTTTAAAATTCCTCTTAACTGAAATGAACAAAGTTGTTGTTTCTTTCCATCTTCCCCCTCCCTCCCACTCTTTCTCTTTTATTACTATTGAGGTCTTATATTCAATGTCTTCAATTTCAAAGTTAGTTTGTGTTAGGTTAGTGCTGGCTGAAAGAAGTTGTTCGTGTGCTCTTTGCGGTTGTTATTTCATCGTGTGTTAGTTTTTCGTGTGTTAATTATCATATTCTCACGTTCACAGTTTGTGAGTTAACGTTACGACACAATGAGTGATGAACGGAAAAGGAAAGCGTGTGATGGTACTCCAGAGAAGCGAAAAAAGCGCGAGGAGATTCAAACCGAAAGTGGGAAACATTCGATCAAAAATATAGATCGGAGTGGGAAAGTGACTTAAAATTTAAGGGGTGGTTACGTCCTGTAAAGGAAAACCCGGGGAAAGCATTCTGTGTTGCCTGTAATGCGGAGTTAGTAGCAAAACGTAGTGTGCTTGAAAAACATTCTGAATCTGCAAAACACACAAATCGTGTTAAAACAGTAGGGCATAAACAGAAATCTATAACCCAATGTTTTGCAAGTGCGGAATCAAATCCCGACGCAAAAGTAAAGAGAGCAGAAATATTGTGGGCAGCTTTCATGGCAGAACACAATATTCCTATGCGGGTTGGAGAGCATCTCGTAAAAGTGGCAGCGGCTGCATGTAAATGTAAGACAGCCGAATCCGTAAAGTTTGGAAGAACAAAAGCCACTAATATAATTAAAAACGTCATTGGGAAATCCCACTTTGATGACATAGCACAACAACTACGGAAATCGAAGTTTAGTGTAATAATTGATGAATCTACGGACATTGGTAGCATTAAAACTTTAGCGGTGTGCGTAAGGTTCTTTGACGAGGAGCTAAAACGGGTGGACACAAAGTTCTGGAAACTTGTCCAGGTTTTCACTGGAAGTGATCCCGCTTCTGCACTCGTAGGAGCAACGGCTGACCGTCTATTTGAAGAGCTCATGCAAACCTTTAGTGATGCTCAGATCCCGGAAGAGAATATAGTTGGATTTGCGAGCGATGGCTGCAACGTAATGTTTGGTAGGGGAAATTCCGTTGCAAGCAAACTCAAAGAACGTCTTCCAGGACTGATCACAATGAAGTGTATTTGCCATTCTTTGCATTTGTGCGCGAACGAAGCTACTAAAAAACTGCCATTTTCTTGTGAACAGTTAGGTCGTGACGTTTACAATTATTTTAAGCATAGTAGTAAACGGCAAGCCCAACTTCAAGAATTTCAAGAATTTTTAAACTTAGACCCGCACAAAATATCTCTGATTCAAGTGATAGAAAGACTTTTAGAGCAGTGGGAAGCACTTCGGTCATTTTTTATTGAACGCTCATTCGAAGGAGATGAAAAGGCGGACTTTATTCTACATCAAATGAACTCTCCTGAAACAAAACTCTTTCTGTTGTTTTTGAAATTTACATTGCCCAAGTTTACAAATGCTAGCAAGCTCTTTCAAAGCGAAAAAGTTGTTGTGAGTGCTCTTCATACTAAAATGTCCGATTTATATTTATCGATACTTTCGATGTATATGGATCCCATTAAATTGAAGCGACTTGATCTTCAGCAAATTGATCCTATGGATGAAAGACTTTTTCAACCCTTAATAAACGTTTATGTTGGGGTGGAAGTACACAATCAACTAGGGACAGTGCTCAAAAGCCATGAAAATATTAATGATTTCAAGCGAAGGTGCAGGGATTTCTACATTGCAGCCTGCTTAGAAATTAAAAAGAGATTCGATTTTGGGGACGAAATTCTTTCAAAATTATCATGGCTAACTCCCGGTATCGCGCTGAAGATAGATCAGTCACGACCATTATCTATTACGCCTCTTCTATCTAAACTTCCTCGTATAGTTGATGCTAATGATCTTGATCTGCAGCAAAAACTAGACGATCAATGGCGAAAGCTGCCGTATTCTAATCTTCCCGAAGACATGATTTCTTCTGATGTGGATAATTTTTGGCTAACCATTCGAAATAGTGAGGATTTGCTTGGAGAGCGTGAATTTGAAGAATTAAGAAAATTTGCTCTTGACGTACTTATATTTCCTCATTCCAGTGCTTCATGTGAACGGATTTTTTCGAAAATAAATTTGATGAAGACGAAAACAAGAAACAAACTAATCACGTCGACAATAAACGGTCTTCTTTTGACATCGGAGTGCGTAAAACAAACTGGTTGTAATAAATTCCAACCAACAGAACGAATGCTGGCCTCAATGACAAAAGCTTCATTGTATGCCCCTTCGACTTCATCTGCAATTCCGGAGGAGGAAGTGGAAGATATTGAATTTGAAGTCGAGTTTTGAAAATCTGAACAGTTGTGTAAATATTTGTGTAGATATGTGAACGTGTGTGTATATATACTGTATATATATGTATGCCTATGTTATGTGTTGTATAGACTATAGACTAAGCAAGTTTTCATATTTGGTTTTCATCATATATCGAGGACTCCAATCAAGGTTCTTATTTTTAGGTAAGCAAACTATTTTGTTTAAGTGCGTTAAATCAATTTACTTTACAAAATAAATTTTACACAGTAATAATCATAATAATAATAATAATAAATTTCACATTATTATTATTATTATTAATATTTGAAAATATTAAGCCTAGCATAATTTTCTAGTAAATAGCATAATTCTGAGCAACAACTAGCATAATATTCCGTGAAATAGTTGGCAACGCTGCCTAAGATTTATATTATTCTTCTGGAAACGATTCACAAGTTGTATTATGCCTCTACTTCACTACGAATACAAGTTACAACTGAAGGTAAAGGGTCATCCAACCCTATAGTAATCATGGAAGGTATTTCTGTTACTATAACTTAATATAGTTACGAGAGGAAGATTTTTCCGATTCGTGTTTGTTGGGACTTTTTTTCTTTTTTCTCTAGAGTAGTGTAAAGAATCTTCTCCCGAAGTTCAGTAATATGATACGTTAACACCTTTTAGGCTAAAATAGATGCCAGATTCAATATTTCAAAGTGTTTTACAAATCGCCATCGCATATATAATATTTGTTTTATAAACTACTTTAAATTTTAGTTTGGGAAATCTAATAAAAATTTCGCACCATGAAGTTGACAGATTTATTTCAAAAATACTATATTTCAATTTTTGCAAACTGTTTACTTGTTTAAGTCCAAGTTATCAACAAACTTGCTACGTGTGCGTATGCATTCAGGAACACACGTCTCAATTGACTACCTTCTCCTCCTCCTCTTGCCTAAAGTAATCTGTGTCCATCCAGGAAAAAAAAAACAGGAACCATGATTACAAGGTTTATAGCTCTAAAACCGTCTATTTCATTCGTTTGTTCTAAAATGCCTTTTTAGAGCCTGAATAATAATAATAATAATATATATATATATATATATATATATATATATATATATATATATATATATATATATATATATATATATATATATATATCACAAAATGTTCCCATAGCTTCATAAACGACTTTATTTGCATTGTTTCCCTTCTCCAAAGATTGCATATGACATCAGACTAGGAAGATGCTCTTTGTGAAATCTATGGAAATTGTCAATCACGGCAGTAGGTTTTATGCTATTATGACTTAAACACAGCAGCAATCCTGATAACTGCAAAGGATTGAATACTACACTTTCATTCCTGATCATCAATGTATTACTATTTTTCCCTCTGAATTTTAACTTCCCCAAAGGAACCTCCTGCAATAGAGGATAGTACTTTTTCACGAACTTCTTTTGCACTGTCACAATTCGTTTTATCATCACCAACCACCCGGTAGCTATATTTATAAATAAATGCTTAGTTCAATTGTCGTTGAAATGATTGTGAAGCAGTAGCCAATTGGATAGCTTTGTCAGATCAGTCACCTCGTGGCTGTCTGGATGGCCGAAATTCAACGTATTGTTTTAAGGATGCAAAATGTTTTTCACAAAAGTCTTCCAAAACTTCTCATACTTTCATGTTTATAAGGGATGAGGAAACCCATCTTGATAGAGTAGAATCAGCCATTCATCAACCTTGTGTTACTCCCCTAGTTACTTTCATGGATTTCATAAGACACTGTTCTAATATCATATCTAGCGATACTCCACACTTTGCCTTTTCTTCGAACAGTAAAATAATCTTCAGCAAATTTTGTGAATTGAACGTTGTCCATTTTTCCATTCAACTCTTCCATTTGCTGTATTTATAAGTGGGCACATTTGGCATAAAAATGTGACCTGCTGCGTGAAAGTAAGGCATCTTTGTTATAATCAATACAAATGTAATTCCCAGTTCCCAACTCGATCTGCTTGAATGCAAAGAAGGACAAGCTTAACATGTTTCATATACTGTAGCCACAACCTTTTAGTTTTCGAGAAGTTTCCATTTTCTGCAGTCCTTTCAACAACGTCGATTAGTTGTTTGAGTATAAACTAATAATTCTACACTGTTTACAACCAATGTTCTTCTTATGGGAAACTAAAGAAAATACATGTTTGCCTGTAGTTTAGTCACAGTTTGTTCAAACTTGAAGCAGTTTTCACTGGAATACGCACGAAACATTCATAGATGATATTGACATATTGCAGACACTACAAAAAGCTTGGAAATCACCTAAAATTCCACTTACCTCGGAGCGATTCTTGAACAAGTACAAAACGGAGTCTGTTTTACTAGAATAGATAGCACGATATAAATAGTGATATGGGGCAATGTGGGCGGGAGGGGGTTGCAATATTTTTAGAATTTATTTAATTTATGTTGTTTAGGAAGCCACTTCAATCAGAATTAACATATGGAAAAGTAACGTAGAAAAATTCATAGTTATCTATCAAGTACCTAGCTGTACACAAAAAATTCAACTTTGAGATCGCAATGACCGTTTGAGTAAGAATCAAAATATGTCAGCCATTTTTCAGCGTTCCTCACTTTTTTAAACATTCGTCCAAAAACAAAAATACAACGAAGTTTCGAATCACTTCTTACGATTTGCAAATTGTTTCAAAGTTATGAGGCTAAACAGATTAACTTGTAAATCAGAAAAAAATCGCATTTTACGTAAAATATCAATATATACTAGCCCTACAGCTAGTTTACAATCCTTCTATTGAGTAAAACTAAGTTTAAATCACAACAGTCGTCCTTGCAGAGTACACACATTTTTACACAATCGAAAAAAAAATGATGTTTTTTGTCTGAAATATGCAGGAAAACATCACTTAGGACGTATACAGCTTGGCAGCCATTTTGGTTGGAAGCAGACATTGAAAATTAGGGTCTTTTCAGGATTCGTTCTACACATTTCTAGGAGCCAATCCTGCAAATTTTAGCTAATTATGAATTTGTTTCACATCCACCCTATTTTTAGCCTAAATTTACTGGACCATAGTCAAAAAGAAGCCAAATACATCAGAATTTCGTTTGGTCTTACATCTGCAGAGGTGCAATTGATTTATGAAATACCTTAACATCCCTTTTCAATCCATTAAGGACATCCCACAAACGTTACAAGGAAAATATTTTCTCTATCAGGGGCGAATAGGCATCATAAGGGGGGCGCGGGCGCTTTTTCTCACAAGGACCACCAGCATCTCAATGTCACAAATCAAGTTGCGCATTTTTCTTTCTGCAGTAAGTCAATAATATTAACCATTAACAATTAAAACCTTATATCCTTCTATCAGCGTCTCATTCTGAATTATTTAAAGTACTGTATTACACAAAGTTCAAGGAATACGTACACTATATTAATAAAATTAGCAGATGTTTAGTGTACTACCTTTTGATGCTACAAGATCTATCAGCTTTTCATTCAAAACATTCTCTAACAAGTCCTTCTCAATAGACATCAATACAAATATCATTAAATGTTCCTGAGACATGGCAGTCCTTAACCAATTTTTAATGTATTTCAGTTTTGAAAAAGTTCTTTCACATGTTACCTGGCTTAAGGGGCAAAGTTAACAGAAATCTGTATGCTAGTAGCAAACCTGAATAAGCATTACTGTTGTACAAATTATATTTCCAAAATATTAAAAAGCAGCACATTGGTCAATTTTTGCAGCCCTTTCTGTGCTCGCATTCCTTGTGAAGAAATGCGTTTTCCTCTAATCCTGAATCACTTGCGCTATCAACATAATTGGTCGTTTCTTCTCGGTTGTACTTGTCAGCACGACTGACTTTCAAGGATTCCCACTTCCTTGAAGAGTCCAAAAGCTCTTCTTTGAAACTTCTTTACTGAATTTTTTCAGAAGGTCCGTAAGTTTATCGAAATCCGTATATGGAAGTTTTGTTACTTGCTAAAGGTTTTAGAGTCCAAACACGATAAATCAGCCCATAAAGTATCTTGCTTCTTGAATCTTAAAGAAATACGAAATCACCGTATCCAATATTGTGTTGAATGCTTCGATGCAGTACCTGATCATTGTATCAGAAGCAGCTTCATCTTCACATTCATAGGGAAGCATCCTTTTCCACCTTCGAAGGCAAGTTTTCGTCAGGTCTAGATACAAAGAAACCACGTTCTAGTTCTTCAAAGCTGTTGTTGGCCCATTCTAAAAGTCTTAACGCTGCATTTTTAGCAGACTCAAAATTATCTCTCTGCTCTTTCAGTTGGGACAGTACTCTGCAGCATTCGATATGACTACAATACATCAGTACCCTGTGTTTGGAGAAGTTTGACAGAGGTGTCGTCACTTGAAATATTCTTAGGAACACTTGTGATGTCAGAATTGTTTTGAACTTCAGAAGACCTTCTATATATCCTTCCGCTTTGCACCTAGCTTCTGGTTTGATATTTTCTGTAGAAGCAATCTCCTTCATTTTTATGATAACTCTATGTACAAAGCATTTTCTAGGTTCGAAAAATGACAAAACATTTTTTGCAAAGCAAAGTGCTTAGCCCACCATCTTGTCTCCGGAATAACTGCACAGTCATTCAGCAGAACAATGACAGAATCAATGCAACTTTTTATCGCATCACATGTGACAAGATTGAGTATGTGAGCATAACATCAGATGTGTAACTGATCAGTGCACACGGTACTTAGGTGTTTTGTAAAACCCGAATATTGTCCTTGCATATTATTTGTGACTTCGGTTGAATTTCCAAAACACCTTAATATCAAGGTTCAACTTCAGCAGAATTTCCAGCAGTAAATCGCAAAGATACTGACTTGTGATAGATATGCATTTTACAGGGGCAACAGTTCTTTCTTTAACAACAGTTTTACCAACATATTGTAAAACAACAAAGCACTGGTCTCAAACTATTATATCTTCAGTATTGTCTAATACACTGAGTGCTCACTGAATTGCAACCATCTACCTAATATTTTGTTGATCATCTTTTGCTCAAAGGATGACGTGGCATGGATTTTTCAAGTTGCTGATATGTTTTCACGATGATTTGACACTATGGCATCCCACAATGATCCCATATATATTGGTGCAGGAGTCATGGCACAAAGATCTCGTTCCACAACATCCCATGGATGTTCTATAGGATTAATATCAGTAAGTTAGAGGGTAATCCATATGTGGCAGCTCGTGGAATGTACCTCAAGCCAAGCAAGTACAGTCCGGTTGGTGGCACTGTGCACTGTCCTGGAAAATTCCGTCTCCGTGTCGGTAGAACTTGTGTTGTAGGGTGTGTGATTACCTAACACTTGCAATACACAACGGATGTCATTGTGGTCCAACCATTGTTGACAGCCAACAAGAAACAAGGAGTGACAACCTGTTTGTCGTTGCTCAGTCGGCACCTGAACACACCTGTCTTTGATCGCTTGCTCACTGGTGACGAAAAGCGGGTCGTCTATGACACTCCCAAGCGTACTCGACATTGGTTGTCGCTATATGATCCTGTTCCTCACACCACAAGACCACCTCTGCACCCACGAAAGATTATGTTCTCTATATAGTAGAATTGTCTGCAAATGATGCATTACAAGCTCCTTTCACCTGGTCAGACCATCACTGGTGACTTCTACTCTCAGCAGCTGCAAAAGGTGCACCGTGCATCGCGGCAGAAGGAACCGTATTGGTGAATTGCAACGGTGTGCTATTCCTGCACGACAATGCCAAACCACATATAGTAAAAGGTCGCGGGAGACCCTTCAGCAACTTGACTGGGAGACACTGTCATACACCATATTCACTGGCCCTTGCGCCAACAGAATGTCAACTGTTTTATTCCCTCTGTGGGAGATCCTTCGCAAATTAGAGAGACCTGCGGACTTCTTTGTATTCACGGTATCCGAGTTTTATCATCAGGGTATTGTGCATCTACAGGAACGTTGGCAAATGATGTTGGATGCTGATGGAGATTACTTCGAAATCTAAAGGTGCATACTATCCACTGGATTGCCCTTTGTGTATCACTGCTCTAGAAGGACAAGAACGTTTTCGGTTACCTTGTATGTAGGCATCCACACTAGCCTGATGTATTTTAGAGGATTTATGTTCTCTTATTCGCTGATAAGCGTGTTTAGTGTCACATACAGAATCTTGAACAAATGTGTTCGTTCGATTTACAAAATAAGTTATACACACACTGCAAACAAACGTATTTTGAAAACAATATGACAGCCAAACACTGTTGGTGTTATCTGCTCGTTTATAAGCAAACTCAGGATAAAAGGGTGTTTTCTTTTGGTTATGAAAATAGTAATAAAAAGTTGATATAATTCTCTTGTGAACGTATGAAATAATTTGTTGCTTCGTTCTCTGTTGCATAAAGCTTGATGTTGCCAAGTCTACTGTAGTGAATTTAAACACGCTTACTCGCGTCGTGAAAAAAAAAAAAAAAAAAAAAAAAACAACTGCGGACACTCCATGTATATGTATGCGTGGAAAATCAAAAAATGGAAGGAAACGTTCAATATTGTCAAGTAGCATTATAAGAAAACAGTTATGTGTATTTCAAATGCAAAATAATATATAACAAGCTAAGTTTACACAGAGACGTCCTAAATGTCTGTGTTTATGGTCGGGATGATGTTAAACATTCGGAAAATAGGAAATTCAACAGTTTCTTTTTTTAAATGTATGAGCCCCACTTGAAACAAAATATGTTTCTTGGTTTCCACGGCACCAATTTTCACGATTTAAAGTTTGTTCCGTTCAGTTCAAAATTTAATTTTATATGTTGCATTTAGGGGGCGCACCGGGATCTGCCCGGTGACCCTATCCGCCCCTGTCCTCTATCGACATTAAGCGATCCAATTTTCTAGCTTCATTCTAAAAACTTGAGCTGTATGACCTTTGAAGTAAGCCACTCAAGAATATCATATCGATTTCTACGCTGTGTCATGGGTTACAAGGCGTCGGGAGAAGCTCTTTTAATCGCGACCCGTAACTTCTAGAAGGGTTAACCAGAAGGTATAACATTGTTCGCAGATGATTTAGTAATTGGCTCAAGAAATTGCAAGGAACAGCTTTCAGATTTAGAACTTCTTTTTCCGAAACGTGGCAAACACGACTTTAGGGCAAGCCCTAGAAAAATGCATCTATTATACAACGAGTTGGACGTGCTTGGATTTCAAATGTCTGGAAAAACATCAAAATTTCGCCAATTTGCAGAAAATCCAAATCTAAATTTTACCTTCTCAAAATTTGCAAAGAATAATTACATCAATGTACTCATTACTTGAACATAAAGAGCATCTTTTCCCGAATACTATGCGTGATTTCAATTTGTTAAACACTTTGCCATGGATTGTCATCGCAATCTCTACTTAATTTTATTCTCCCCACGCGGAAAGCGTCGGCGAACCAGCGATGAACAACTAGTGACCTTTCGGGAAAAATTGGCTGCCCCGCAGCGACGATCCGCGGTGGCCCCACTTTGAAAATTATATTACCAGCGGTAAGAGCGGGACGAAACACCAATGAACCACAAAACTACTCCCTCAAAATATGTTAAATCGCATATATGCGTGATTTGTTTACATTAACGCGTCTAAAAAAACACTAAAAAAAAGTACCCCGGGGTGGGTGCGAACCACCAACCTTATGATTACTAGGCGCGTTCTTTTGACTTCGCCACAGAGGCGATGAAGGAAACCTCGCATGTAGAGGGATAAATCGTTGGGGTCTTTTTAATTTGACCAGAGTGCTCCTTTAACCGTTTATATTCGACCGTTTGGGATCAGATAAAATGCATTCGCCATGTAATTTTATAACAAAAATGATGAGTATCTATTTACTTCATTTCATAGTTTTCCAATATTCACTTTGTAATGATCGGCGATAGTTGCCATCCAATTCATACAACTATATGCACTCATCTCAAGATTTTTCACTTCATGATGTAGAGGCAGGGATTACCCTTGACCCACGGACCTCACTTCAGAAATAATTCGTCAGGAAAAAAATAATATATAACAACCGCATGCACATGAGTGGCGATAGTTTGCATTGGTCTCTTCGCGATTTTCCGCAACGACTCCAAGGAATGCGGACCAAAATGAGGTCCTCGCTGCTACGCAGTGGTAACATCAACACCCCTACTCTAGATATCTGTTTCGACTCTACGAAACCCTGGCACACTAGCGACAACCCTTCGACGTGTCGCTATATCCACGATCGACATTTACCGGCAAGTGGGCCACTAGGTGTTGGCGACGATTACGGCATGGGGTTGTTAATTGGAATATTTTCATATTTTCTCTATAAAGGTGTCATTCATAACAATGCTTAACAAAAACTGTATTAGACAAATTTCTTGCATGAATACACTAATTATACTCGTGACTAACGATCTTTATAATGCTTTTAATTATCCTCTCTGTATTCTATCTTGACTCCGTTCGCAACAAATAGTGAAAATATGCCCAAAACTTGCCATTTGGACACCAATTACGCCTACCAGTTACCTACTGGTGGAGATGGCCTTCCTAACGAATCAAGGTCTCCCATTATCTGCAGCCATGATGCCCGAGCGTTGTAAGGCAAGTTCACATAGGTTACCGAATCCGACGGTTTGACCACTGCCCGGCAGAGTCCAACCCAATTTAGAGAGCCCCATTCATGCCGAGGCGGCTTATTCATTCTCGGCCCTGCCTACCTCTATCGTTCAATACCCACTGCTTTCCAAGTAGAGGTACCGCGTACACGTCGAGATACTCCCATATCTCATCCCGGATCCAATGGTACGTGTTAAGTCACCATTTGTGTTTGATGCCAGATTCTTATCCTGCAAACCTTCCTCCCTTCTACTGAGATCAGAAAACTTTGCTCAGATTTCTGGAATCGGCACCTTTCCCCAGTCATCATTCTGTCACCCTTCCGGTAGGATCGTCCAGACAATATGAGACTTCCACTAATTACGGTAGACGCACACCGTATATTACCAGAGCCAATGGCTGATGTAGACTATCTTTCAAGACATGAGTATTTTGGATAGATAGTTTCCCAGGTAGACTAGTCCACACAATACGGGATTTCCTTTTTTTACGTGTTAAGTTGCCACGAACAGGTTGAGATACTTTGTATCTCCTCCCGTACCCAATAGTACATGCGCAACGACCACTGACAAGCACTTCGAATGTCATCATAAGTGGATTAGTGTATTTATATTAATTATGAACGCCAATGCTCAAAAAGCCTTTCCCTTGAAGGAAATGAAGGTGTGCTACATGCCCTGCCTTGGACAAAGGACTAACTGTTTAATGCTTATTCTTTTACAACCATCCCTTTATCATGCCAGTGTTATTGTTATGCTATTGTTTAGTGCAATCATATTTTTAGTGCATTTTTGTTTTTTTCAGGCCTGGTTGCTGAGTGCAAATCTAAAAATATAATAATTCTCCGGCGTATTTTTAAAACTGGCTTGGGGGTGTTATATTCTACACGTGATCTATATTGGTAAACAAGAGCACGTGCTTCTTATTTGTAAACAAACCAAATTTTCTCTTAGTACAACTACTACAAGGTGGCAGACGACAGGCATAATCATCATCAAGTCATGTGACAGAACACTAGTGCAACCATGTCCAGAAGAGGGTATGAAACACACTGTAGAACCTTCATCGAAATCAGTTTTGAATGGTTATCCCCCTCTCTTAGCTTGCCTGGAACCTTGAGATCTTCTGCCCACTTAGCTTGTCTGGAAGTCTGTGGGGCATAATCCTCTCTTTGGATGATTGGAGTACTAGGAGTGCCTAATCGCAACCACCTAGCTTACCTGGAACACTGTCCCTGCATGCTTAGATTGCCTGTAGCTCTGCGGGATCTTAAACTCTCTTTGCTGGCTTAGCATTGAGAATCACTAATCATAACCATTTAGTTTTCCTAGAGCTCTGTGGTATCCTTTCCTTGGCTGTCTGGGCCTTGGGACACCTATTTTACTCAGTCAAACTACATAGACAAAGAATGTATTAACATTCGGACCACAATTAGAGTGATGTTGTGTTTTATATTTGTATATAACAAGGCTTTTATAAATAAAAGGTTGGGGGAGAAAATCAAGAATCCCGCTTGATGAATTGCTCTGCCTACTTACTACCTTACCAAGGCAATTTTACAATATGCTGAACATAGAAAAAAATTAATAGTTGAAGACACTTTTCCTGTCACAATTCTCTTCAAGGTATTAGTAACTTTCATTTGTTATTTTGTAGTCTTGTCGTACGACGATTAGACATTATTGCAAAAGTAGCATATTTCAGGTTTTACCAGGGGAGGGCGGTGGGAAACAAGATTATCCATCGATATGAGGTTCAAGTTTATTAGTATACAATTTATTAAAAATTATGCGTTTCTTTAACACTGTTTGGGGGGGGGCAATTGCCCTGCATCATGTTATATCTCTTTTCTCTCGTATGTAAGTTTGAAGTGGCTGTTGGGTGAAATGTCTGTAGATATTACTCACGGTCAAATATTAAAAGTAGTTTTCTATATTCACTTGGCAATATTTCATCTTTCAATTACTTATATAGATAAATAGTACCATAGACTTTATACATAAAATAGAGAGACCTTTCCCAATCTCTGTAATTCTATCCAAGTGAAGGAATAACATTTTATGCACAAATATCACAATGGTATGTATTCCACCATCTTGGTATTCTAAAGATAATTTAACTCTGTGTTAAATTGTTGAGTATATTTTTCTTTTGATGCACGTAATCTATTATGAGCTTCACCATTGTCATGTGATAATCACTACTCGGATAATTATATTAGTGAAAATAAAAACGATGAGTGAAGTTAAATAAGAGTTAAGTCCGCCATCCTTCATTACCATCCACATTTTTCAGTATTTTTTAAATATATTTTAATTACTACGCTACTCAACATTTATTAATAGCATTACTTACAGACAACTGGGACCTAGATCTGCACCTTAGGACTAAAACTTCAATCGAGGTATTCATCCGAAAATTAAACTGACGATATTATTTCTAGCATAGTGTTATTCACCTGGCTTCTTTAAAACTATGTTCGATGGGTTTAGAATCAGGGGTAAAACAGGGGAGACAACATCACCCCTCTTCCAAAAAAATATTTATGGCGTCCCCCCACTTTCTAAATAATTACAATGGGCAAAAATAGGCATGAGAACGGAATGCCGTCATGCTTCCTCCTACCTTCTCAGATCCACTTTACCCCTGTTTAGAATAGTTGCTTCAAATGTTGTATGCAACCTCGAAATTACATATAAACCAGCAACATACGGTTAGTTTCAAGTTAGCTTGAATTTGTGGTATACACGATTCCAAAAGTGCATTACCACCTGCAATTCTCCCTTTCCTGCAATAGTAGGCAACCCAAAAACACGGTCGTTGGGGTGGTTAAGAATTAGAAAGGCGTTGGACGAAACCTCAATTTTGTAACAAATATAGCAGTGCGCTAAACTGCAAATAAGAGAATAAAATAAATTCTTAAGAGTGACGTCTTTTTTATGGCGAGGGCAATGAATGACATAAAAAGTTACAAAAAGTTCTTATTTAAGCAGTTCAAACAAGACGAATGGTAAGAAATAGATATCAGAGGAAAACAATTTCTCTATTTAAAAAAAAACTCGTAAAAAAGAAAATGTTACATAAGTAGTCTTAATATAAAAGCCTAACAGCATCCAAACTAAACGGAAAGAGATACAAACACAGAATAAGGGATACTACTGGCGTAGCAAACTTGCGGCCCTCACATGCAAGATAAACAGATGGGACCCTAGCTGTAAACCCAATTGTTATTATTATTATTAAAAACTCGTTTCTTTTTCAAACTTTCTGATTTTGCCTGAGCGTGTGTGCATATAGTGGTCATCCCAAAGGCCAAAAGGGATAAAAATCTCCGAGAGAGAGGAACAAAAAAATTCTTAACATAAATTCTAGTTCAAAGTTTGAAGCACTTGCTTTTTAAGAGGTGTTTTTTGTTTTTCTTTTTTCGGAAACAGAAATGTTCTGGCGGCTAGAAGTTACAGTTAGTGCTCTCAAACGAGTCGGGTTGACCCGACCCGACCTGACTCGGGTCATTCAGGTCACCTCGGGTTAGGTCATTCGGGTCAGCTTGGATCGGGTCAGTCAATTCGGGTCACGGGTCGGGTCGGGTCGGTCTTCAACCCGACCCGTTGAGAGCACTAATTGTCTACTATTAGGTGCCCTAGAAATAATATGTATTAGTATGGCTTTGATATTTGCCAACATTGTCCTCTTAATTAATTTGTCATGTATGAAACAGGCTCAGAGTCACAGCTAACGGTCCCGCTGACTTTGCCATGCGGTAGGGCCCACAGACTCCGGGCTTGGAAGTATTCGTAACATAGCCCTTGAAATTATCGGCTCCAGAGCCCCAAAAACCTTAATCCGCCCAGTGATTTATCTACACCGCCATCCAGTGATTTATCTACACCCCTAACATCCCCAGCACCCCTGAAAATAAATTCCTTCACCCCCCAAGTGGGGTGCAATATTAGAAAGATTCATTCTCGTTCTGCCTAAAGCCCTCCAGGACTCTAGAAAATATTTTAAATGATCTTATCTTTAGACAGAATGGGAATTCCCGTTCTGCCAAATCTTTGGAGACAGGAAATTCTATGCAAGGAGGAAATTTTTAGGTAAATGCAGCACAGAAAAACTTCGCTCCTAGCGTGTTTGTATGCAGATCGGAAATCATGTATAAAATGGCAGTCGTAACGAGGAGGAACTGAATCCAAGAGGTCAAAATACAAGGAAAATTCTGACGAGGATAAAATCCAAAGGACAATGACAGGAGCATATATTGGATGTATCAGTGCACACCCTATATGATTATTTTTTTCTTCAATTGTCATATATTCTAAAATGTTATCTGTATTTTTTCAACCGAAATAACTTTTGCTTTCTTTTAAAATGCTGAAAACTCGTAAAATGCGTAAAATGTTATAATAAAAGAGCAGATTAGCTTTAATTACTTTCACACATACCCATATTAAAAGTTCTGGGTATTCCTATTTATTATACCTTTACTACATTTGAAATACGTTTAGCATATTACAGTAAGACCATTCATTTTAATTACGAAAAGTAACTGTGATGCTATTTGATTTTTAAAAAGTCGTTTTTGTGTGGTACCATATAGCAGTCTTTCATTTTGAATAATGTATAAATATTTATTTTAATTCTGAAATACTGATCAAGATTTTTTAAAATCAAAGATCAGAATGTGAAATATATACTTACTATAACAGTCTTACGTCTTTTATTGGGTTTTCAGCATTTTTTATAAAATGTTATTTCCGTAAAAGTGAAGAATTTCAGACAACAGTTTAGATGTATAATAGTCTAGTTGAAGAAAAAAATAATTATTATTTTATCAATCTGCGCCTATGATTCTGTAACTTGAATTTAGTCCGTTTATTATTATTATTATTATTATTATTATTATTATTATTATTATTATTATTATTATTATTATTATTATTATTATTATTATTATTATTATTACTGTGGTAATGATTTGACTTTCTCGGCACTAAATTACTCGCTGATTTTATATAACGTTGCAATATCTTTTAGATAAATTAATCAAGAAAAAATTAAAAGGTAATTCCTACAGAATATGATATTTTACTGCAATTAGTTCCTTATGATTCTATCAGACACCAACGCTGTTTTTAAATAGAAAAATCGGAACGCGATGAAATTTTTGTTTATACTTTATTACACAGCAAAAATTATTTAAAGAAGTTCTAAATACATTCCTTACTAGAAAATCATGTTGTCTTCAGACTTCAAATTTTATTTTGACTTTGGGAGTTGATTGCCTGAATTTTAACCTTGGAAATTTGGATGTGGAGGAAAATAGAGAAGGTTAGCTGGGTAGAGAGGAAATCGAATTAGGAAATGCTGGAAAAATGCGAGAGACAGAGCAATATTGGACGATATAAGGAAGTGAAAAATGGATGGATCACAAGTTTCGATCTTGCGAAGGATTGCATTCTGAGAGATGTAATAAAGGAGGTGACATCGGGAGAGCGAGAGTGGGTAAGAAGGTTGCAATTGATAGATTGTAATAAGGAGGGTGGTACAATATGTTGGATTGCGACGAAGATATTAGCGGGAAATCGCAAAACTGGAAGCTTCTTACCTAGCTCACGCAAACTGACCTGCATTAATGGCAGAACATGAGGAGGAGGAGGATAATTATACTACAAATAAAAAAGCCGAAACAATTGTTCATGCATACGAATTGGCCAGCGTTTTTTTCTGGTGGCATCTTTATAAGGTTCTAGTTCTCTCAAATGGGTTAGATTGTCAGGTCAGGTCACTCGGGTCGGTTGTCGGGCCACTCGGATCAGCTCGGGTCGGACATTCGGGTCAGCTCGGGTCGGGTTATGGGGTCGGATTGTCATGTCTTGTCACTGGGATGGGGTCACGGGTCGGGTCAGTCAATTCATGTCACGGGTCGGTTGGGGGCGGTCTTCAACCCGACCCGACCCGTTGAGAGCACTAGTTACAGTATACCGGTATAATATTGCAAATTGATTTATTTACATTGCGACTTGTGGTCAGAAAGAACTTGACATTAAAAAACATTATTGTAAAAATTGTTTTATTTCTTCATCCATCTTAAGTCTTAGGGGCTTCCTATACCTCGCCCCCGAACATCGATATCGAAAAATTAGGATGTTGATACATCAATGTCGATATATTCGCGATATCGAATGTTGATATATGTCAATATCAACGATATCGATATATCGACATATCGCACAGGCCTAGATCCGAGAAATGATGTAATAATAATAATAATGATACAAATATATAGAGAATGCTTGAAACATTAGTGAAGTTACTTTCAAAATGATAACGAAACTTGGTGGTCAAATAAAATACTCAATATTTGGGTTTTGGCTTCGTGGCATGATAGTGTAGGGGTAACGTAGCGGGTTTACAAGCAATACCTTTACCTACCCTAGGTTCAAATCCTGTTCACGCCCAAGTTTTTTAACAATCTGATAATGAAGAATCGACTTCCCATATTAGACGAGCAATACTTAAGAATGTGGAAGCAAACACCTGTATGATGATAGAGACGATTTACGAATGTTGGTTGAGAAAAGGCAAGGAAATTACCAAGACATTCGAAACACTTCATTGATCTGCTGCACTTTTTGTGTTATCGTCCTCAGAAAGAAACCACACCATTTGTTAAGCAAAGTTTGGGTAGAGCAATCAGTGGAGTAGTGGTTATCGTGCAACACTTCCACGTGGAAAATCTCGGTTCGACTCCCCGTCAGGTAATATAGTTTTTTCGCATAAAATAATGGCTGCAACTGTGTGAATTACAACGTTATAACTGTAATAGATGAAATATTCGGATGTTCGGAACAGATAAATCTTCCGACATGAATATAAAATGTCCTCCTCCTTTGGTTATTTCAAAATAAGAATTTATTTCTATTAGTTTGATACAAAATTGGTTTCCATCCTATAATTGAATGTATTTAATTCATATTTGAAATTTGAAATATGCAAGGTCTGCTACATCTATAAGGAACATCCAATTTTCCTTTTGAACATTTGTAAATTTTCATTGATACAGTTGGACTTTTACTATAGGGTGTTTCTGATAGAAATTAAGCAGTATACTAGCACTCATTTATTTTCTCTTTCTTTTTCATATCATTTCATTTCTTTCTTTTTGTTCTGTTTGCATTAGTAGTCTGGAATGGAAGGTATGACCTACGCTACCTACTGAGTTTATTAGAATGTATTTCGGATCAGTACATCCAGTGAACACTATCGAATTTGCAAATAAACCATGTGGAAACAAAGCATGTGTTAAACGTTTGGCATTATCCTAGTGTCTCGGAGATCTACAGTTCTACTGGAAGTTGAGTATTTTATTTGAACACCAAGTTTTGTATTAATTTTGAAAATGACTTAATGAATGTTTCAAGCATGCTCTATATATTCGTATTATTATTATTATTATTATTATTATTAGTAGTAGTAGTAGTAGTAGTAGTAGTAGCAGTAGTAGTAGTAGTATTGCACGATTTCCCGGATCTAGGCCTGCGCGATATGTCAATATATCGATATCGCCGATATTGATATTGACATATATCAACATTCGATATCGCGAATATATCTACGTCGATATATCAGCATCCTATATTTTCGACGTTGGTATTCGGGGGACGAGGTAGAGGGGGCCCTTAAGACTTGCGATGGATGAAGAAATAAAACAATTTTTAAAATATCTTCTAATGACAATTTCTTTCTAACCACAAATTGTAATGTAAATAAATCCACTTGCAAATTTGCAATATTATATATTGCAACTTCTCAGAAGCCAGAATTTTTCTGTTCCAGGAAAAAGAAACAAAAATGCACCTGTCAAAAGGAAGTGCTTCGAACTTTGACCTATTATTTATGTTAAGAAATTTTTTTGTTCCTCTCTCTCGGAGATTTCCATCCTTTTTGGCCTTTGGGACCGCTCATTGACAAAAAATGCACACATGAACACTATATGCAGACATGCTCTTAGCCACAATCAGAAATTTTGAAAAGGAACCGAGTTTTTATAATAATAATAATAATAATAGTTATTATTATTATTATTAGATCAATTGGGTTTACAACTAGGTTCCCATCTGTTTATCTTGCATGTGAGGGTCGCAAGTCTGCTACGCCAGTAGTGTCCCTTATTCTGTGTTTGTATCTCTTTCCGTTTAGTGTGGATGCTGTTAGGCTTTTATATTAAGATTACTTATGTAACATTTTCTTTTTTACGAGTTTTTTTTAAAAAAATAGAGAAATTGCTTTCCCCTTATATCTATTTCTTACCATTCGTCTTGTTTGAACTGCTTAAATAAGAACTTTTTGTAACTTTTTACGTCCTCCATTGCCCTCACGATAAAAAGGACGTCGTTCTTAACAATTTATTTTATTCTCTTATTTGCAGTTTAGCGCACTGCTATATTTGTAACAAAATTGAGGTCTGGTCCAACGCCTTTCTAATTCTCAACCATCGCAACGATCGTGTTTTGGATTGCCTACTATTGCAGGAAATGGAGAATTGCAGGTGGTAATGCACTTTTGAAGTTGTCCATACAATATGTGATCATAATCGATGTTTAACTTCTTCTTGCACGCTACATGTTCTAGGTAAAAAAAAATCGCACTTTGTATTCAGACTAATAATTTGACATATAAATGAGAAGAAATATTAGGTTTGTTCTGTGAGGGTCCTAGTGGGTCCCAGAGACTTGGCATCACTTGTTGCTAGCGTGCAATTAAGAAGCATTGGAGCTTGCATCAGGTGATGCCACATTCCTGGAACAAACTGAAATAATTTTCAATGTACCTCTTAAGTGATAACGATGTGGTACTACGGCAAGTCTTAGATCCGATGGTCCCTGAGCAAGGTGATTCCAAATGGTTTGCCATTTCCTTCAATGGGATGAAGGTTATGACATCCTTAGGATGAGACCTCATAAATAATAAAATTATTTACATTGGCAAAAAATACATTTACTAGGCGCATTACAATTTTAAAAAAAATTTGCTACATAATGTTGATACAGAACACAATGCATTTGCATTGAAAAGTAACTTCACTGAAAGACACACAAAACTACTTCATAACTAATATTCAAGCATAGTTTTTTTTATGTTTAACTGTCTTGCGTAAAAGTTTTCCATGTAAACATTTACTAATGGGAAATATTTAGGAAAAATGCTACATAGTTGAAACAGAACACAATATATGAGAATAGAAAAGCGACTTCACTGTAAAGGAACACATGACTACAAAATAACCGATACTCATGCACACTCTGTGTTTGTTTGTTTCACTGTCCCGCGTGAAAATTCTCCATGAAATCCGGACACACAAGTTTATCACATTTTTTGTAAATGTACCTGATTCTCTTGCCGCACATTCGGTCATGGTGAGTGATGGGCAGTGGGAATATTCCCGGTGGGAAGGAAAATAAAAAATGGGAATATTCCCGGGTCTCTCCCTGGCATATAAATTCCCGGGAAGGAATTTATTTCCATTTCTTTACTTTTATCTTCCAAATTATTAGAACTATACGACGAATTACTTTATTTTCATTTATTATGATTTACTTATAGGTTTTAAATAATTTGGAGGTTAAAAAATTTAAAATTCGTTGAATGTACTGTATATAACTAATAATATGATTTTTAAAGTTCCATTTCCATTTGCACTAAAAAGTAGCAAAGTACTAATTTACAAATGATGAAAAGGGACCACTTTGTGAAGAAATGTAGAAATTATGTAGAAATATATATGAAGTATTATTAATAAACCCTGAACCACCGTTAGTAATACACGTCGGTCAGTCTCCTCTCTCTGACTCGAATTTCTGAAGAGGTACTCGGACTTCTCTTACATGTGAATTAACGCATGGAAATTTCGAGAAATGGGTAGAAAGAAAGGTCCTGTATGGCAATGTTACTTGCAAAATTTTAAAGATAAGTCAGTATCTTGCAAATATTGTGAACATAAATATTTATGCGCAAATTTTGATAAAATGGTGGGACATGTGTCTTCTGGCAGTTACCCAAATTTGTTTATAAAATATAAATTTATAAAATTTGTTTATAAAATTTAAAAAAAAATATGTTGATAATGTCACTAGTAGTCAAGTTTAGAAAATCTACTTACATATAAACTGTTTAGCAGTTTAAATGTATGTGGACTTACTATACCATTTTTCCACATATTTACTTGCATAGAACATATTGTAAATAAATATACATTTATGCATATTCTCTGGATATAATAAAATATTAATAAAATAACAATACCGTTCAGAATATACATTTTAAAGACTCCTCTGGGGACAACAGTAATAATATACTGAGATATAGAAACGAATTTAACTTTGAAATCGGAATATAGTAATAGAATGCAATTTTCTTTGTGATTGTACATAAATTCCCGGAAAATTCCCATTCTTTTGGAATCTTCTCGGGAATTTACCTATCACTAGTCATGGTATCTAGGAGCCTGCTTGACCTTCACTTTTCGTGGAAAATAATTTATACAATCGTATCGAGTGGATTTGGTGCTTTGAAGATCTTTTTCTTCTTGGGTTGATTTTTCTCTTCGTTTGATGGACGTCCTCGTTTCTTATCATTGTTCGTTCCAAGGTATATAAGTGTCGAAACGATAGCGGCTTTGAATTGAAGTAATGGAACATTTGATACTTCTCTGTAGCACATCCAGGCGTAACGATGCTCATGTTGACGAGGTGAAAGAACGCTCTCAGGTACCACTTTTACTCTGATATTACGCTGTCCACTGAAAGCAGGAACATTATTTACGTAATCATTGTCTTCACCAGCAAACCAAATCTTAGAACGTTTGTTAGACAGGAGGTGCTCTCGCACTAAAAATTGAATGATCTTGAGATGTGGATTGTGAATTCTCATCGGAGATATTTGAGGAGGTCGCCGAACTCACCTGATTTACAGAATAATTCACTATAGGAATTTGTGATTGATCGATCTGGGAATCACTCACTTCAGAAACATTAGGGTCACTGTCATCTGACTCTGATCGTTGGGCGGATAGTCATCTTCATTACTACTGCAGAAGCTGGCCTCGGTGTCTTTGCAAATTCTGAATACAGAAGGCTGGTAATTTCATCCTGCCACAACCCTTGAGCCATGGAGATGCTGTAAAAAAAATAATAAATATTCAAGTACAAGTAGGTAAACACATGATTATTCCATTTACTAATACAGGTGTAGCAATTTCATTAGCGGATCAAGAAGCCCAAAACTTGAAGGGGGGCATTGCAAACGATTCAAAAATGTGGTACATCACCTATATACTAATATAAGATTTCAAAAAGAAGAAGAACAACCTGATTTGATTTTTCTGCCCAGAAAACAAGGGGCTAGTTACCCGGCCCCGAGCTAGATCCGCCATTGAGCAATTCACTTCTAAAACTTGTATAGAATTTAATCTGTCAAAAATAAATATTTTTGGCCTTATGCAGAATCGTTTTGACGTACGATTAGGGTCATAATAAAGGCCTGACTACTGCAAGAAACATGTTAGTCAAACTCTTTAGTATGGCACTAATCACGAGCCAGAACGACTCTGCACAAGGCCCTTTATTTCTTGAAATCTGTGCTAAGATAATATGATTTTGCGGTGTGATGAACTATCGTGAATCAAGTACTGGAGCAAGAATCTTTGGCGCAAGGCAATTTCAATATGAGGGTAAATTACTGTATATGTAAAATTATCCCTAAAATCAGAATCACTTTTCAAATAAAGTTTAGGTTTCAGGAGTCCGAAGCCCCAGAACATCCCTCCCATCCGTACTTTCCTCATTTTCATGTTTCTATGTCATTACTGTGGAGAAATGTCGTCAGCACATGCGAAACTAACGCTTTATTGTGATTCATAGGCAACCCCCATGTTACAAGTTTAGGCTATGACACTGAAAACACGTTTTATGTACCTCTGCGATTGTTTCAAATACATATTGTTACATAATGTGGGCAAGAAATTATTGTTAGATATTATTTTGAGTTTCAAAATAGTTATCATGTAAATGCGACTAATCACAACCATATCTGCACAGAGGGATCATTTGATGCATCATTTAATCGGCTCATAATTTTCGAAATGATCGACATAACGACATACATAATAATTGGAAAAAGAAAATTCCAGTGCTTCAGAATATGATTTTTACTTACGTTGAGTTTGCATTTTTCTTCGTGAAAAAAAAAAATCAAAAGCCCAGTGACAGCGTGAATAAACAGCGTCAAAATTTTGTACACGTCGTGATTCAGTGTTGCCACAGTCTTAGCTCTGGAGTGGGCTGAAAAATAGTACCAAATTGAAACAAAAAGGGCTGAATTCATTATTTTATACGAATGTAATACATGGCTTCATATCACGGAACTAAAAAAGATAAAGTTCTAAAACACTCCCCACCCCTCCAAGGGTGAAAATCAAGAAAGTATTCTTTTTAAAAATCACTTTTTAGAAACATCCAAATAAGAGGACCCCTAACAACCGTGGAAGTAGATGAAACTTTTCTCGTATGTAGGGAGTACAACAGAGGCCGCGAATTAACCTTATGACGCCAACCTGGGGTCCCTTCATTATATTCGTGTATTTTCTGTGTTTCTTTCATATTTTTATCCACGACTCAGGACATCTCTTTTTAAGATGTTTTCAATTCACTCATAACAATTTATTTGTTGCACATTTTTGTATTTAGAAATTATAAGCATTTTTAAGAACCAAAACGGATTTAGCACACCTGGGGTCCGTACGGACTTCTCAGTTGTCCATGCTCCCATATGCGCAGACAGATAAATAAAGCTTGCTAATTGGTAATTCCTAACAATGACATGTGAGTTGTGCTGTTTTAAAAATTGTCAGAAGATGGCAGCACGATCTTTGAGTTATTATTATATTACAATTTGGATACTTTACTGGGTTACTATACACATATTTTTGAAACAAATAAATTCTCTGAAGCAAAAAGTATACTTCCTGTAAAATATTTGTGAGGAAATTGTTTAATTTTATTTGAATTTCAAAGTTGTCTGAGTATATGACTACTTAAATATACAGAAATGTTGCGTTTCAGGTCAACGTTGCATTGAGAAACTTCTGTTATTTAGTTTCAGTGTCTCGTCGAAGACTGCTAAAGATAGCGTTCTGCGGATGCTAGAAGTAACTGATAGCGAGATAACAGGTTGAATAGGACGACAACCATTTCGAGTATGAACGTGAATTATCTGGGGAAGGGAAAGCTCCAATGAACGTGACGTGGACCTGTTTTTTGATTATGACCCTCCACAGCGTTCTACCCGAAGTTTTGGACATGTCAACAGAGCACGGAACAAAGACTACAGAATTTGCAGCTCTATATGGAAGAAACTCAAGTGCATAGGACCGTCAGAACACCAGACGCTGACAGCAAATGTCCTCAAAAAATCAAGGGTATTCAAAGCAGGGGATTTTATAACATTCAAAGTCGTCAAGAGAAACTGGAAACAGACAAGATATTATCATTCCGTGAACTCTGGGAAACATTCGTTCTGAATTTCGATGACTTGTCAAGATCTGGAAATTTCTAAACTATGGATAAGTAGCTGGTACCTACATGTGGAAGATATTTTTCGGTGTTTACATTCCAAGTATGCCCGGATAAAAATTTACTGAGTGTGCAATACTGAAACATCATATTCGTTTAGAGACAAAATGTTTGTTTGTCAGCACGTAGGACATGGACGAGGCAATGTAAAAGACCTGGCGAAGTGACTTGTAAAGAAATGGTTAAATAAGGGAGGAAATATAACTATGGAGATCTATTTCACAAGCACCGGGCTCGCCTAGAACTGCGCCTTCAGATAACGACAGTTGTAGGTACAACGAGAAGGTGCAAAAGGGAAATGGCACAAAGACGTGAGCGACCAGAAAATACGTAGAAATAAAGTAAATGTAGTATATAGAAAATTTCAGCAAAATGTACCGTAGTACTCAAATGTTCCACAATATATATATATATAGATAGATAGATAAGTATGTGTGTGTGTGTGTGGAAGGAAACCAAGGATCTCTAAACAGAAGAATAAAGAATGGTTTGTGTTTAGTATATTCTTCAAGTATATATATATATATATATATATATACCCACACAGCACACCGACGTCCAATGTACATCCATTTAACGTCCGGGCATGGATTTACGGGATGTCCAGTGGACGTGTGGTCTTGGTCCATACAACGTCTAGTGGATGTACACGGGAGAGTACAGGTGGCACAGTTGCCGTGCATCTACTGGACGTCCAGAACGTACATATTATATCCATTTCTGGTACCAAAACGAACTAATTATGGACGTACAGACGCCCAATGGACGTTCAGAGGACGTGTTCTTTTGGTCCATACGACGTCCACTGGATATACACAAGATGTTACTTTGGGACAGTTGCCATGCATCTCGTGGACGTCCATTCGGAGCTAAAATGGATTTACGGGATGTCCAGTGGACGTGTGGTTTTGGTCCACACAACGTCTAGTGGATGTACACGGGAGAGTACAGGTGGCACAGTTGCCGTGCATCTACTGGACGTCCAGAACGTACATATTATGTCCATTTCTGGTACCAAAACGTACTAATTATGGACGTACAGACGCCCAATGGACGTTCAGAGGACGTGTTCTTTTGGTCCATACGACGTCTACTCGATATACACAAGATGTTACTTTGGGACAGTTGCCATGCATCTCCTGGACGTCCATTGGGAACTAAAATGGACCTATTATGGACTTCAAACTGATGTAGAGGATGTCCATATGTGGATATCATGGGAACCTGAACGTACAAATTGTGACTATTTTTGGTTCCTACACCTACCAATTATGGCCTTTCACTGAATGTTCTAAAGGACTGCCACAGAAGGATTATTCACTTAAAGCCCGATACAGAAGCCATACTATCTGGAATCAATTTATTTTTAACATAGGTTAAATTTTACCATATCAAAGTGACATTTAAATAAGCCATCTTCCATCAATTTTTACTATCAGTCAACAAATACACACGTCAACATTTATACTATAAAGTTTTATGAGCAAACAAAAAAACAATGAGAAATATTTTTAATACGTTTAATATTTCGTACCTTTCCAGTCAAAATTCTTGTTCTGTGTTCCACGAAAATATTTTTTTTTCGATTTGTATCTACTGAAAGGTCAAACTATTTGAAGATTCGGTATCAATAGCAAATCTAGTTCCAAATTTACATGAATTAATCCTTCCTTGCAATAATGCATCCTTATCTCCCGAAAATGAGAACTCAAAATATAATTAACAATGTAAAGTATTCTGCCCATACGCTTTAGTTAATACAATTTGTTGATTAAAAAAGCTTCAAACCTGCATCCTCTTCCACTCTTTGTAGATGCATAGAAAGATATCACAAACCGAAACCTCCCTCGATTCACTCTAAAGTTTCAAATTCATTTGGAAATATCAGTTCTCCCTTTTCCTTAGTATTGAGAACAGACAAGACAGCTACGCTTCATTTCTCATATTGAAACAAATGATGACCAAAACTTTTTAACACTATCCCCCCCCCTTTTTTTTTTTCATATTATCATACTCATAGGAGAAACATTAACTTCAATCAAAACATGCCATCCATTAATGGCCGAGAACGTTACAAATTATTGAACTTATATACATTAAAGAATAAGAAAGGCGTAACATAGAAAGAAACGAATAACATAACAATATACTTTATTGGATTACCTCTAATTACATACACTGCTCCACAATATTTGTCTTTTTAATATGTTGAATAAGATTGTAATACGATTTTCTTTCGCATCTCAATGATATTAAAAGTTTCGTATACATGTTTTATTCTTGATTATGAAATGTATTATAAGCGCATAATATTGTTAAGCAAGGGAATTTTAACCTTCTCACTGATATATCATGAGATTCTTTCTTCGTGCGCTCCATTTTTCTATTTTCTGAAATTAATTCTAGGTATAATCAACATCACAACGATCAAAATTAAAATCAGATTATGAGGTTGATGTTAAGTAAGGTTCTTTATGTTTAACTTTAAAGAGTAAAAATTACATGACGGATTCAACTTGGGACCTTTTGGCTTTAAACTATACAAACGGGACTCAAAGGTATACAAAGTTACAATTACAAATTCCAAATTGAACTACAAATTACAAAAATGAGCTCCTCCGTGGCTAAGCGGTTAGCATACGCGCCTTTGGCGTGGGAAACCCGGGTTCGATTCCCGGCGGGAGCCCACGTGGTTCGGATTCCACGTTAATCAGTAGGTCCACGTCTCATATAGCCTCGCTGCTGAAACGGACGTTAAACTAATAAATAAATTAATCAATACAAATTACAAAACGTATTATTAGCGGCAGTTTTAAGTTTCTGAAAATCTACTTTTTTTCTTGCAGCCTTGGGCCACAAAATGTATTTCCTTTTCATACTTTATTCTGTTCAAGCACAATACAATGAATCTCAAATTTCAAGTTTAACTCCCAAAAGTCGTTCCATCTAAGAAACAGGCTTTCTTATTCCATTGTAAGATCGAAGAATGTTAAAGGTTTTCCGATTTTCTAAAATATCGGAAAAAAATATATACTGTAAGTACGAATATATCCCCACCTTTCCGAAATAATATATATACAGGTAGCGGCAGTGCGAAGCTCAACAGTGGCGTTCTGTTTCCAAAGCTTAACCCTTTTAGGCTTTATAGTAACTTATGTTACCACGGCGTAGTATCGTATTTGATCGCTTATTTAGGTTCTATAACAAATATTTAAGCCGGTTTTTTTTTATTGGTCAAGTCTAGGATGGACCAAAGAACACTCCAGATGCGTTTTGAAACCCGATGGTGAACTTGGCGACGCCAAGTGGGGGCGAAGGGGCGTGAAATTTTTCATAAAACAAATTTCAGAAATTTTTCACGCCTTTAATTTTCAAGATATCAGATTGAAACTTTGCATACTGATTGCGTGCACCATTAGGTACCGGTATTTCTCATTCTTTTTGAGATCCCTATGTGAAACCAGGGTTGGGTACGAGGGGCTCAAGTGTTTTTCGGAGGGGTCCGAAGCGGTGAGTTTTTCTGAAAAATTTCCGATTTTCTCGATTGTTCCAGTTGATGTGTACGATACGGACATGTAGTGGTACTGTTAGAAAGAGCTCGTTATACTGAAGAAAATGATGTTTGAACCATGACTGTACCCAGGCCCGGGCCAGAAGGGCGCAAAAATTTCGATTTCTTTTTTTCCAAAAAATCTCCCAGTTTTTTTTCTTCGTTTCTAGTGTATAATACGGACAAGCGAATGATTTCTCTGTAACTGTCCCGCAAGCTTTTTCTACGGATTCTGTGGAAAGAAGAGTGTGTTATACTTGAGTCTGTGTGTATTATTTTGACATTCTAACATCTGCTAATCTATGAGATCTAAACTAGTTATAACCAGAAAATGTAAAAACAGCAACTAAAGAATTTTTTATCAATTAACGTAATCATGCCTGTTTGCCTCTAACCAGGGAGGTAACTTGTGGGGGCAGGGAGGGCAACTGCCCCTCCAGGGAAGCTTCCCGCCGTTCGAGGGGGCCTACTTTAAGACAATTTTTTATTCCATATACTGTAATACATGTAATTATAAATGAAGCATCAAACAGGTTCACTACATTACATACACAAAACAGCACACAACAGGTAAATAAAACAAAAATGTGTCATGGACCCACTTCAGTAAAAAATGTCTATATTATTAAGTGCCCCAGAAATCTTTATTCTTATGGCTTTGACATTTGTAAATATTGTCCCTTTAGTTAATTTGTCATGTACGGAATGGGCCCTGCAGAGAGCTGGAGGGCCCACAAAGAGTAAGAGAAAGATGGAAAGACGAGATCTATTTTCGAATTTTGTGGGGAATCCAAAACAATCTTTTGGAGGGGGCTCAAATATTAATGCTTTCCCCCCCCCCCAAAAAAAAATATCTAAGTTACTGCGCTGCCTCTAACTTTAATTTAGAGCAAGACATGATATATTATGTGTAATTGAAAGGAAAAATGTTACAAGGTAGATATTTGTAATCGACTTCAAAAATATTATCTATCTAATATTGAGCCCATTTACTACGAAAATATATTTATCGCACATTAAATGTGCAACATAAAAATTGTACTATTTTTTTTTTTAAAAAAGGAGATAAACATATTTGAGTCATTGCACGTCAAATTATTACACTACAGCCCATTTTCAACCCGACCCTTTTCTTTCAAGTAAATTTTATTTCCGTGTTATCCTGGATAAAAAATTCATTAACTGTCTTAGAAGAAATTATGAAATCAATTACAATTTTATCTACGTCCATTATAGCCTACAATTTAGCCTTTAAATATTAAGACTAAAACCAAATCTTTAAATATTAAGACTAAAACCAAATTGATTATGCAATATTTTTGACATTTTTTTATATTTCAGACTCGTGTCTCTGGAAACATGCTACACGTATTAACCTAACACTGCATTTCTACTAGGACAGTACTGTAAATGCCATTTAATTCTGGAGATGGGTGCTATGGACTTACAAAACTTACAACCATTTGTTGACTTAAGCCGAAACAATTAGCCATAGACCCCAAAAACGTATGGTCCTCTCAATACAGACCGATTATACTACCTCAAACCAGCTATAAGTCTGTGACCAAGCAGAGATACGAAGGAGGACCACCGTTAAATTCTATATAACAAACAAACTTCGTTACCACCAAAAGTTGGTTAAAAAGCAAAGATAATAAAAAGGAAAATTTTAAAAAATCCAGTTTAAAAAAATTTAAATAATAGAAATTACTCTAATCAAAAGGTGAACTAAGTAAATAGGAATAAATTACATGTCCGGAGGAAAGCTTAAAATTAAATCGGATAGTTATTAGTACAAGTCCATCGGTGATGGAAAATAACGTTAAACTTTCTTACTGTGAGCTCACACACATGTCCCTCCACATCACACCGCTCTGCCCCGAAGAAACCATGACAAACGCCATTAAGTATACAAGGAGATGAAAATTTCCTCTCACAGGAAAACAAAGTAGGAAGAAAGCACTTAATTCAAATGAAAATAAAGTACAACAAAAAAAAAAACTGGAAAATACCGAAATAATGAAAAAAACCATAGGATGTGTTAACCTGTATTACTTTTTCCTTACTAAATCTTCCTCGTTATTGGAAATATTGTAAATATATAATATAATAACGTTATGGACGTATTTATGAAGTTTCGCAAGATATCAATACGCATAGATGTCATTACGCTATTCGTCTTCACTTACACGCCGAATTGCGACTAATTTCCACTCAACCTCATCTGGTTGATATACTTTTTACGCCGAATCTTTAAAACTGAAAATCTATAGTTACATTGTACGTGTTAATCCAACCCCGATATTCGAAGAAAAGACGCTTCTACATCTCCTACTCCCAGCTTCTAGAAATCTGAGAGCTAAAATCTTTAACCAATGACATTTCTTCTATCCACCTGTGGCAGATGTGACGAAGAAAAAAATATCACTGCTAGCATTTGCTAGTATTTCAAATTAATAAATATAAATGATACTGTAAATAATAAACTTTACTATTATGATCCCCCCCCCCCAAAAAAAATGATGCTATAGACCTTTTACGTTTATTTATTAACTGACATTTCTGTTTCTTGGCAAAGCGCTGATACTTAAATACACGATAAAAAAATCTATACGGAAAAGGGAGAGGGTACGAAAAGAGTTTCTCTCTCTCTCTCTCTAATCATTGTAACGATAAGTTACACACTGAAGTATTGAAATGCGGGAGCGTTTCAGGCAGAACGGAGAATAACTCCGGGGAAAAAATAAATAAATAAAAATAATAAAAATTAAAATAAAATAAAAAACAAGTACATAGAAATACACAATTTACTTTCATCTGAGTGTCTATGATCCAGCATCTTCAGTTTTTATTGTGCAGAATTTTCAGTACTTATATTACAATATCTGCAGATATGTTTAAGTAGATAAACACTGCACCTAAAAGTTTTTAGTATATCGTATTGTGAAAGCGTATCTTCACTATAAAATAATGCCTTCAGTTGACTTGAAGAATTCTCACTTTAAGAAACGATGGCTCAGTGGTAGAGCGTTCACCTCTGGTGCATATGGCCCCGGGTTCAAACACTGTTCCCGCCAAGTGAACTTTGTGGTGGACAAACACCATGTGCGTGGGTTTCCTCGGGGTTCTCCAATTTCCTCCCACTTTCTTCATTCCACCATTTAATTCATTTCTCATCATCACCACCGTCTCATTTAGCGTAAAAGGTATAACCGTGGGACGTAAAACTCAAAAATATTATTTTCATTCATTTACGAAACGACGGAGTATAAGTGATTAGAAGGGGGAAGGGGAAGCAGGTGAAGGGAAGAAAGGTAAAAGAAGGAAAAGAGGTGGACTCAAGGAACTTGTGCTATTGTCGATTGGGGCCAGAGGGAGGGTTCATCTTTAAATTATTTCTTTTTTACTTTTCTTCTCCTTATTTAAATCTAACGATACACATTACTGGCTTGTGCTGTATGCAACTTCGGTAGAGACTAAGCACCTCTTGGCGAATACATGTTCACCCTATTCCTCTGAGCAGACGAGAAATGATGCGAGAAGAGCTTTTAAGCGATAACTAGAAGTGTAAAATGTCCAAGAACTCTCATTATACTCTGAAACAAACTAGGCCTAACCTAGGGAATATAGCATTCATGCTTTTATTGGTCACCTAGCACAAGTTGGTACATCATCATGCATTGTAGGCTTTATGCCACACACACGTAATTTTTTTTATTAGGCTCAGGTCAGTCTTTCAGAACCGGTATCCGCAATGTCGTTGCTGTTGAGTTTAACGTTCCGTTCATCAGTAAGACTATATAAGACGTAAACTTACTGACTAACGTGGAATCCGAACCACCTGAGCTCTCGCCGGTAATCGAACTCGGGTCTCGCACGCCAACTGCTTAGCCACGGAGGAGCTCACATCCGCAATGTATTTATACTTATGGTATTACTGCTGTATTGCCAGAATACGAAAATAAGAAAGGAATATTATTTAGTTTCTCACCGAAAATACTAGATATTGGCCCTGGCTCACTTGATAATGAGTAATGTTCGAAATACGATGTGAACGTATGGCATAAAAGCTAGTCCATAAAACACTGACTAATTTGTGCTACGTGGCCAGTAAAAAGCACGAATGCCATCTAACCGAGTCAAAACAGGAGAGCAGAAACAGCGTCCGTAGGGAGCAGGCGCGTCAGCGGCGATGAGTATACGCGTAAACGAGGATGGTGGGAAAACAATTTCATCTAACAGTTCATTTCATAAAATGCACGCCTTATGTGTCGCACAGCTTTGGGGGAGGTACTACATGCAATCCAAAAAAGTACCAAAATGTACTAAATTAGATTATACTCGATTAGGTTTGGTTAAATGTTCCTCTTCTTTTCTGTAGCTTCAATTTGTTTACACTAGTCAAAATAAACTTTTTGCCTGTTTAGTAGACCATGCCTTTCACACAATTTCGACAACTGACACTCATTTTTGTATAACTTCATAAAACTCAATCACGATATGACACAACCTTGTCATTTACGCACTGCCTTTCCCAAAATTCATAACAAATATACCGCCAAATAGTCCCTTCCGCCCGGCAAGGTTCTAGATTACTGGCCCCTCTTCCCATTGAGCAGTAATAAAGACAGAAAACGTGCCCTGCGGGGCTCTGACCCGCCTTCACTCGCTAACGCTCGCTTGGCAACACTGTATAAGTTAAATGTATACTCTTTAGTACAGAAAGAAACATATCTGCATGGGGGACCAGTAATCTAGAACCTTTCCCTTCCGCCCCCCATATATATAGTGTAGCTTACAATATCAAAAATAACTAACGACAAGTATTTTGGTAACTATCACCCTCAACTTACTTTTACTCACGAACCAAAAGAAACCCTCCAATTTATCTGGTAAATTTTCTAAAATTGGTCCCGCGATACAGTAGTAACCCATACTGAGCTCTCCTGAAGTCAATCTGCAAGTAGTAATGGAGCTCCTCATTTTGTGCATGCTGGGCTAAAAGAAATACAAAACTCTAATGTAACCTGGGAATGTAAGAAATCTGTCAAAATTTGGTTGAACCGTCTTCTCGAGTAATGTCGAATTGAGTCCTGAGCTTTGGTACACAAGGAACGAACCTCACTAGTATCTTATATGAGGGTGTGATTAAATATAAACAAATCACTCATCATATCTTACCTTTTTCGCAGTTCCTATTCTATCTTTCTGTTTCACTCCAACACAAAAAGGTCTTCGTAAATAAATTACTTAAATTCAACAACCTTAATCAACCATTTAATTCAAACCGGCTGAGAGTGCACTGTGCAAGGATCTGCGCATGCGCCGTCACTAACAATTGAATGTTGTTTTCCGTTCGTCCCTTTTTTATCCAAATAATGTAGGTCCGTGGACGTTTCATTTGTGGATTAAATATTGACATCCAATGGACCATCCACTGAAGTCCAGATGTAACAAACCAATTACCGGTTTGTTTACATTGGATCCGTATTGTTATGTGTACCGGTTGAAATCGAAGTTGGTTCCCGCATAATATTACTGTGCCCAGTTTTGTTACGTGTAAGTTTACACTAATTTAATGTTAATTTGTTTTGTATTGTTAGTACAAGGAATGGCACCAAAAGAATACACGCACTCAAATTTTGATATGTTATACGTATATAAACACATTCGGAAATCTTTTAAAACTAGTCCTTACTGATTCACTTCAAACTGTCTTTTAAAACTAGTCCTTACTGATTCACTTCAAACTGTAACCGTTTCTTTAACGTCCATATCGTATTCTTAGCTCACACATACGAACAATTAATATAAGTAAAATTAAATACTATTGAAAATTTTACCTTAAAATTTCATCGAATACGATGTAGTTATATTTTATTCATTTGTTACCTACTTCGGCTTTCTTTTGTTACATTATATTACTGCTAACATGGCGATTTCTTCGGTTATTGCCGCAAGAGGGCGTTCGAATCGCTATACGTGGAACTAACAGTGTCAAAGATGGCGGCTCGGCGGTAAAAAGAAATCCTCTGTTACTATGACGATATCCAAATAATTACCGGGAGAAGATAATCTTTTAATTAGTTAATTATTGAATAGAGTTTTCGGTAAGTTAGATATTAAATTAGATATAGAAATTTCATGATTTTTACAGTTAGATTCTTGTGTTGATATGTATTTATGGTAAAATTATGCGAATTATAATCAAAGATATAATAGTAGAAACCGCGTTTATAGAGGCCTGGCTACGAGTGTAAGATGACGTAGTGGAATATTAGATTTCAGTGCGGAAAAACGATGGCTTGTTAGCTCCTTCAGAACTTTTGAAATTCTATAACTAAAAAGTGTAATTCGGCCTGTAACCTAATCAAAATCATGGTTTAGACTAACCTAAGACGTTATTTGGAAGAAATAGATACGGAGGAGTCTAACAAAAGTCAAAATTTAGTGAAAACCTTTTTCGGCCACAAGCCATCGAATGTCATCTCCGCCATTACTAGACATATGCAGTAATGGAATGGGAGATGTAATTTATCGAAGCTGATTGCTGCGGCGGACCGGAAAGATATTCTACGTTCGTGGAGTGTGTAGCCGGTGTACCGAAGGAGTCATTTCTCGATTTTAAATAAGAAAGTAGTTGAAACCTACTTTGCGAAGTTTGATCGCCCAGCTCAATATGGGGACTATTATTCTGTGAAACCTGCGGATAATATGGTAACATCTTTTCTTATTTTTCTTATAAACAGTATAGCAGTTCAGCAAATGGCATCTTTAAGAATCAGGATGTGTAACTAAATTAAAGTGCGTTACGCGTCTCTGAACTTGTCAATCGTCATTATCCACTTATGCTACGTAATTGAATTATTAAATCTTATGTGTGCCTCTACGTAAATTTGAAAAATATGTATGTTGATATTAGGGTAATATTTTACTTTGTACGTACCTTTCGATGGCAATGTACCTTGAAAATTTTGAATATTTAGATTAGATCGTTTATGTTAAATACATTACTGAATTATGTCTCAAATTATGTCCCGTGATGATGCCTTATTTTGTGAAATATTTGCTGTAGGTTAGGTTAGGTCTAATTTTGCAAATGTGTGATCCATAATATCTATGTAGGTGAGGTTAGATTTTCTTTTACCCGTGTTTTCCAAATTTAATACGTGTCTTTTATATATTGCAATGTGATATATGCTATTTTGTTGGGAAATCTTTATCATGAACGCACATGCGAATATTCCGCGTCTGAGAATTTAAGTATTTCGTAATTCATTTCATACGCTTCAATATTGCTTCATGATGTATGTCAGTCGTAAACATTAAGATGAAATTTCTTTGAGAGTGCTCTGATATATATATATTAAAGTGTCTTTTAATCGTATTTGTAATACATGCATGTAGGTTAGATAAAATTTCCATTTCTTACGTGTAGAACCGGTAACAATTGTGATTTGAGCGTGCTTTCCTATATTTTGTCGTGTGTCCCTTTGATATTAATTTGTAATGTATTTTTGTATCCGTGCTTGCCATATTTTGTCATGTGCATATTCAATACGTGTAATGTCGATAAAATTGCATTTCAAACGTGTCTATTATTATTATTTTTTTGTCGTGTGCCCTTTTATAGTATCTTTTAATACATTAGTGATTTAAAATCTTCTTTCGTATGTATGATCTCATTTCGTTGCACCATATATTTAGTTTTGTAGGTTAGGAAAAATTGAATATAACATATCCTCCGATGTTAATATCGTATCTTGATGAGTGCGAGTAATAGATCTGTGCCGATGTGGGAGAACCTTACTCTGGACATACCTCCGGAGTTCGACATTCGACATTACTATCTACAAAATACTATTTCGTGCTATGTTTGTTTATTTTCAGTTAGGTAGATATTTACTTTGAACGTGCCATAATTACAGTGCAGAATTAGATGTTCGTGCCTACATTGATATTTGCCTCGTTGGAAACCAATAACGTTGGAATGTTTTTCAACTTGCTATTCTCCAGTAGAGCGTATCCATCCCTCTATAAGTTTAATTAGTTGTAAACAGAGATAATAAGTTAAAAATAATAATAATTCTTTAAAGAGGCGTTTCAGTAATTGGACCCTGTCGAGCATATGTAGATTTTTTTTTTCGTTCTCGCTAGACATTTGTATATATATCATTTTTCATTAATAGTAGTGCTTTCATAGTAGATGTATTATGCGAATGACGCATAGGCTAACGTAAAATAATACTTGATGCTACTCATTTTTTTTTATATAATTGAGAATGGAATTGTAGTAGCGATGATACTGCCTATGTCTGCATAATTTACATGTTGTTTGATGAATGACAGGGACATTATAAGCAATGAACGCCCAAGTAAAAGAATCTTCTGTAACTACATAAGTAGAGGGGATGGATCGCCAATTCTTTGATTGATAATGAGTTTTATATGTATTAATGAGATATGTTTGAGAATCATGTTGGAGACTTGATATGTTAAAACAATATAACAAGATCATTTTATAAAATGTTGATAAAGTATCTTAGAGATACCACAATGGAGGCAAATGTTTTAAATTTTTTTTTCTTTTCTCAATCTGTTATGATGTAAATTGTTAACAAATTGGCACGAATAAATAGTCATAAAAATTTAGCTTTATAATTTCAAATATAATCTATACAATTAGAATTTATGAAAATTTTAAAATTTTCCTTAAAAGTACTAATTAAGCTGAACCATGTTGACTCTTATTCTTGGTTGGCCACAAAACAAGAATCTGGAAACTTCTGATGATAAATAATAGCTTTATCGTTGTGTCTTTCTTTTCTTTTGCTAAAGCTAATGCAACCTAAAAATTAAATCTAATATAACCTTGAAATTTTTTTTTCAATACCCTGAAAACGTATTGTTATAATTGGCTCATCTCAGCCAGGATTTGCCTGATATGTATTCATTTCTTTTACGACCGTAAAATCGGTTTGTTATAATTGGCGATACCATCCAGGATCTTTGATTTATTTCCGAGATGTTCTTATTCCTGGAAACTCGATTTGTTATAATTGGCGACCTCAGCTTTAGGATATTTGTTAAGTTGATAATTTGTGTATGTCTTAATATATTTTATAACTAGCAGCGTTCACCCCGCTTCGCTGCGGTCACCCCGGAACGCAATAAACTTTGTTACTTAGATAATTTTTACTTTTTCGCTTTCAAGTGATATGATAAAAACCATAGAAGATTGCACTAATGTTAACATTATATCGCCTGTCATTTATGTTAACCCGCCCCGCTTCGCTGCGGTCACCCCAACCCGCCCCGCTTCGCTGCGGTCATCCCGGAACGCAATAAACTTTGTTACTTAGATAATTTTTACTTTTTCGCTTTCAAGTGATTTATAGCGCCTGTCAGTTATGTTAACCCGCCGAGTCACAGGGTCATGCGGGTTGCATATAAATACGTTTATTTTTATACCTATGATGAACTAATAACAAAGGATTTGTACGTATGGACACCTGAATGGTCAATTATCTCAAGACACTGGTAATTGAAAATTAAAGTGATATGATAAAAACCATCTAGGGTCCACATCCTAACAACCCCCCAAAAATGAAAGAAATCGGTTCAGCCGTATTAGCGTGATGAGCGGACAAAGGATTTTTTGTACGTATTGACACCTGATTGGTCAATTATCTCAAGACACTGGTAATTGAAAATTAAAGTGATATGATAAAAACCATCTAGGGTCCAAATCCTAACAACCCCCCAAAAATGAAAGAAATCGGTTCAGCCGTATTAGCGTGATGAGCGGACAAAGGATTTTGTGCGTTCTCTTTTATATATATAGATTATTGTTTTGTGTGCCAAATTGAGATAAGCATGTGAAGTAATGAGTGGATAGAGTAATGAGTGGATATGACGATGACAAGTTGTTAGACGCGTGACCCGATTAATGTAAAAAAATGAGTGACGAAAGTCTTAGTGTAGATGGTTCTACCGAACATTTTAAATGTTGTGATAATAAGTGTAATACTAGTGACAGTGTATCCATACGCTGTGAAACTTGTGATCAATGGTTCCACATCCGTTGTTTGAACATTCCTGATGAGGAACAGGAAGTGTTACGTACCACTAACAATAAATGGGTTTGTTTTGACTGCAAATTGGATGGTGCGTTGGATACAGAAACTGAACCACCTGTGGTGCGAAATCCGAAAAAGAGAGGTGTGCCCGAAATCGAAATTGGTGGGGGACCATTACTTAAAACCTTAATTGGGATCATTAAAGATTTGAGAACTGAAATGTCAGTTATGAATAATAAAATGGATGCTAACAAAAATGAATTGAAGGTAGACATTGTCACAATTAAAGAATCTTTGTCCGTGGTACAGGAGGATTTATCCACTGTCAAACGTGAATTGAAACGTGAGGTGTCACAATTAAGAACTGAATTGGAGGAGAGTAATCAAAATTTAGGCCAAACTGTAGAAAATGTCAAAGAGTTCTGTAGTAGAGAAGTAGATAATTTGCATGTTGAAATTACCAAAGTTAGGTCAGACTACTTAGAAAATACAAGTAAAATTTGTAAGAAACTGCCGAAACTGTAGATTGTAAGGTTGAAACTTTGGCTAAGGATATGGAAATCTTGAAATGTGACATTAGCAAAGTAAATGTAAGATTAAATAGTGAACTTCAAAATGTAAAAGAGAGGCAAGTTGAGGAACATAGACAATTTCGGGAAACTAATGAGAAGACAGTCAACATGATACAATCGATAGAAAAAGATGTAATTGATGCGTATCGTCATAGTCGTGATCGATGTGAACGAAATGCGAAACCTTGAAAAATTTGATTGAGAACCGTGGTAATCTAAATTTAACTGAAACTCCTTTTGAAAGTTGTAGATCGTTCGAAATGATAAGGCATTGCCGAGAACTCCGGTATTCAAACTCGATGAAATTTTAGCAAATGATACCGAGAATGACATGAATTATTCTTCATCTTCTTCGTCGGACTCTGAAAAATGCCGCAAAGAATCTCGCAGGGCTAATCGTTTGAAAAAGATGAAAAAGACAAAGAAATCGGTTCGTACGGGTATTAGTGAGAATCAGTGTGGTCATAGAGATTTGGTCATTAACGATCAGGACAATCCAGTAAGTTTGGAGCTAAATCAAAAGATTAAGCCTTGGAAACTAGTCCTTCTTATAAAAGGGGGGCTGGCACGTATCTCAAAGAAATTCATCACTTCCCAAAATTTGACGGTCAATTGACGCAAGGGGTAGCACAAATTTTCTTAGATGATCTTTTACAAACGATGAGTATGTACGTTCTCACGGATAGAGATCGTGTATATATAGTGGGACGAGTTCTAGAAAAGTCAGCTAAAATTTGGTATCGTAGTGTCGCCTCTCAAATCAAATCTTTCTCTGACTTCGTGCGGCTTTTCAAGCTCCAATACATATCGGAACGACTAGAGAGGGCACAAAAGCGCCACCTCTACTCGTTACGGTATGATAAGTCAAAACATGCTTCCTTGTTAGGTTTTGTGAGGCACATTGTAGAAAATATAATTCAATTGTAACTTCCCCGTCAGATCAAGAGCTGAAGGATCTGATCCTGGACTGCCTTCCTGAGAAGAAGCAAAGATTTTAAAACTAGGCTCAGTGAGTACAGTGCAAGATTTAATGTTAAGAATAGCTGAGTTAGAGTGTAGTCCGACTCCCTCGTTAGGAAATCAGGGCAATCAAAAATTTCAACCTAGGAAACCACAGGTTAGGAAAACATTCTTTTTACCTAATAGCTCTAATCGAACCGACAATGCAGTACAGAACCGAGCCGATTTGCAATGAAGGTAGTGTACAATTTGGAAATAAACCTCAAAATTTTAACGGGAAATTATACCGTAATAGCTGGAAAAGAAATCGGAACCAAAAACAAGGATGGGATAAAAATAGAAATAATAACTTCAGACCCATGAACGGTATTCAGCCGGTTCCGATGTATGGGGGTGTACCAGTGCCAGTACCATATACGGTACCGGGCATGTATAACTTTAGTAATATGAAACCGGTTATGATGCCAGGTCCTTCCGTTACTATGGTAACTTCTTCGTTTCCCAAAACTTACCTGTTGTGACTACTGTCACTTCCGCTCTACGTCCACCGTACCCTTCGGTGACTGCGGAACCAACAAGTCCGGTAGTTGTTTCGGAAAACATGTTGAGCAGTCGTCACTAAGGGAGACGACGGCTGCTCCAACCAACTTCTCTCCCCGAATCAAAATGTTAGTAAACTTTATTCTTTTGAGAAAGAAAATGTGTCGATTGAAAGTGAGTCTTCTTTAAAATTACTGACTTATTTTGTGTTAAAAGAAGAAGAAGGGAATATGTCCAAACAAGATTTCGAGATATTTCCTTCCCCTTCTATAGATTGCAAGGTGGGGGAAATGCAAATTGGGTGTATCCTTGACACGGGCGCTGAGTTAAATCTTTTAAATTATAATATTTGGCAGAACCTACAAAATTCCTTTCGTTCGGCAAAACTCAAACCAGTGCCAAGTGTACACTTAACTGCGTTTGCAGGCAAAGATAATTTTCCTGTTAAGGGATTGCTTGAATTAACCTTAAATATACAAGATAATCTTTTTAATGTCCCAGTCTTTGTAGTGAAGGACATGAAAGCTGGACTGTTATTGGGCTCGCCATTCTTTGCTAAGTTTAGAGTTACTTTGGATAGTCATAACAGAAAGTTAATCTTGAAAAATAATAGTGAGGAAGAAGTAACTTTGGATATCTCTTATCCAAAGATACTCCTTGTTCATTTAGATACCAATTCTGAATCATGTGAACCTAACCAAATTCTTTCTTTTTCTAGTGAACAATGTAAGGATTATGGTGAGATTTCGGAATTAGAAATTAAAGAATATATTAAAGGTCGTGATGATTTGGATGATGATACAAAATTAAAACTAGAAAATTTGCTCCTTAAATTCAAGCACTTATTTTGCGAATATCCTAAGCCAATCCGATGCGAACCTTATAAAATAGAATTAACAGACCAAGAACCCGTGGTCGGAAAGATCTATCCAATCCCTCAAGCTATGCAAAAAGAGTTTGAGGAAGAATTGAAGAAATGGATGAGGTTGGGGATAGCTAAGGAACATCCCAGCAGTTATCGCAACCCAATTCATTGCGTGCGAAAATCCTCAGGGGGTGTTAGGCCTGTAATCGACCTGAGATTACTGAACTTAAAGGTCGTAAGTCCTAAAATACAGGTCGAACCTATTAATGAAATTCTCACTCGCATCTCTGGAGCTAAAATCTTTAGCTCCATGGATGCTACAATGGGGTATTATGGTATTCGACTGCATCCAGATTCCTTCGCATCCACAAGCTTCATATATTTAGGTCGACAGTATGTATTATGTGTCCTTCCAATGGGTTTAAAGTCAAGTCCTAGTATCTTCCAAAATGTGATGAACTCATATTTTGGACTAGATACTAGACATTTTGTTGTAGTATATCTGGACGATTTAATGTGCTTTAGTTCTACTTTCGATGAGCATTTCATTCATTTAGAACAACTTTTTGAAATTCTAACCTTTGGAAATTTTGCGCTCAATTTCAAGAAATGTCAGTTCGTCAAGTCTGAAATTTTATTTTTGGGACACATTGTGAATGGGAAGGAATTGAAGCCGAATCCCAAACACAACGAAGCGATAAAGTACTTTCCGATACCGAAAACCAAGAAGAAACTTAGATCTTTCTTGGGCATTCTTTCTTGGCGGAGAAAATTCGTTCCTCAGTTCGCTGCTCTAACAGCGCCGTTTTTCGATTTGTTGAAGAAAGACAAGAAATATTGTCTAACTGAGGAATTGCTGAATAGATTCCAACAATTGAGAGAGTTGTTGAGTGAGCCTCCAGCGCTCAGTCAACCCAATTTCGATCAACCCTTTCACTTATTTTCAGATGCGTCACTAGAGAATTTGGCCGGCTATCTGGCTCAGTATGATGATACTGGGGAACTTCTCGTTATCGGATACGCAAGTAGAAAATTAAAGTTATATGAAGTTTCCTATTCGATCTTCCAATTGGAATTGCTGGCAGTATTGTTTCTATGTGAACATTTCTCATACTATATTTTGGGTAGAAAAGTCACGGTTCATTGTGACAACAGCGCAGTGACATACGCTTTTACATTACAGAACCTAGATCCCCGAACCACAAAAATTTTGCTGAAGTTACAGAGGTTCGATCTTCGGTTCGAGCATATTAAGGGAGTTGACAATAAAATAGCCGACATATTGAGTCGCAATACTCCGGAACTCCCTGCCGAACCTGAAGAATACCATGTTAATTCTGTTAATTTTGTTAATTTTGTTTGTTATGATGAGAGTACGTGGTTCACTGTAGATGAGTTAATGCAAATGCAAGAGGGTGATAGGTACTGTAACGAATTAAAGGCGAAAATGTCAGACAGTACCGATTCTCGAATTCGGCTAGTGAATAATTTGGTCTATATTCAAAATTCGAAAACGAAACGTTGGCTGCTAGTAATCCCAGAGTTATTGATTGAGAGAACGATTAGGAAGGTTCATGAAACGGGGCATTTTGGCGTTAGTAAATGTTTGAAATTAGTTCAGGAATTGTTTTTTTGGAAAGGACAAAAACGTACGTTCCAAAAGTTCATTAATAATTGTGAATTGTGTGCCCGAACGAAGTTCTCCAATAGAATTATTGCTCGTGAGGATCTACATATTGAGGCAGATAAGCCACATATCAAATTATGCATAGATCTCGTAGGAAAATTGCCATGTAGTTATGGATTCTACTACATCCTCTCAATTGTTGATGTCTATTCACGGTTTCTATGTTATTTGCCGTTGAGGAATGCCACAGCTGCTGAGATTGTTCGGACTCTAGAAAAGGAATATTTCTATCTCTTCCCTTACCCAAATTCTATCATATCCGACCAGGGCCCACAGTTCCTCTCGAACACGTGGAAGAATTACTGTAAGGATCACCAAATTCAGCATATTTTGGTCTCTCCGTACAACCCTTCTGGGAATGGCATTATCGAACGTTCGCATCGAGAACTCAACCGAATTATTCGATTATTGTGCAGCCATAATCACACTAAGTGGAAAACAGTGCTAAAGACAGCACAAGATCTGCTAAACTATTCTTATAATAGCACCATTGGATGCACACCTGCCGAGGTGTTCATTTCTTTTTCAGCTACCGATAGATTTCGAGAAAAATTTCCATGGCCGTCTGAACTGCAAACAGTAGAAAATTCTAAACGGCATATTCAGGTGGAACCCCGTTTGTTATCAAAACGAAAGCGAAAGTCGCAAAATAATGTGATTGAAATTAAGGAAATGGATTTGGTTATGGTCAAAACCCATTTTCAATCGGATGCGTTTAAGAAGGTCACACACAAGTACATGCCTGTATTCACGGGGCCTTTTGTTGTGACTCGAGTGCATCACAATTCCGTTTCTTTAAAAGATTTGGAGGGGAGAGAAGTGCCGACTCAAAATTTATCGAATGTAAAACTGTTCAATTGCTCTCCGGAAAAGAGAGAAGAATTATTAAAAGACTTTAAACAGTCATAAAAAAAAAATTTGTTAATGTTCTAAATAGTTAAAAAAAAATTTTTTTTTTGCTAAGCTGCCGGGAAAAATGTAACAAACCAATTACCGGTTTGTTTACATTGGATCCGTATTGTTATGTGTACCGGTTGAAATCGAAGTTGGTTCCCGCATAATATTACTGTGCCCAGTTTTGTTACGTGTAAGTTTACACTAATTTAATGTTAATTTGTTTTGTATTGTTAGTACAAGGAATGGCACCAAAAGAATACACGCACTCAAATTTTGATATGTTATACGTATATAAACACATTCGGAAATCTTTTAAAACTAGTCCTTACTGATTCACTTCAAACTGTCTTTTAAAACTAGTCCTTACTGATTCACTTCAAACTGTAACCGTTTCTTTAACGTCCATATCGTATTCTTAGCTCACACATACGAACAATTAATATAAGTAAAATTAAATACTATTGAAAATTTTACCTTAAAATTTCATCGAATACGATGTAGTTATATTTTATTCATTTGTTACCTACTTCGGCTTTCTTTTGTTACATTATATTACTGCTAACATGGCGATTTCTTCGGTTATTGCCGCAAGAGGGCGTTCGAATCGCTATACGTGGAACTAACAGTGTCAAAGATGGCGGCTCGGCGGTAAAAAGAAATCCTCTGTTACTATGACGATATCCAAATAATTACCGGGAGAAGATAATCTTTTAATTAGTTAATTATTGAATAGAGTTTTCGGTAAGTTAGATATTAAATTAGATATAGAAATTTCATGATTTTTACAGTTAGATTCTTGTGTTGATATGTATTTATGGTAAAATTATGCGAATTATAATCAAAGATATAATAGTAGAAACCGCGTTTATAGAGGCCTGGCTACGAGTGTAAGATGACGTAGTGGAATATTAGATTTCAGTGCGGAAAAACGATGGCTTGTTAGCTCCTTCAGAACTTTTGAAATTCTATAACTAAAAAGTGTAATTCGGCCTGTAACCTAATCAAAATCATGGTTTAGACTAACCTAAGACGTTATTTGGAAGAAATAGATACGGAGGAGTCTAACAAAAGTCAAAATTTAGTGAAAACCTTTTTCGGCCACAAGCCATCGAATGTCATCTCCGCCATTACTAGACATATGCAGTAATGGAATGGGAGATGTAATTTATCGAAGCTGATTGCTGCGGCGGACCGGAAAGATATTCTACGTTCGTGGAGTGTGTAGCCGGTGTACCGAAGGAGTCATTTCTCGATTTTAAATAAGAAAGTAGTTGAAACCTACTTTGCGAAGTTTGATCGCCCAGCTCAATATGGGGACTATTATTCTGTGAAACCTGCGGATAATATGGTAACATCTTTTCTTATTTTTCTTATAAACAGTATAGCAGTTCAGCAAATGGCATCTTTAAGAATCAGGATGTGTAACTAAATTAAAGTGCGTTACGCGTCTCTGAACTTGTCAATCGTCATTATCCACTTATGCTACGTAATTGAATTATTAAATCTTATGTGTGCCTCTACGTAAATTTGAAAAATATGTATGTTGATATTAGGGTAATATTTTACTTTGTACGTACCTTTCGATGGCAATGTACCTTGAAAATTTTGAATATTTAGATTAGATCGTTTATGTTAAATACATTACTGAATTATGTCTCAAATTATGTCCCGTGATGATGCCTTATTTTGTGAAATATTTGCTGTAGGTTAGGTTAGGTCTAATTTTGCAAATGTGTGATCCATAATATCTATGTAGGTGAGGTTAGATTTTCTTTTACCCGTGTTTTCCAAATTTAATACGTGTCTTTTATATATTGCAATGTGATATATGCTATTTTGTTGGGAAATCTTTATCATGAACGCACATGCGAATATTCCGCGTCTGAGAATTTAAGTATTTCGTAATTCATTTCATACGCTTCAATATTGCTTCATGATGTATGTCAGTCGTAAACATTAAGATGAAATTTCTTTGAGAGTGCTCTGATATATATATATTAAAGTGTCTTTTAATCGTATTTGTAATACATGCATGTAGGTTAGATAAAATTTCCATTTCTTACGTGTAGAACCGGTAACAATTGTGATTTGAGCGTGCTTTCCTATATTTTGTCGTGTGTCCCTTTGATATTAATTTGTAATGTATTTTTGTATCCGTGCTTGCCATATTTTGTCATGTGCATATTCAATACGTGTAATGTCGATAAAATTGCATTTCAAACGTGTCTATTATTATTATTTTTTTGTCGTGTGCCCTTTTATAGTATCTTTTAATACATTAGTGATTTAAAATCTTCTTTCGTATGTATGATCTCATTTCGTTGCACCATATATTTAGTTTTGTAGGTTAGGAAAAATTGAATATAACATATCCTCCGATGTTAATATCGTATCTTGATGAGTGCGAGTAATAGATCTGTGCCGATGTGGGAGAACCTTACTCTGGACATACCTCCGGAGTTCGACATTCGACATTACTATCTACAAAATACTATTTCGTGCTATGTTTGTTTATTTTCAGTTAGGTAGATATTTACTTTGAACGTGCCATAATTACAGTGCAGAATTAGATGTTCGTGCCTACATTGATATTTGCCTCGTTGGAAACCAATAACGTTGGAATGTTTTTCAACTTGCTATTCTCCAGTAGAGCGTATCCATCCCTCTATAAGTTTAATTAGTTGTAAACAGAGATAATAAGTTAAAAATAATAATAATTCTTTAAAGAGGCGTTTCAGTAATTGGACCCTGTCGAGCATATGTAGATTTTTTTTTTTCGTTCTCGCTAGACATTTGTATATATATCATTTTTCATTAATAGTAGTGCTTTCATAGTAGATGTATTATGCGAATGACGCATAGGCTAACGTAAAATAATACTTGATGCTACTCATTTTTTTTTATATAATTGAGAATGGAATTGTAGTAGCGATGATACTGCCTATGTCTGCATAATTTACATGTTGTTTGATGAATGACAGGGACATTATAAGCAATGAACGCCCAAGTAAAAGAATCTTCTGTAACTACATAAGTAGAGGGGATGGATCGCCAATTCTTTGATTGATAATGAGTTTTATATGTATTAATGAGATATGTTTGAGAATCATGTTGGAGACTTGATATGTTAAAACAATATAACAAGATCATTTTATAAAATGTTGATAAAGTATCTTAGAGATACCACAATGGAGGCAAATGTTTTAAATTTTTTTTTTTCTTTTCTCAATCTGTTATGATGTAAATTGTTAACAAATTGGCACGAATAAATAGTCATAAAAATTTAGCTTTATAATTTCAAATATAATCTATACAATTAGAATTTATGAAAATTTTAAAATTTTCCTTAAAAGTACTAATTAAGCTGAACCATGTTGACTCTTATTCTTGGTTGGCCACAAAACAAGAATCTGGAAACTTCTGATGATAAATAATAGCTTTATCGTTGTGTCTTTCTTTTCTTTTGCTAAAGCTAATGCAACCTAAAAATTAAATCTAATATAACCTTGAAATTTTTTTTTTCAATACCCTGAAAACGTATTGTTATAATTGGCTCATCTCAGCCAGGATTTGCCTGATATGTATTCATTTCTTTTACGACCGTAAAATCGGTTTGTTATAATTGGCGATACCATCCAGGATCTTTGATTTATTTCCGAGATGTTCTTATTCCTGGAAACTCGGTTTGTTATACAGAAAATGGATATTCACTTCTGAACGTAATATGGACATCCAATGGACCGTCCACTCAAGTTCAGAATATGGATATTCATTGCCGAACGTAATATGGACAACCACTGGATGTTACGCATAAGTCAATGTACTAAAACTGGACGTTCTGGATCTAATATGTACGTCCACTGGCTGTGATGTGCTCTGTGGGTATATATATATATATATATATATATATATATATATATATATATATATATATATATATATATATATATATATATATATATATATATAGAGAGAGAGAGAGAGAGAGAGAGAGAGAGAGTTTATTTTTACTATATTATAGTAAACAAAACTAAGATACTGTATTTAACAATATAATAAAAATAAAACCTGATAAAACGTGCCTCCTAACAACGTTATTGTGTGGGGTCCGCATGGACCCCAGGTTGCCATTAACGTAATCTTTGAAAGGTTGGCGTCATAAGGTTAAAAGGGAAAACAGTTTCCATCTTTGGTATTTATTATAAGGAAATCAAACGCTCCTCTATTTCAAAGTGACCAATAAACCAAAACGGTATTATGGTCATATATGAAAAATATATAAAACGAGGAACAAGTCAATCATCTTCGAGTTCGTGTGTTAAAATATAAATTATTGCACCTTATTCTGGCTTATATCATCATGACCGAAGGAGGATAATAGTACTGACACTTTTGAAAATGTGACAAATATTTGCTAAATAGTGCTGAATTGGGTAGAATTGTACCAACTTTTTCACAAAAGGGGCTGAAAATGCCAGCGTGGTACCAACGGGCCGATGAATGACAAAAAGGGCTGAATTTGGTAGAATTGTACCAAGTTTGGCAACACTGTCGTGATTGCTCAGCCTTCCAGTGGCTTTTCAACAATTCATCCAGGCAACAAGCGCTGCCAGCGTGCAGGAATGGATACTACTTCTGTGCACTAAAGTACATTAATTTCCCGCCAAATATGTGGCATCATTTTGTCACATGAGAACCAGAGGAACGTAACTCCGTAGATTTTCGTAGATTTACAGGCGAGAAGACAAAAATATTACTTTCTTAGAAAGATGTGTTTTTAATAAGATGGTATTTGAACTACATTACAACAGATGATCAACAAGGAGAACAGATGGCGTTACGTTCCATTTACACCAAATGGGGCTTTCAAAACTATGTCCAAACATGAAGAAAACGGAGTTATGTTCCTCTGGTTCTCATGCGACGATTTGATGCCATATCCGTGAAGAGGTCCACTTTTACCCCTGTTTAGAATCAGTGGCGGATCCAGGGGGCGATCACCCCCCGGAAGAGGAAAGTTTTTTAATTTTATATATAAATAAAACCCATCCCAGAGTTTGGAGCTCTTAAAAGTAGCTCTAAGTAACAGTATTGCAATCCCCACCGTCCCCCCAAAGTCCATCCTGGATCCGCCCTTAATAGTTGCATCAAATGTATGCAACGTCGCAATTACATATAAATCAGCAACATATGCTTAGTCTCAAGTTTCACGGAATTTGTGGTACAATATATGATCATAATCGACTTTTAAGGAGATTGAGAATCGTAATTGAACTTATCTACAAGGGCTATAAAGGCTATCTTCAATTTACACATACTCTTACAAGTATAAAAACGAAGAAAAAAATTACATTAATTACACTGTCAGCTAATTGTTAATTGCACATAACTGTAGAAACGAGTCTAGTGGCGGTCAAATATATTGTGTTTATGCTTGTATTAGGAGCAATCCAGATTATATAGAGCAGTGAGTATTTCTGTTTAGTAGTTCAAGATGACTATGTTCGGGGTGACGATCCACGGTTATCAAGACAATTTTAAAGAAGGCATGAGACCTGATTACAAAGAGCCTATGGACCTTAAGAAAGCGATCGAAGAAAAGCTGGCGGATAAAGAAGCAGACCTCACTGAAACTATCCGACACATTGACCAATACACTCGCTATGTTGATGGGTATGCCTATGGTATGAATGATCGCCTGAGAAAAATGCAGAGGAAGAACATTTTGAAGCCTAAAGGTATGGATATTAGATCAATACGCACCTGCAAATAAAATATTTCGAGTGACATCCTACAATTGTACCCTTTAAGCTAAGTGCAAGGTTCCTGAAGTGGCCAGAGGTACCTACAGGTGGGTTTTAGGAGCAGGTTTCGACATTTATTCCAAAGTTAGTCGTCCGCCTAATTTATGGCAAAAAGTGTAATTACTGGTTCCTTTCTGTAACAAAATTTAATATTTAATTCACATAGTATTGCCAAGCGAGCGTTAGCGAATGAAGGCGGGTTAGAGCCCCGCAGGGCACGTTGTTTTCTGTCTTTATTACGGCTAAATGGGAAGGGGGATTTGTGTTCTAAAACCCTACCGCTATGTTGATTATGTTACTTACCGTTATATTGAAAAGTATAATTTTCCCCTCGTTCCTTTACAGTTATTTGCTTACCGCATTTCCTACAAAGGGTCTTTCCTAGTAAGATAGTGAAATCGACCCTTGATCCAAATTGGATTGCTATTGACCCAAAAGGTTACGCTTGACATAAAACTACCTAAAAAATTTGGACCCTCTACCCCCTCTCCTTACCGAATTATCGTATCATACATGCTCAACATTCAATATTTTAAAATTTTAGTGGGGGTGGTCCAAAAATTTTGAAAATTTCACAGATTGTAGATACTATCTAGATGTAAATGTGCAATTTTTTTTCAAAACCATCAATGCGTATTTTCTTTATTTTTTTGCGTGTTGAAAATTTCAAAAAATTGTAGAAAACATTTGGGGCGGGGGACACGTTCCTGATTTTGGTTTTTAAAAATTTGTTATACCCTTAGGTACAACATACTGTATATTTTTTTCGGGGCCTGAAAGTGATGGCAACATTGTCAAAAAGAAATAAAACTGAAAACAAACGTGTTTTTCGCACATATTTTCCACCATTTTAGGCCCCTTAAGGCGAGGGCCTCTTCAAACAATTCTTTGCCAAAGTTCACAATTTTCCTTTCTCTTGCGTCCCTTTTGCTTCTGTCGTTCTTTGGCTGCTTCGATTGTGTTCATTTCCGAATAGAAACACCAAATATATCTCCGTTACGGTGCTTCCACTTCAACCGACTCTTGCAAAGTTACACAAAACTCGCGTCGGTTCCTCGTATCTATCAGTGCTTGCTTCAGTGGCCACACACAATGGCGCTCTCTACCGCGAGTTGTGTGTAACTTTGTTGTGCAATTTTTAAAAATGCTTGGATACAAGAAAACCTTTTTCTACTCAAAGTATATCCCCTACGAAGACATAGTAACAAATTTTAGTTTTCAAACATTAAAAAAAAAAAAGAAAGAAAGAAAGAAAAGAAAGAAGATTGGTGTTTGTTCTGTTGTTCTTACATAAATTATCAAACTGTGAAATTGACTGTCCAGAATTAGTTTCAGAAGTATTATTACATGTCCCAATAGGAAGACTAGAACAACAAACACTGGGACATTCTATTGTAGAAACGCAAGAACTAACACATTTCAAAACGCAAGTCTCCTCTGTGCAGAATATGTGCTTCATATAACGAAATAATTAGATTTCATGTAGTAGATGTATTTAGTATGTCCGAAAACAAGTTAAAAACAATTGTCAAGCAATAATTTCTGCATAATTAAACTTGTGTATGTATAATAATGTATGTATAATAGTGTATGTTAGATAATTATGTACACGACACTATAACTGTGCATTAAAAGTGTTGTGTTTGTCCTTATGAAACAAATAAATAAATACATTTTACTTAGCCGTGGCCTGATCATTATTAAAATCTGAATTATATGAATATTTTTTAAATTCCGTTTATCAACATAATCTGAATTCCTTGAATTTCGTTGATTTGTTGTCCTGGCGTTCCCTCTGGTCGCGGCGCCCGGGGCAATCGCCCCGGCGCGCCACCCACGCGACGGCCCTGATGGTTTTGCCCATCCCTAATTTATACATAGTATGAAACTTCTTCATCCGGACGTTATGATGTAGCAACAAAACAATCAAATGCTAATGAATCATTTCCGATCTTATTGCATTGTTTCAGTTTGCGTTCCACAAAGTAGGTTACCAAACAAATTATATACCATTTGAATCACCCGTCGAACTTGTTTTTCGCATTAGTCATGCGAACTGTTCCGTTGACGGATGCAACACAATTGCGCATATAAAATATTCATGGTGCAAGTAAATCTTTTGCCTGCGTCATTTCTTCATAGAACAGAAGAACAACAGTGATCAATTTTAATCTTTAACCTATCATTATTGTGAACACAATTTTAACAACAAACCCGTTAGTTATTGCAAAATAGTTTTTTTTTTCTGTTACTTCCGATATATTTTAGTACGTATGTCAATATTAGTTGCTGATAATGTTGTAATGAACACGTTTAAAAGCGCATACTCATTTTTTCATATAAACGTCCAAGTTGAATCTCTCGAAAAGTTCTCAACCGTACAGGAATTTTATTAGCTTGTTGTAATCAGCATGAATTGGTCCTTCAAATGGCATGCTTAGTTTCTCTGCAGGCGAATGCTTTCTCCCGAACTTCCCTTGAGAGCCACATTACTACTAAGGAAAGAAAGTTTTGAACAATATGTAATACACCTTTATTAAACATATTACCTTACGTTTGATACCTTTATCCTTTAGTTTCTTGCTCCGGAAATTTAGACAAAAAGTAACGATTCTGTTTGTGACTGTAATGCTTATAGATCAACGTAAACTTAATACTTACCAGTTCCATTTGTAGCACATACTTTGGAACTCATTGAAAACAAATTCTGCCGGAAATATCATCGATCAAAAGGCGAAACGACGTATCTTGATTTTATAATTTTACTGGAGAGCGATTAAAATGTCTCGTTCAACGTTATACAGTACCGCACTTTTCAAGATACGTCATTTTCAGAACGTTTATATCTCCGTTAACATAACAAATTCTGGTACGAAATTATTTATAGTTGATACAGCAGGCTAAGGATGGATGGTGGTCGTAACTTAAAATTGCGTTTTCAAGTTACGCCACTTCGCACTTTCATCGAAGATATGTCATGCCTGTTCCATCAATTATGGAAGAATTACCTGAACGAGAAAGTGAGACTAAACGAGAGGACTCCGAGAAAATCCAAACTTATGATGGTGTCCACCGGAAACTCATATTGACTAGAGGTCGAACAAGATCTTGTACGACGCGCTCTACAGCTGACCCCTTCAGCCCAATATAGCAATTACTAATCTCATTTTATTGCAGGTTTATGGACTCGTAACAACCATGACGTTTATGAGTCCTCCTTTAATTTAAATATTCCTACTTTAGATGTAAATGGTCCTATTGCGTAACCGAATGCCCATCTTGGATTCTCGCGGTTCTAAATTTTTTGTGGGGTTACAGAATTTTCGGTGCTGCCCAAGCAATTAGGCAGCTACTAGTTACTGGGTAATTTTACATTGCTCACTTCAGTTGGTTTCCTTACACAGACAGGATCAATGTCCTACTTTCAAACATGAGAACAGTCATATTAGCAAATGTGGAAACAAAGCAAATTCTTTATTATCACCTATCTCACTCGTTTGTGAAAAGACAATCAAAAACAGGATCTTTCAAGTTGTTGCTACATTTATAAACTCCTCACAACACGGCTTTTTGGCAGGAAAATCTTGTGCTAATAATTTATCTGTTCTTCTGTCCGATGCTGTGGACAGCATGTCAGAAAATTCTCAACTCGACATTTTGTATTTGGACCTGGCTAAGGCTTTCGATTCCCTTCCATACCATCTTCTTATATACAAACTCAATTCTAGATTCAATTTACATGGTAAATTGCTTAGTCTTCTGGAAACCTATCTCAGTAATAGGACATAATGAGTTTCAGTTTTAGGTTACTTTTCTGATTTTATTCCCGTAACTTCTGAAGTTCCTAAAAGCAGTGTTCTGGGTCCACTTCTATTCCTATTATACATGGACGATCTGCCTTCTTTATTCACAAACAGCTCTACCAATATTCTTCTATTCGCTGATGATTGCAAACTCTACAGACAAGTTCAATCCGAGTACGATGCGCTTGCTCTTCAACATGATGCTTCAGTTCTTCTCAACTGGTGTAACTCTTGGAAACTTAGCTTAAGCCGATTATACATCGTCACACTTTTCCATCAAATATTGCATCAAACTTTTCTTTGACGGTAATTTGGTTAAATAAGTTAGCTAAAACTTTCGCACCTATTATAAACGATCAAATATAAAGGTGAATATTATTGCTCAATTGTTTATGTTTCTTGATTCAGTTGTTAGGTTATTTAAACGTATATATGAGTTTTATGGTGGCACCTACTGGTGTAACTATGATGAATAAGGTTGTAGAAATGAATGGAATGACTATTCACAGTTACTTCTGTCTCATTTCCCTCCTTTATTTCTATTCCCAAATACATCTTACCTTTATGCTTTCTTTCTTGTTCACTAAATACTTATGAATTTATATTGAATTTGCTAGTCTGATGCTTAAATTTAATCTAATTCAGTTAATTTCCGAGTAACTTTTGTAGCTTTGGGACACTGATTAAGAATAAATAGTCAGTCATAAAAATATTAGGTTTTACGGTTAAAATGAAGGAGTAGATATTAAAGAGGATTCTTAGGACATTAAATTCCGGAGAAATTTTTCACAGTGTAGAAAACTACTACTTTATATTTAGAAATGCAAAAATATTAACGCTCTGCTATGTGATTTTATGCAACATAAAGTGTTTCTCACACTATCCTCATTTACGCGCCCACTCTCAGTCACTTATGCCCCTACCTCTTGCAAACACAACCCTGTGCCAAGTCGTGGGTTCCCTGCTGTGTTCCTGCTTTGAATCTGTTAAATATCATTCCCACGTTTAATGGCCACCTAACGTAAGTTGCTTTTTCTGCAGTTTTTTTTTTTTAATGGTATTCGTCCGACGCGTATTTATAACTTAAAGAAAGTCCTCGTAAAGTGAATCTGCACTCATAAGTGCAACTCCTACCCTAAGAAATAATTTTTAAGACATCACGAATGAATTTCGTGAAGAAATAATTACATATAGTAAGATAGCGCATAATCATTCGAGACACATCATATGCATGCATATTGTCATTCTGTACGCAATAATCTGAGCATACGATAAAGAAATAAAATACCAGAACGTCTTAAGAAATCATTTAAATGAAGAAAAGTGAAAGAAAATGTTTGTTTTTTAAATTTCACGAAATATTCTCAATAGACACCAATTTTGGGAAGTCACCTGCGGTACTTAGTCCTAATATTCTTTAATTTTCTAGTTATACAAAACAGATTACTGCTAATATGCATCGAAAGAATGTCAACTTCTTTCCGTGTCCACATCATACTCGATTTTAGTGCAACCGCATAGCGATTTTCGTTTGTTTTCTTTGAGAGAATGTTGGAAGAATTAGAACAAGTTCTAATTTAGAACAGTTGTATCAAATGTTGTAACCAACCCAAAAGTTACATACAACTTAGTATCGTACACGTTCAAATTCCACTTTGATGACATATTTGATACAATATATGATGGAATATTTGTTCGTCTATATCATCGAAACATCGAAAAATGTGCTTCTCTTACGGTTTCTCTAAAAAAGGAACCTATAAAACACATTTACAAAATTGCTCATAAGAACATAAATCCTGTCTCCTCTTTCAGAGATCTTGGTGTTATCATTGACAGTAAGTTTACTTTTGCGGATCACATAAGCACGATATCTTGTACTGCTATGAGAAAACTGAGACTCCTTTATCGCTTCACTAACAAAAAATCCTAATTCCTTAAGCTTGTTCTATAAGTCATATGTTGCTCCCACTATTGAGTACTGTTCTATCTGGTCTATGGCCTGTCCTACTCGTTTAAAAAAAATTAAATCCCGTAATTAATTTCTTTTTAGCCATTGTATCCTACCGAGTACCTCACCTCCGAACACTTCCAAAAAATGACGTTTTAAAGTCCCTCAATATCAAACCTCCCCTAGTGAGAAACAAAATTTTTGACTTAATATTTTTGCAAAAAATTGTAAATGGCCACATATCATATGAACAGTTGTTAAGTCAGATCAATTTTCGCGTACCCGCTAGTACAACACGGTCTAGTGATCTCTTTTACACTCGAGCGGCGAGAGTTAATTTGTCCAAAGGTCCCTTCTAAACCGAATTGTCAGTACCTATAATCAGTTACCAGAAACTAGACGTTTTTTCAAGTGAATATATTTTCAGATCATCTATAAATGAGCTATTTTTGCAATGTCGCTGTTGTGTTGTACCATCTTTACCTCAAATTGTTATTAAATTATTATGTTATCAAATTGTTAAAATGTTTCAGTGTAAAATGGCCTAGTGCTGTATCTGAAACCTGTTATAAATAAATAAATAAATAAATTAATTAATTAATAAAAAATTAATAAATAAATCTTTTACATACTCATCTCGTCAATATGAATACCACCCGCGTGAACCCTCTGCTTCACCCTGACCTCAAGCGGATTAGATGCAATATTAGCTTGTAGTGATACCCTAGCATAGGTTGGTGGCTATTATTTAGACAATTGTATTGGACATACCTCAGGGGTAGATACAGAAATTTTTTGAACGCGGGGCGAAAATCTGAGATTGAGATATTTTTCACATATACATTTTTCAGATTTTTCGTCGTTAAGGTACTTTGGATGTGCATTACCCAACCCGTCACACTTGCGTTATTATTGTTGTATAATCTTTCAAAAATGGGTTGTGTTTCAATGTTTAGTTTGCAACGCTAGGTGACAACTGTGATATTGTATGTATTCGTTTTGCATATAGATTTGCAATATTTAATAACCTAACGTAGGGCAGTTTGAAAAAAAATACAAGTACGTGTTTGGTTAGCAACACTGTTCGGGGCAAGGTGGCTCAGTGGTAGAGTTTACTTCTAATGCATGGAGTTCCAGGTTCGATCCCAATATCCTGTCTGTGAGTTTTCTCGCGGTACTCCCGTTTCCTCCCACATTATCATTCTTCCAATTCTTCGATCATCATTCACTTGCCTTAATCATCTGTCTCCTGTAGCCGAACGAGCATAATCGTGGAACGTAAAAAAAAAAAAAAAAAATCATTCCTTTTCATTTCGTTTCAACACTATTAACATTATGGTATCACAGAATGTGGCAAGCAGTGTCCCCCTGAAGATATTTGCATGGTACAAAATTTCAGTGCTTTTTGTTCTAGAAACTTACAAGGACGTACCAAGATGAATGATTCACCCTGTATCTCTCTCTCTCTCTTTCACACACCCACACCTTATTACCTATTTCCGTAAATCCATAGTCTGTATGAGTGTAAGGAACAAGGAAACAGTCCGCAATAGTGATGACCCTGAATCTTGTTTGTATTATAAAAATAAAATATCTATAAGTGTCTTATATGGCAGTATGCACTCGTTAAATTTGTTTTTTTATCTTGCCGCAAAAATTCATTCCATACTCATCACAGCTGCAGAAAGACGAAGAGAGTTCATAATTTGATAGAAAATCCAGGGATAAGTGCAAAGAGCTAATAGAATTTTGGAGAGTACGTACAGCTAATGTGTATATAGGTATATATATAATTTTTTGTTTGATAAAGCATAACCTCTTTCTTCCTCATCGAAGCGAAACAGACGGTGTTTCTGATAAAATTATTAAGCTCCTGCAAGTGGTAATTTACTATCTGTTGTATGGATGTTTGCATTTACTAAATGAAAAAAAAAGAAAGAAAAAGTAATATATTGTGCGGCAAGAGGAAAAACTGATGACATTATATGACTAATTAGTTGAAGAACTGACGGTTCGTTTCTGGTTTTTTGTACATCACCTACGTACGTGTGTGCATATGTATAAATGTATCATCAACTTTCGTGATTATCCATTGGGTTACCTATCTAGTTATCAATATCTTCTCGTTCGTACTTTAGTTATCTCTTTAGCAAATTAATTTTCTGCTCTGAATAAACATGAGATAAATAAGCTGTAATTAAACATAAGACCAGAAATGAAATTCTTATCTCAGTTTTGTCATATCGCATACAATGTTTAAAAAAGTGATTCGTCTATACTTATAGTTAAATCCACTTGTGGGTACTTGGCGAAACGTTTAAGTCAATCGATATATGGTTAATTACTAACGTTGGTTGGACGAAACTGGCTATATTGCTCCACTTTAGAATAAGCACAAAATACATTTTTAATTTAGAAACATACGAGTTTAAAAAATTATGGCCTGGGAACAGTTTAATAATGGGCATTGAATTAAGATCACCTGACGTCCCCAGGATTACAAATCATTAATTTACTTCTACGTCGCTTCCTGGGAGTCACACACACACAACTGGACGATCCTCAAACTAGTAGCAGCATGCCCTCCACAGACACTACAATCAAATTTTATAACTATGTGATTCCGTTGTGTAAGATAAATGTAATCGGGTCTGTGAACATTTTTTTTTCTGAATGCTATTGAATCTAATAATTATGGTTACATTGCATGAGTATCTTTTCAGATTAAAAATTATGCCGAACCAAGGCTTACCATTACTGAACTACTGAATAAAATAGTATTGGTAATGGAAGGTGGTTCTAGCATATCTAGCAAATCCTGGAAAAGTATCCTATAATACGAAATAGTATTACAGATTTTTCTGACAGTTGAAGTGCATTTCAGTATACGAATATTCGTTCTTTTCCTAGTTTCCAAGATATTTTACCTTAGCTTTTGGTGGCATAAGTTGAAATTCCTTTTGGTGACACAGCCCGAATACAAAATATAAATAAATAATGTATCATTCATATACGACTGATATAGCAATCACACAGTATGACTGTTACCTAGTTACATAGTATGACCTTGGTATAATGTTTCATGGTCCGAGATTTTTGGACATCCTGTATATATATTTACATTTTGTTGCGAATAGTAGAGATTTTTTTAAAATGTAGAAAATTCATTGTGGTACTGCAGACTTTAGTTGCAAATTTTAGTTTTTCGTAAAAAGGAGTCATATTTGAGAGATTTCATAAAATACATGTAATAATATTATTTTTTAGAATTTTGTTTATTTAACCGATAATATTGAATTATTTAGGTAGGAAGAGTATATTTTGCAGTTTTCAGTTTATTTTCAAGGGAATTTTGTTGTAGGGAATCTTCTTAAAGAAACTTCAAAATTCTGTTCTGTGATTTCTTCAAAATTTTTGAGTTTAGAAATTTAGCCCTTATATCTTCTTGGCACATCCTTTTGTTTCATTGCTATTTGATCATCAAAAATCACATGCGTTGGAGATTAGCGGATACTTTGATGTTAAGAGACTAAAACTTTCCTCCTATCGTTGAGTCATCAACAATAGCCAATTAGTGTTCTTATTATTATCCATTGTCTTTTATCAGAAAACAGCATTCGGAACCGGACGCCAGAAAATTTCTTTCGTTTTAAAATTTGGGAAAAGTGGACAAAACAGTGTGAACTTGTGGTAAACTGATATGAAAATATTGATTAATGGTTAGTTTTCCTGTGAATGAGAAAGTTGCCTTTTGCGGTGTGCTGTTCAGAGGACAGAAAAATTGATTGCTGAAATCAGCATCTAATAGCTATGGTTTGGGTGTCGTCCGCCATTTGAAAGGATGCAAGCGTCGAAGAAATAATTTTTTGAAAGTGCCCTGTGGGAATTCTTAGATTCCTGGCACATACTATCTTTCCAAATTGATAACGAAGGAACTCCTAGTTTCAGAAGTGGATTTCAGGTGAACGACGGAATCTACAAGAAAAAAATCAAGTAAGTCCACTCTTTCGAATTATGTTGCGGTGAGAGAGAAAGGTGAACAGGATTGCATAATTGGATAGTGTAACCTCAAATTAACTTTGATTTGATTAATGTTTTCCTTGGTGGTGTTCCGTGTTACTATGAAGTACTACATTTTCAGGTTTTCCCCCAGAAATTGCATATCTACATATCTACGATGTGAGTGTTAGTAAACGTTCAATGGGGGAGGACATGTTACTCGTATCGGTTGTCATAATAATAACAGACGTATGTACTCTGCGTATATAGTTTGTCTAAAATTGAACCTTGTTTTCAGGCCATGTAACCTGTGGAAATTATTGTTTTGGGACAAAGGTACTGCTTCCTTTTTTCTTTGCTTAAATTCTGAAAATTCTTATTTGCTAAATATACTTTGAAACAGCTAGAAAATAAAAGTTAAGTTGATTCCCATTGTATCACATTTCTACATCACGGCACAAGTGAATTTTATGTGTGCATTTCAACGTACTGGTAAAGTGAGATGTTCGTTAACAGCTCGTTTCTCGATAGCAGCAATCGTAATGCATAATATTGGTAAAATAATTTGAAATGTTTATGTCAAAAAAAATCTTCTTACACAAGTAAACAGCTGGTCTGATCACCGATACGTTCTTGAGAAAAGTGTGGTAGCTTTTTTTTTTTTTTAATGAGAATGTAAATGTATGTGTTGTTTCTTAGGTTAAGTTAGTTTAGTTTAGTTACGTTAGGGTAGGTTAGGTATTTTAGGTTAGGAATATTTTATGTGATTTTTGTCTTTAGTGAAACATGTCTTTGAAACGTTGCCATTTACTTGGATTCACAACATAAGTGAATGAAGTTATTGTCTGTTATGCTAACGTGTCGATGGCCAGCCCCATTTCAAACATGCCCCCAGTCACCATACTCTTACAAAATTTGTCCACCTCCTGTCCCGTACTTCCCTCCCCCAGCCCCAGGTAAATGTCATCGTTGCATTTTCATTTAACATTGGGCGCATAAAGAGTATACAGCCCAAACGGCTCGTCCAATTTAAAAAAAAATTCTTCACTTTAGATTAAAAACATATGTTTGGAGACGGTTTCCCCTCTTACATTTTGTTGTAACTCTGATAATAACAGAGTTACCCTATGTCAGGGGACTTTTGAGACACTTTCTCTCTCTCTCTCTCTCTCTCTCTCTATATATATATATATATATATATATATATATATATATATATATATATATATATATATATATATATATATACAGTGTGAGAATTAGATGATCTATATTGGGGGGGGATAAAATTAGGCCAATAGGACATAAAATCTGAAGGTGCAAATTCCAAAATGAGACAATAATACCTTACCCCATATATATATATATATATATATATATATATATATATATATCTGACATCTGTAATAAATAAGAGATTTATTAATTTAATAAATCTACCGACAATAACTATGTACGTATACCGACATATACACACCCCACTTAACCTTTCTGAACGTGTTTAAATGTTGTACTCACTCTTGTCCCCGTAGCTCTCTAAAGTTTATTTAGTTTATATATATATATATATATTTAAATCTAGATATTAGCCTAACAAAAAATGGATTGTTGCGGGTCCCGATTTCTGACATCAAGGTGAAATCGAAGGCCAAATATTTAAAATCTCTCAATTCAAATTTCGAGCTTGTGCTTCTACTCCCCGCTAAAGCTATGCTCTTCACGACTTTTTCTTCTCGAAACATCGATTCCGTGATGGGGCTCAGGAAGTCAACACTTAGACCTACTTTACTGTTAGGTTACAGATGAGTTGATTCACTATGGGCTACGTTAATGAATCAATTAAAGTAAAACATTACATTGAAGTTTTTCAGACAACCGTATTAGCGTGGACAGCAAACTGTGCAACTAAAAGAAAGATGGAAAAATGAAGGATTAACTTTAATAAACCCCGCTCCAGTTGAAATGCTTATACAGATACGGACAATGACACGGAGAACCAATCGTATTAACAAATGCTGAAACAAATCTTCAATTATGCGCTTATTCACCTAAAAATCACCTTCACTAACACGTCTGCTCACTAGGATCGTATCCTCAGCGTGTACGTTAACATATAGTTACGAGAGAATACCTATATCTAAGATTTTGAGTAAGTTTTACAGTTTCAAATGTTCATTTCCGTAAACTGTAAAAGGCAGTGATTACTACGCTAATTATCACAAATTAAATGCAACTTTTGAATTGCATACACACAAACTACTAGGGAATGAAGACCATGTGCTAACAAAGAATACACTGGAAAATGAATAACATGTTATACCAAAACTTAAAATAAGATGATAATCGATACAAATGTAGGGGATGAATATGACATGTCCGAACTTCGCCAAGTATGGTGGAAGAAGCTATTTGTTTACTTCTTCTTGGCCAACCGCTAAGAACATTTATAAATCCATATGTGGCTTTGTTATACGCAATTAGTACATTCAAATTCACGAACGATGACGAACTGAAGGGTACGAAGGAACAGTTGCAAGTAACAACTGTAGTCATAATAATACGTATAGTTCAACTAAACAACGTTGGAAATAGTGGGTAATTAGGTGGTAAGTAGAAATGACCAAAACTGAATAGTTTACATAGATCATTTCGAAATACATCTAGAAGATTAAACTTACAAGAAATGACAAAAATCACTGAAATTTGAAGTTATACTGAGCATAGCTTGGGGGGAAAGCGAGCATCCCCAGTGAGGATACTTCAGCTGACTTCTTTGGGGGGGGGGGACAAAATGAGATTGAGGGGGAAAATCCCCCTCATCCCTCCCGGTAATTCGCACCCTGCATATATATATATACTACTGTAGTTTAAGCACAGTTTAACCATTTCACAGTGACTGGAATGTTATGATGCTTTACTGTGACTAATGGTTTTGCTTTTCTATTTCCAGAACCCAATGAGATGTACCGGAGACCACTTGCAACTAATATGGATTATGGTTTCAACTTGAAAGATGAATTATACAACAAGGGAGATTGGGCCAAACCTACAACTCAATTCCGTAAAGTATACGCTGAGCAAACCAGGTAAGATTCTCATACTCTTTGTCTTGTTTAAAGCGTTTAAACAGAAGTGACGGTCTTACTTTGGTGTAATGACTCGAGTCATCACAATTTTTGGAAAGAATGAAGTTATTTATACACGGTGTTTCAGGAATAAAATGACAAACTTCGCATACGAGTTCAGGACCTCAATAGAATGAAAAAGTTTGTTTTTGATCGAAAACTCCTAATAACGGCAATGGAACCAATTTAAGATAATTAGTGCAATTAGTCGTAGCGTGACTACAGAAAATAAAATACTCGAAAAAAACTGCATACGTATTCATAACCTCAAGGCAAGAAAATAATTTACGTGCGACTTTGATCAAAAAACGCTAAATTATGGAAATGGGTCCAATTTAAAGTAAGCCATATTTCGAGTAATTCCAGTGCATTTGTTGTTGCTAGTTGAATTGGTTCGTTGATGGTTTCTTTCAAGGTATTTATCATTCTTCGTTTGTTCGTCTAAACTCTCTTTCTCAGATATTTCTGTAGAAAGTATTTAGAGTTGGACCGGGCGGGCGAGGTTGCCAGTATTGTCGAAACACGGAAAAGAACTGAATTTCGACCATGCTGACGAGTGATGTCGCTTCATTCTGCTGGCAACCTTGGTGGATCTCTTGTAGTACAATTGATTTACAAAGATGCAACTGTTGTGGTTGTTATGTCTTGAAGGAAATGGTACAAATTATATGTTGCAGGCAGGGGCGGATTAAGGTTTTTGGGGCCCTGGAGCCAACTATTTTAAGGGGGCTCTATGTTACAAATAATTCCAGCACATAAATTTTCTTTGCTGCCTTCCACAGCCTCATAGGTTTATCGAAACACCGAGAACTATGCTATAATATTTTAATGTGCTCTAAGTTTACAATAATTAGTTTAATTACATTCATTATTAACAGCTAAATGCTCATATACTGCAGTGTAATACACAAATGCCAAATACAAGCCAAATGGTCAAGTCCCTGTAAAAACACTAATAGAATAAAAGGAGAAAAATCATATATAAATAGGTAAAGCTGTACAAGGCTACATTGTTAGAAAAGTTTTCTTCCTACATTTTTGCTCTGCAAAGGATTCTATTATGTCATTAAACGATAACTCTCTGACCACACATGATTCAATAGATAACAAGACAAGAGCATTGAGCTTCTGTTGCCTCATGTTGACCTCACTGTTGACTCATGTTTAACCATTTAAGTTTAGAAAAGGATCTTTCGCCAGTACAATTTGAAACAAAAAGATATAGATAAATTCTGTGTGCAATGCAGACATCTGGGAAAACTATATCTAAGTTATTCTCATATAACATCAAAAGTATTTTACTAGTAAAAGAACTCGCACTGTTATTTTGGGCGTTCTCATTAGCAATAAGAGTTTGTATATACAATAAGAAACGACGAAACTCTTCGCAAAAATTCAAGTTCATGTCACCATTATACTTTAGAATAAAATCGCTGATGGCTCGGGTTATATCCTCTTCGTTCATGGAGTTAAATTTGGTAAGAAACTCGAAAGTCTCGTGAAGATTTTTGTACTGAGCTATCCTTCGCTGTAGCCCCGAAATGAAAAAATGAAATGAAATCTTTGAGTTTTACGTCCGACGGTTATGCCGGCAAGGCTAAAGGGGACGGTGGTGATGAGAAATGAATGAAATGGTGGAATGAAGAAAGTGGGAGGAAACGGGAGAACGCCGAGGAAACCCACGCACAAAGTGTTTGTCCACTACAAACCTATGATCGGAAAGAACGTTTCCACACGAAATTTATCACTCCCCAATAACACCGCTTCTTCTTTGTCGCTTTCGTGAAAATGTTCCTTTTTACAGATTTTTCTTTTCATTTCATCATTGTACTTCTACAGTCTACTCCCTGACTTCATAGATGTTTCCATTTCGGCAAACTTTTCTCTAAGAGAAGAAACATAACTGATCAAGGACTCAAGTACATTGACTGCAGTTCCTAGCTCCATGTTTTAACTTTGTAGATAAGTTACTGATTAGTTTTATCCATTCTGCTTAAAATAACATCGCATAATGTTGACATGAAATAGATTTCAAAAGTAGTCAACTTCTGCAAAATGTTTTTCGCATCCTGACGTGTTCTATTGTTTCCCATTGAATCTTCTGTGATGGATGTTAACACATTCTTTATAGTGGCAAAAATATTTCCTGACAAAACATGCTGCATTGCTGTTATCAGACCACCTTGTTCTAGACAAACTTTTCAATGTTTCCAGTGTTTTTCAAAGTTTCCTCGTTAATTCCTTCCTCTGGCAAACGCCATCGGTGTGTTGACGAACTATATATATATATAGTTCGTCAACACACCGGCGAACTATCAGCTGAAGAAGACTGAAGTAATTGACTGCAATTTCGCATGATTCAACAACAGGTTTTCCTACAAGGTTTAGAGAGTGTGCTGCGCAAGGAACAAATTCAGCTAAATTATTAATACGCTTAACATGAGCTTGCACTTCTTCATACTGCCCCGACATGTTACTTGCATTATCATATGACTGTCCTCGACAATATCCTACAGAAACCCCGTACTCTTCCAATGTTTTAACAACTATCTCAGCTAAGGACTTACCTTTATGGCTGAAAATGGGGATAAACTGAAGAAATCGTTCTACTATGTCTCCTTTCTCTTTAACCTACATAATGGTTACAGTAAACTGGTCTGCATGCGTTTTTTCTGGTGTCGAGTCCACACTGATACTATAATATTTTGTTCGCTTTATTTCTTCGACGATCTTGCCTAACACGTTTTGTGCCATCAGCTGAACAAACTCATCACAGATTGTAGATGATAAATAAATCAACATGTCCACACCCTTTGCTTCCATAGTTTTTAATGTGAGATTTAAGAAAAGGATCAAACTACGAAACAACTTCCAATATTCCCATAAAGTTGTCATTGTGTTCAGATCCAAAAATCTCGTCGTGGCCGCATAAGGATAAATCTGTCTCAGTTAGGAATGTTACCACAGCAACAACATGTTTTAACACTTCTACCCAATAGTTCTTTTCAGTCTCGGTTTGTTCTACTAGCTGTTTGTTGATCAGCTCTTTGTTTCTTCGACGGGTAATAAATATATGCAGTCATACTCCGGAAATGGCTTTTGGAAGTTTCGTGACTTGATAGATCTCTTGTTGGATGATCCCAATCATCGTACCCTGTTACAAGCATACTAGAGCCTTATTTTAAATCACAAGTTGTCAGAACAAAGGGTGATGACTTATAGCGTCTGCATTACAGCCTTATTATTTAGAGCGAATTGTGTTTAAAAATTTGCAACTGTAGAGGAAATGTTAGATGTTTTAGTTAAGCTTGAGAAAAATAAAGCTCGCGTACAGAGAAGGGAAAAATGAGAACATACTTTTTCCGTCACAAAGCAATCTTGGAAGGATGTAACTTCATTAACAGCAGATTCTTCTGATGTCGAGACAGATAATGAAGTGGAAGTTAAAATGCTGAACAATCAGGATATAAAGAAGAAAAAAATTAGTTAAACAGGAGGCTAGTGAACTGAAAGTGCAGAGTCAACAAAGTAATTAGCGTAAAGTCCAGTTAGTTCCGATCAATTGCAATCATTAGAGAAAAAGTTAGAGAACAACAGTAATGAGATCAAAACAATACTAACGGTAGTAATAAAAATAGACAGAATTTTCAAGGAAAAGGGAATAATTTTTATAGGCAAAATAGAGGAAATCAGAATCACAATCAAAGAGAGAATTTTAGAGGTCGATTTCGTGGTAATTTTAGAAATTTTAGAGGCCAGACGAGAAATCAATTTTATCCTAGAGGAAATTTTCACAATTATCAAACACCTATGTATGGAAACAATTATCAACAATTTCCGAATTAGGCACAAACACATCCCATTTGCTCTTTTTATGGTCATAGTTTACACACAGAAGATGCGTGTTTGTTGCGTAAACAGTCTTTAAACGCATAATGTCTGTAAATGTGGGAAGTATATTTACAGATAAACAAGTTAGCAATTGAGGCCTATTCCGGAAGAAGGGCACATAGGCCTATGTGCCCTTTTTCCGGAAATCATTGAAAACGAACCTCCATGTTATACTGTAGGTGGTGTGAACATTTCATCTCGATATCTTTATTTTTGACAGACTGGCGCTATTCTTTTTGTAAGCCTTTGCACTACTGTTTTGGCGCACAGCTGACTTCAGACCCTAGCAGCGGTAGCTTCTTTCTTATTTGACTTAGAAAAGAACCTCAACAAGTTTCAGAACTAAGAATAGTAACGTGTGTCAAGTTAGCATACACACATTTAGCCAACACGACCAAAACTACACAATCGTTAGTGCTACGTTAGTGCTGGTTAGTGCCAGCTTCCCAACGTTAGTGCTGCTATACTTAAAAAAATAGAGCGACTTTTTTGTTGTATGCCAACTTGACGTCAAGTTAGCATACGTATATTCAAAAATTAAAGCACTAACGAAACTAACTATACAAATCGTTACTGCTACGTTAGTGCTGGTTAGTGCTAGCTTCCCAACGTTAGTGATGCTACACTTAAAAAAAATAGAGCGACTTTTTTGTTGTATGCCAACTTGACGTCAAGTTAGCATACGCATATTCAAAAAATAGAGCACTAACGAAAGTAAGTATACCAATCGTTAGTGCTACGTTACTGCTGCTTAGTGCTAGTTTCCCAACGTTAGTGCTGCTACACTTAAAAAAATAGAGCGATATTATTTTTGTATGCCAACTTGATGTCAAGTTAGCATACGTATATTCAAAAATTAAAGCACTAACGAAAATAACTATACCAATCGTTAGTGCTGGTTAGTGCTAGCTTCCCAACGTTAGTGCTGCTACACTTAAAAAAATAGAGCGACTCTTTTGTTGTATGCCAACTTGACGTCAAGTTAGCATACGTATATTCAAAAATTAAAGCACTAACGAAAGTAACTATACCAATCGTTAGTGTTACGTGAGTGCTGGTTAGTGCTACCTTCCCAACATTAGTGCTGCTATACTTAAAAAAATAGAACGACTTTTTTGTTGTATGCCAACTTGACGTCAAGTTAGCATACGTATATTCAAAAATTAAAGCACTAACGAAAATAACTATACCAATCGTTAGTGCTGGTTAGTGCTAGCTTCCCAACGTTAGTGCTGCTACACTTAAAAAAATAGAGCGACTCTTTTGTTGTATGCCAACTTGACGTCAAGTTAGCATACGTATATTCAAAAATTAAAGCACTAACGAAAGTAACTATACCAATCGTTAGTGTTACGTGAGTGCTGGTTAGTGCTACCTTCCCAACATTAGTGCTGCTATACTTAAAAAAATAGAACGACTTTTTTGTTGTATGCCAACTTGACGTCAAGTTAGCTTACGTATATTCAAAAATTAATGCACTAACGAAAATAACCATACCAATCGTTAGTGCTGGTTAGTTCTAGCTTCCCAACGTTAGTGCTGCTACACTAAAAAAATAGAGCGACTTTTTTGTTGTATGCCAACTTGACGTCAAGTTAGCATACGCATATTAAAAAATTAAAGCACTAACGAAAGTTACTATACCAATCGTTAGTGCTACGTTAGTGCTGGTTAGTGCTAGTTTCCGAACGTTACAGCCGCTTTACTTAAAAAAATAGAGCGACTTTTTTGTTGTATGCCAACTTGACGTCAAGTTAGCATACGTATATTCAAAAATTAAAGCACTAACGAAACTAACTATACCAATCGTTAGTGCTACGTTAGTGCTGGTCAGTGCTAGCTTCCCAACGTTAGTGCTGCTACACTTAAAAAAATAGAGCGACTTTTTTGTTGTATGCCAACTTGACGTCAAGTTAGCATACGTATATACAAAAATTAAAGCACTAACGAAAGTAACTATACCAATCGTTAGTGTTACGTTAGTGCTGGTTAGTGCCAGCTTCCCAACATTAGTGCTGCTATACTTAAAAAATAGAACGACTTTTTTGTTGTATGCCAACTTGACGTCAAGTTAGCATACGTATATTCAAAAATTAAAGCACTAACGAAACTAACTATACCAATCGTTAGTGCTACGTTAGTGCTGGTTAGTGCTAGCTTCCCAACGTTAGTGCTGCTACACTTAAAAAATAGAGCGACTCTTTTGTTGTATGCCAACTTGACGTCAAGTTAGCATACGTATATTCAAAAATTAAAGCACTAACGAAAGTAACTATACCAATCGTTAGTGTTACGTTAGTGCTGGTTAGTGCTACCTTCCCAACATTAGTGCTACTATACTTCAAAAAATAGAACGACTTTTTTGTTGTATGCCAACTTGACGTCAAGTTAGCTTACGTATATTCAAAAATTAAAGCACTAACGAAAATAACTATACCTATCGTTAGTGCTACGTTAGTGCTGGTTAGTGCTAGCTTCCCAACGTTAGTGCTGCTACACTAAAAAAAATAGAGCGACTTTTTTGTTGTATGCCAACTTGACGTCAAGTTAGCATACGCATATTCAAAAAATAGAGCACTAACGAAAGTAAGTATACCAATCGTTAGTGCTACGTTACTGCTGCTTAGTGCTAGTTTCCCAACGTTAGTGCTGCTATACTTAAAAAAATAGAACGACTTTTTTGTTGTATGCCAACTTGACGTCAAGTTAGCATACGTATATTCAAAAATTAAAGCACTAACGAAAATAACTATACCAATCGTTAGTGCTGGTTAGTGCTAGCTTCCCAACGTTAGTGCTGCTACACTTAAAAAAATAGAGCGACTCTTTTGTTGTATGCCAACTTGACGTCAAGTTAGCATACGTATATTCAAAAATTAAAGCACTAACGAAAGTAACTATACCAATCGTTAGTGTTACGTGAGTGCTGGTTAGTGCTACCTTCCCAACATTAGTGCTGCTATACTTAAAAAAATAGAACGACTTTTTTGTTGTATGCCAACTTGACGTCAAGTTAGCATACGTATATTCAAAAATTAAAGCACTAACGAAAATAACTATACCAATCGTTAGTGCTGGTTAGTGCTAGCTTCCCAACGTTAGTGCTGCTACACTTAAAAAATAGAGCGACTCTTTTGTTGTATGCCAACTTGACGTCAAGTTAGCATACGTATATTCAAAAATTAAAGCACTAACGAAAGTAACTATACCAATCGTTAGTGTTACGTGAGTGCTGGTTAGTGCTACCTTCCCAACATTAGTGCTGCTATACTTAAAAAAATAGAACGACTTTTTTGTTGTATGCCAACTTGACGTCAAGTTAGCTTACGTATATTCAAAAATTAATGCACTAACGAAAATAACCATACCAATCGTTAGTGCTGGTTAGTTCTAGCTTCCCAACGTTAGTGCTGCTACACTAAAAAAATAGAGCGACTTTTTTGTTGTATGCCAACTTGACGTCAAGTTAGCATACGCATATTAAAAAATTAAAGCACTAACGAAAGTTACTATACCAATCGTTAGTGCTACGTTAGTGCTGGTTAGTGCTAGTTTCCGAACGTTACAGCCGCTTTACTTAAAAAAATAGAGCGACTTTTTTGTTGTATGCCAACTTGACGTCAAGTTAGCATACGTATATTCAAAAATTAAAGCACTAACGAAACTAACTATACCAATCGTTAGTGCTACGTTAGTGCTGGTCAGTGCTAGCTTCCCAACGTTAGTGCTGCTACACTTAAAAAAATAGAGCGACTTTTTTGTTGTATGCCAACTTCACGTCAAGTTAGCATACGTATATACAAAAATTAAAGCACTAACGAAAGTAACTATACCAATCGTTAGTGTTACGTTAGTGCTGGTTAGTGCCAGCTTCCCAACATTAGTGCTGCTATACTTAAAAAATAGAACGACTTTTTTGTTGTATGCCAACTTGACGTCAAGTTAGCATACGTATATTCAAAAATTAAAGCACTAACGAAACTAACTATACCAATCGTTAGTGCTACGTTAGTGCTGGTTAGTGCTAGCTTCCCAACGTTAGTGCTGCTACACTTAAAAAATAGAGCGACTCTTTTGTTGTATGCCAACTTGACGTCAAGTTAGCATACGTATATTCAAAAATTAAAGCACTAACGAAAGTAACTATACCAATCGTTAGTGTTACGTTAGTGCTGGTTAGTGCTACCTTCCCAACATTAGTGCTACTATACTTCAAAAAATAGAACGACTTTTTTGTTGTATGCCAACTTGACGTCAAGTTAGCTTACGTATATTCAAAAATTAAAGCACTAACGAAAATAACTATACCTATCGTTAGTGCTACGTTAGTGCTGGTTAGTGCTAGCTTCCCAACGTTAGTGCTGCTACACTAAAAAAATAGAGCGACTTTTTTGATGTATGCCAACTTGACGTCAAGTTAGCATACGCATATTAAAAAATTAAAGCACTAACGAAAGTAACTATACCAATCGTTAGTGCTACGTTAGTGCTGGTTAGTGCTAGTTTCCGAACGTTACTGCCGCTTTACCTAAAAAAATAGAGCGACTTTTTTGTTGTATGCCAACTTGACGTCAAGTTAGCATACGTATATTCAAAAATTGAAGCACTAACGAAACTAACTATACCAATCGTTAGTGCTACGTTAGTGCTGGTCAGTGCTAGCTTCCCAACGTTAGTGCTGCTACACTTAAAAAAAAATAGAGCGACTCTTTTGTTGTATGCCAACTTGACGTCAAGTTAGCATACGTATATTCAAAAATAAAGCACTAACGAACGTAACTATACCAATCGTTAGTGTTACGTTAGTGCTGGTTAGTGCCAGCTTCCCAACGTTAGTGCTGCTATACTTAAAAAATAGAACGACTTTTTTGTTGTATGCCAACTTGACGTCAAGTTAGCATACGTATATTCAAAAATTAAAGCACTAACGAAAATAACTATACCAATCGTTAGTGCTACGTTAGTGCTGGTTAGTGCTAGCTTCCCAACGTTAGTGTTGCTACACTTAAAAAATAGAGCGACTTCTTTGTTGTATGCCAACTTGACGTCAAGTTAGCATACGTATATTCAAAAATTAAAGCACTAACGAAAGTAACTATACCAATCGTTAGTGGTACGTTACTGCTGATTAGTGCTACCTTCCCACCGTTAGTGCTCCTATATTAAAAAATAGAGCGACTTTTTTGTTTATGCCAACTTGACGTCAAATTAGCATACGTATATTCAAAAATTAAAGCACTAACGAAAGTCACTATACTAATCGTTGGTGCTACGTTAGTGCTGGTTAGTGCTAGCTTCCCAACGTTAGTGCTGCTACACTTAAAAAAATAGAGTGACTTTTTTGTTGTATGCCAACTTGACGTCAAGTTAGCAAACGTATATTCAAAAATTAAAGCACTAATGAAATAATTATACCAATCGTTACTGCAACGTTAGTGCTGGTTAGCCTAGCTTCCCAACGTTAGTGCTGCTACACTTAAAAAATAGAGCGATATAATTTTTGTATGCCAACTTGATGTCAAGTTAGCATACGCATATTCAAAAATTAAAGCACTAACGAAAGTCACTATATCAATCGTTAGTAGTGCGTAAGTGCTGGTTAGTGCTAGGTTCAAAACGTTAGTGCTGCAAAACTTAAAAAAAAATAGAGCGACATTTTTTGTTGTATGCCAACTTGACGTCAAGTTAGCATACGCACACACAAAAATTAAAGCACTAATGAAAGTAATTATACCAATCGTTACTGCTACGTTAGTGATGGTTAGTCTAGCTTCCCAACGTTAGTGCTGCTATACTTAAAAAAATAGAGCGACTTTTTTTGTATGCCAACTTGATGTCAAGTTAGCATACGCATATTCAAAAATTAAAGCACAAACGAAAGTAACTATACCAATCGTTAGTGCTACGTTAGTACTGGTTAGTGCAAGCTTCCCAACGTTAGTGCCGCTATACTTAAAAAAATAGAGCGATTTTTTGTTGTATGCGAACTTGACGTCAAATTAGCATACGTATATTCAAAAATTAAAGCACTAACGAAAGTCACTCTACAAATCGTTAGTGTTACGTTAGTGCTGGTTAGTGGTAGCTTCCTAACGTCAGTGCTGGATACTTAAAAAAATAGGGCGACTTTTTGTTTTATGCCAACTTGACGTCAACTATACCAATCGTTAGCGCTACGTTAATGCTGGTTAGTGCTAGCTTCCGAACGTTAGTCCTGATATGCTTAAAAAATAGAGCTACTTTCTGTTGTATTCCAACTTGACGTCAACTATACCAATCGTTAGTTCTACGTTAATGCTGGTTAGTGCTAGCTTCCGAATGTTAGTGCTGCTATGCTTAAAAAATAGACCGACTTTTTTTTTGTATGCCAACTTGACGTCAAGTTACCGTACGCATATTCAAAAATTAAAGCATAAACGAAAATAACAATACCAATCGTTAGTGCTAGTTTCCCAACGTTAGTGCAGCTATACTTAAAAAAAAGACCGACTTTTTGTTGTATGCCAATTTGACGTCACATCAGCATACGCATATTCAAAAACAAAAGCACTAACGAAAGTAACTATACCAATCCTTACTGCTACGTTAGTGCTGGTAAGTGCTTGTTTTCCAAAGTTAGTACTGCTACATTTAAAACAATAGAGCGACTTTTTTGTTGTATGCCAACTTGACGTCAAGTTACCGTACGCATATTCAAAAATTAAAGCAGAAACGAAAATAACAATACCAATCGTTAGTGCTAGTTTCCCAACGTTAGTGCAGCTATACTTAAAAAAAAGAGCGACTTTTATGTTGTATGCCAACTTGACGTCAAGTTAGCATACGCATACTCAAAAATTAAAGCACCAACGAAAGTAACTATAGTAATCGTTAGTGCTACGTTAGTGCTAATAAGTGCAAGATTCCCAACGTTAGTGCTGCTATACTTAAAAAATAGAGCGGCTTTTTAGTTGTATGCCAACTTGACGTCAAGTTAGCATACGCATATTCAAAAATTAAAGCACTAACGAAAGTAACTATACCAATCGTTAGTGCTACGTTAGTACTGGTTAGTGCTAGCTTCCCAACGTTAGTGCTGCTATACTTAAAAAATAGAGCTACTTTTTGTTGTATGCCAACTTGACGTCAACTATACCAATCGTTAGTGCTACGTTGGTGCTGGTTAGTGCTACCTTCCCAACGTCACTGCTGCTAAACTTAAAGAAATAGACCGAGTTTTTTTGTTGTATGCCAACTTGACGTCAAATTAGCATACGCACACTCAAAAATTAAAACACTATTGAAAGTAACTATACCAATCGTTACTGCTGGTTAGTGCTATCTCCCTAACGATAGTGCTGCTATACTTAAAAAAAATAGAGCGACTTATTTGTTGTATGCCAACTTGACGTCAAGTTAGCATACGCATATTCAAAAATTAAATCACTAACGAATGTAACTGTACCAATCGTTAGTGCTATGTTAGTACTGGTTAGGGCTAGCTTCCCAACGCTAGTGCTGCTATACTTGAACAAATAGAGCGATTTTTTTGTTGTATGCCAACTTGGCGTCAAATTAGCATATGCACACTCAAAAATTAAAGCACTAATGAAAGTAACTATACCAATCGTTACTGCTGGTTAGTGCTAGCTTCCCAACGTTAGTGCTGCTATACTTAAAAAAGTAGACCGACATTTTTGTTGTATGCCAACTTGGCGTCAAATTAGCATACACATATACGAAAATTAAAGCCCTAACGAAAGTAACTACACCAATCGTTAGTGTTACATTATTGGTGGTTAGTGCTAGCTTCCCAACGTTAGTGCTGCTACAGTAACGATTGGTATAGTTACTTTCATTAGTGTTTTAATTTTTGAATCTACGTATGCTAATTTGACGTCAAGTTGGCATACAACAAAAAAACTCGGTCTATTTCTTTAAGTTTAGCAGCAGTGACGTTGGGAAGCTAGCACTAACCAGCACCAACGTAGCACTAACGATTGGTATAGTTACTTTCGTTAGTGCTTTAATTTTTGAATATGCGTATGCTAACTTGACGTCTAGCTGGGATACAACAAAAAAGTTGATCTATTTTTTTAAGTATAGCAGCACTAACGTTGGGAAGCTAGCACTAACGCAGCACTAACGATTGGTATAATTACTTTCGTTAGTGATTTAATTTTTGAATGTGCGTATGCTAACTTGACTTCAAGTTGGCATACAACAAAAAAGCCGCTAAATTTTTTAAACATATCAGCACTAACGTTGGAAAGCTAGCACTAACGTAGCACTAACTATTGGTATAATTACTTTCGTTAGTGATTTAATTTTTGAATGTGCGTATGCTAACTTGACTTCAAGTTGACATACGGGAAAAAGTCGCTCTATTATTGTAAGTATAGCAGCACTAACGTTGGGAAGCTAGCACTAACGTAGCACTAACGATTGGTATAGTTCCTTTCGTTAGTGCTTTAATTTTTGAATATGCGTATGCTAACTTGACGTCAAGTTGGCATACAACAAAAAAGTCGCTCTATTTTTTTAAGTATAGCAGCACTAACGTTGGGAAGCTAGCACTAACGCAGCACTAACGATTGATATAGTTCCTTTCGTTAGTGCTTTAATTTTTGAATATGCGTATGCTAACTTGACGTCAAGTTGGTATACAACAAAAAAGTCGCTCTATTTTTTAAGTATAGAGGCACTAACGTTGGGAAGCTACCACTAACCAGCACTAACGTAGCACTAACGATTAGTATAGTTACGTTCGTTAGTGCTATAATTTTTGAATATACGTATGCTAACTTGACGTCAAGTTGGCATACAACAAAAAAGTCGCTCTATTTTTTTAAGTATAGCGGCACTAACGTTGGGAAGCTAGCACTAACCAGCACTAACGTAGCACTAACGATTGGTATAGTTACTTTCGTTAGTGCTTTAATTTTTTAATATGCGTATGCTAACTTGACGTCAAGTTGGCATACAACAAAAAAGTCGCTCTATTTTTTTAGTGTAGCAGCACTAACGTTGGGAAGCTAGCACTAACCAGCACTAACGTAGCACTAAAGATTGGTATAGTTATTTTCGTTAGTGCTTTAATTTTTGAATATACGTATGCTAACTTGACGTCAAGTTGGCATACAACAAAAAGTCGTTTTATTTTTTAAGTATAGCAGCACTAATGTTGGGAAGCTGGCACTAACCAGCACTAACGTAGCACTAACGATTGGTATAGTTACTTTCGTTAGTGCTTTAATTTTGAATATGCGTATGCTAACTTGACGTCAAGTTGGCATAAAACAAAAAGTCGCTTAATTTTTTTAAATATAGCAGCACTAACGGTTCGAAGCTAGCACTAACCAGCACTAACGTAGCACTAACGATTGTTATAGTTACTTTCGTAAGTGCTTTATTTTTTGAATATTCGTATGCTATCTTGACGTCAAGTTGGCATACAACAAAAAAGTCGCTCTATTTTTTTTAAGTATAGCGGCACTAACGTTCGGAAGCTAGCACTAACCAGCACTAACGTAACACTAACGATTGGTATAATTACTTTCGTTAGTGCTTTAATTTTTTAATATGCGTATGCTAACTTGACGTCAAGTTGGCATACAACAAAAGAGTCGCTCTATTTTTTTAGTGTAGCAGCACTAACGTTGGGAAGCTAGCACTAACCAGCACTAACGTAGCACTAACGATTGGTATAGTTATTTTCGTTAGTGCATTAATTTTTGAATATACGTAAGCTAACTTGACGTCAAGTTGGCATACAACAAAAAAGTCGTTCTATTTTTTAAGTATAGCAGCACTAATGTTGGAAAGCTGGCACTAACCAGCACTAACGTAGCACTAACGATTGGTATAGTTACTTTCGTTAGTGCTTTAATTTTTGAATATGCGTATGCTAACTTGACGTCAAGTTGGCATACAACAAAAAAGTCGCTCTATTTTTTTAAGTATTGCAGCACTAACGTTGGGAAGCTGGCACTAACCAGCACTAACGTAGCACTAACGATTGTACAGTTTTGGTCGTGTTGGCTAAATGTGTGTATGCTAACTTGACCCACGTAGAATAGTAGTATTGTTGTCAGATGCTACAGGTGGACAAAACAAACACTACAATAACAAAATGTTCTTGGTTCGCTAAAGTTCATAAAGTGGAAATAATTTGTTTATATCCTGTGCGTGGATACTCGTTTAGCCAGTGCGACTACAACTTCGAGTTTGTTCGAAACAAAATAAGAAACTTGGAGCGAATCGTATCTCCTAGCCATGGTTAGAAGCCATCGTTACCTTCCTTTTGAACTGACGATGGATAAAGATTTGATTAAGGATTGGGACTCAGCTCTTGATCCTTTCTTTCATTCCAACCCATCATCAAAACCTTCAAACTACACCATTACGTACATACCAACATATATATCCCATTTTCTTATTTTTCAAAAAGTAATATCGAAGAATTGAGAGATATTGGCCCTAAGTCTGCCCCTTTTGTTGGAGTGCGCGAACAGAAATAGAAAGATTTTCGGTCTTTAATGAAGTTCTTGTCAGCTGAAGACAGCAACTGGATTGAATATATATTGAATGAGTATGAACAGGACTAAATCCATAATACATCTATTGTCATGAGTAATAGCTTATATTTGCTTTATTTAGAATAAAGACATTATTGTGATGCATTAATAGTGTGCTATTTCTTCAACCAACAAGGATTTTCGAAAAAAGGGCACATAACATTTTATACAAATACGTTTATAAATATATAAAATAGCATATATTTTTCATTTAATACAAGCTATTTATTAGTCAAATAGATCTTTTATATTAAGAAAGCCTGTAATAGGTATTTGCAAGCTTATGTTATTGTTATATATTCTGATAAAATTTTTAAGCCTCTTTTTCTCCATTTACGAAAACGGTCTATGTGCCCTTCTTCCGGAATAGGCCTCAATTGTACGTTTCAAAATTAATGTGAGAACATTTCATCATACTTTTCACGTGTTAAGTAATTTTTCCCAAGACATGTTGTTAGGAAATGGTCTTTTAGTATCTCAGAGAGCCCAAATTAATTTGAAAAGAAACGTTTTATTGTCAAAGAGATTTGGAAAACCTAGAGTTGCTCTAAGTAATGACAGAGATATTTCAAAGGAACTGTCACCACAAGCTAATAATTTGGTTTGTAATAGAGGCCCGAAATAGCTCACTTCCTCACAAAATAAGTACCGGTATCGTGAAGACACTGGTGGAAGAAGACTTAATTCTAGCGATACCGCAAGCGTGGCGAGCGGGGAAAAAATTAACATGGGTTTGATAGCTAATAAGTTGATAATATAATAAGCTATAATATAATAAGTTGATTGCTATATTTTAGTATTAAAGAGAGAGATTTTTTGCGGTCCCCTGAGCCTGGACTGCATTGGCTCCGCCCTTAATCCGCTCCTGATTGCAGGAGCATCCCTCACTGATGTTAAGATATGCCACTCTATGGTTCGACTCCGGATTAGAGCATTCAAAAAGAAAGAAGGATTAAGGCCTACGACTTTAGATACCATGAACTTCATTTTGTTTCCAGTGAATAAATGTTGTCTCAAGGTTCCACATGGAAACGTGCTGTAAACAGCTTATCTTGTATATTCCTTTATTAAATTTAGTGCGGAGCAGCGAATTCCTTTCCAATCTCTTCAGATTGATCTTTTCTGTTTAATTGCGCTCTTTGTCTTTTCAACCTTCTTTCGTTTGCCTTTACGAATCAAAACGAAAGCTTCCGATCTTTATTTTTCGATATGATTTATTTGTCAACATCTTTACACTGTCTACATCAAGTCAATATCATCAAATGTAGCCGATTTACAGAAAGAGGAAGATTTGGGTCAAGAAACAACACTAAGTGAAGACAAAGATTGGAAAGTTTGAATACCCCTTCTGTTGACCAAGCAATCTTTGGATGCCGCCAACCTGAGGAAGTATTGCCTAAAAGCTGAACTTGAAGATTCCAATACTCCTACAGTTCGGAAGACAATTACAACGTTGCAGTCCTGAGGAACATCAAGAGATGGCCAAGGTGTTAAATGATGGTGCTGCTGATGTCATGAATACGTCACATCATACGAAGAGGACAGATCCAAAGTTAAATGTTACAACCAAATATGGAGATATAACCTTGCATAGAAGGGGCGTATCGATGCTACTGAATTAATAAAACTACTTGGTAGGTTCAGCACTTAATTGCGAGACATTAGAGTTGGAGGAGACCACGTAGTGACATATATGGCTATACTTATACCAGCAGCAGAGATTGAATCGACCTGGCTTTCTACTTCTTCAAGATACAGTGACGACATTTAATATCAGGAAAACGTTTTAACACAAACTCTTCTCTTTTTTACCCTTTCCAACGCTTCATTTAACTTAGCACTTTTTTAATTATAAAATTATACCTATGGTTTATATATATTATCCTTATCTATGTTAGCATAAATCCACTTGAGGTATATTTTCTTGGACTAAGTTTCGAGCTGGGGGCCGCGGTGGCTCAGTGGTAGAGCGTTCATCTGGTGCTTGGGGTCTCGGGTTCAAACCCTGCTCCCGCCAAGTGAACTTTGTGGTGCACAAACACCGTGTGCGTGGGTTTTCTCGGGGTTCTCTCGTTTCCTCCCACTTTCTTCATTCCACCATTTCATTCATCTCTCATCATCACCGTCTCCTTTAGCCTAACCGGCATAACCGTGGGACGTAAAACTCAAAAATTTCATTTCATTTCATTTTAAGCTTCGAGCTCATTCTTTCTCAAACAATAGTTTCTTAACTATCCTTCTTTCCGACGTTTGTCGATGGTGGAAATACATCCTTAATATATCTTACTGCATTCGAATTCAGGTCATTTTGGTACAGACTTCCACGCCTAACGACTTTTTACCACTTTTTTGGGGGGGGGGGGAGGAGGGATGTTGATTCATGGTAACTCAACCAGTTGGGTTGGGTTGAGTTCTGGGAATGGAAGGATTCGTCATGTAACGCGTTGGTATTTTCACTTGCTCCAAAATTAAAGCTTTAAGGATTAACTGAGCATCGTTCTATGATCAAGTGTGGTCTGGGGCACCAAAATTTTCCTGAAGAAGTGTCTGAAACAATCGATAATATGCAATTCTTTTAAACTTTTTAGACTGTTTTAGCTCGTAGATCACAGAAATACAACAAGCATGCTTTTTAATAATTAATAATAATAATAATAATAATAATAATAATAATAATAATAATAATAATAATAATAATAATAATAATAATAATAATAATAATAATAATAATAAAATCTCTGCAAAGGAACTTTTAGTCGGTGGTCTCTAACACGATACTTAAATTTGATGAAGACACTCAATGTAGGCGAGGGAGTTTTGGGATTTAAAAAAAAATAAAAATAAAAAATAAAAAACGTAATAGTATAGAGCTTTGCTCGCTCAGCTCTAAAGATGAGATGAAACAATTGAAATAATGTAGTTTTAAACTCGCTTATACTTACACTTTCAGTAAAATTATAATTCACCCTTGTGTTATAATTTTATTAAGAAGTACCTGTATTGATTTAGATACATAAATTTTATCGTTTCAGATACATGGATCATGCTTGGAGAGTGGAGAAATTCTTCTTTCTGTGAGTTAACCGGAAGGAAAGAACAACTTAAATCTACAGAAGAAAATTTACATAATGAGATTAATGCTGTGGTCGAAATTTATTTATTCATATTTTGATGTAAGATTATAAAATTTAAACAAAATAACTTTAAAAAAAAAAGTATTTGAAGCTACCTAGTGTGTACCCGTTGCTCATTTCTTCAAGATAAAGAAAGACTAAATAAACATTAAATTATTTTCAAAAAAATATTTTGTTCTTGTAATCGTGAATTTATTTTTCTGTTGTAATGAGATTTTTATACTTCTAGCTATTACTTTTTTAAAAAAAATCTTTTTATTGTGCGATTGTTTATAAATGCGTGCTTTGGGTATTTGATAATATGAATATATTTCTTAAGATTGTAACACAATAATGTGAATGTAATATTATTTATTCAATAATAAGTGTATTTTCCCTTCAATTCACTTTGGTGATCTTATATTGAATCTTTATATTCAGTTGATGGAGATAAGTTAATTTGGATTTCGAATTAACGGTGCGTTTTCTTCTTTTTGAAACCGAGAATGCGGTACATAAGCGTCGGTAAATGATATAATAATTGGCTGTCAGCAGTGGCGGATCTAGCCCGGGGCAGGGGTGGCCTAAGCCCCCTCAGTTTTTTGAGTGACGAAAATAATTTAAGCTATTATTTATATTTTTTTGAAAGTTTATAGCATAGTCACGATATACCTATTATAGTCTAGGTTCTGCCCTCCCCCCGGCAAGTTTTTACCTTTTAGATCCACCACTGGCTGTCAGCCTAGTTTGGTCTTAGAAGTAGTACAACTGGAAGTACTAAATAGCGTTTAGCATTTGTTTTACTAAATCTAATAACATTTTTAAAAATAACCTCTCATTTAGGGACTGGAATACACGAATACATTTTAAAAATAACAAAAGTAATAGTCAAATTCGCATTAAGTTGGAGTTGGGACCGAGGTAAACACTAGTTTAGAAGAAAAAATGCAATACTTAATAAAATTTCAGTTCTTTCATACATACATATTAACACAAAATATTTTTAAAAGTAAGAACTCCTTTTTGGCTAAGCGGTTAGCGTACGCGCCTTTGGCGCGGGAGATCCTGCTTCGATTCCCGGTGGGAGCTCATGTGGTTCGAATTCCACGTTAATCAGTAGGTCCACATCTCACATAGCCTCGATGCTAAACGGGACGTTAAACTCAAAATCAACTCAGCTCAATTTTAAAACGTAAGTGAGCAAAGTTTTTCTTTTTTTTAAGGGTTTAGAGAACGTATAACAAAACCATTTTCGTCAATCGTGGAGTCGTAATTGTGCAGTGATGTGAGGTGGAAAATTTTCCGGTACATTTTTCCGGAAAATTTTCCGTTCTAAAAAAATATCAGTAATCATATACACATATATAAAAAGATCATATAAACATATCAGTATTACAATTCCTCAGTAATTATATAAAATTGATTGAATTCATGTATAGAAATATTAAAAAGTGAAAGATCGTTTAAAGAATCCGAAAATTTTCATGACTCAGACAATTTTCAGTACTGTGTAGGACAAGCGAAACAATTTTTCATGAATCGAAATATTTTCTGTCTTCTATGGAAAAATTGAAGTACTATTTATGAGTCGGAAAATTTTCATCATTTTGAAGCAAAAAGTTAAACAACATTTTGTGAATCGGAAAGTTTTATTGATCTGTAGAAGCAAGTGAAAGGAATATTCATAGATCAGAAAATTTTCATTACGATGTAGAAACAAGTGGAAAAAACTTTTCATAAGCCGGACAATTTTGGATATTATATATAGTGATTCAGGTGGAAAATTTTGCACTAGACCCTATATTTAACTACATTGAGCTACAAAATTGAATTTCTGTAGAGGAAAGTTAATCAGCAACAAATTATAATTTTCCAATTAGCTTTCAGGAACCGGGAAATTTGCTAATATTTCAAGTTGGGAAGTAAAAATTTACATAGTGTTTCTCTCTTTCTCTCTCTCCCTCTGCAAGCTCCTTCGTTGCTAAGTGGTTAGCATATGTGCCTTTGGCATGGGAGACCTGCTTCGATTCCCGGCGGGAGCTCATGTAGTTCGGATTCCACGTTAATCAGTTGGTCCCGTCTCATAAAGCCTCGCTGCTAAAAGGGATGTTAAACTCAAAATCAACTCAATTCAACTCTCTCTCCCTGTGTGTGTATATATGTAAAGTGCCGAGAACATACATAGAGTTCGTAGAGTACAAATATCCCATTCTATTATTTAAAATTTAAATTTATTAAAAGTGATTAATATTTTCAGATTCATAAAAACATACGGTACTTCACTTATTCGTACATCGTTGGTTAGCCGTAAAATTTATTGGTAATAAATATTGTCTTAAAAAGTTTCATGAAGTAAAAATCTAACGATTCTTCATTTCTTCAAAAATGTTTCAAAAACTTCAATGCGTTCTTCCCTCAGAATCCACCTTTGATCTCACAAAATTATATTTCGTCAGTTTAATCCGCATAAGACGAAGTTTTCTCATAGCTTTACTACGTTTCTAGATTTACTTACTGTAACATTTATAAATAAGTAGAGATAATATAAAGTGCCTACAGTAAATTTTTGACTATCCTAAATTCGAGTTTAAGTAACTCATGAAAACAAATACTGACCATTTTCTGGAAATAAACATTAATTTATTCATACATTCATTCAAAAGAGAAAGTGAAATATAACTAATAAGGAAGCTGATTTGTGTAGTTGTTCTTCCAATAAAATAATAAAAGAAACGTAAAAAGCTGCACTATTAGCGCTGCGTTCTAAAAGCAACAAATAATTTCATTTTAATTTACAAAATAAAAGAAAAACATTTCTTTTATATATATATATACTTGTTGTATCGAATCGTCATTATTTCCAATACATTTTTATACATAATAATGGTAATTTTACAATACAAATATCTGCTCTAAGATGTTGATTATACAAAATTATAATATTGAAATTGTGATTTACAAGTGTTAAACACAATAAAATCAAAGCATTTCTTCTTATTTTCTGTTACAAAAATAATCTTCATAAAGAACTTTTATGTAGTTATTTCATTACATAGGCATGCCTATATGTGAAGAAATAGTGGTATTTTCTGTTTTTCAAATAATTGATAAATTCACAAATGTTTGTTTTCGATTTCTTGTTAAATTTTAAATATTGGAATGGGATATTTGTTCCGCTGCTGCCGTTTTGCGTCCCTTGGGGTTTTGGTAGTGTACGAATTGATCCCCGCATTCGACAAGTTTGTCTAAAGATAACACCCGAGTTGATTCCCAACAGTACGAGCCCTCACTGTCCGTGTTGATTCCCGGACTGCTTTCACACAGTTCCTTAGGGATGCGCTCGAGTCGAGACATGTCTCGAATCTCGACTCGACTCGACTCGAATTCGAGTCGAGATTCGAGTCGAGACACACTTTGTAAAATTCGAGACGAGTCGAGACAAACGTATTTCTCGACTCGAATTTTCGAGTCGAGACACGAGTCGAGTCGAGACACGAGTCGAGTCGAGACGGCTCTTAAAAATCTCGACTCGACTCGAATGTCTCGAAAATCTTTCTATAATTTTTAATATTATTTTGAAGAAAGTATTCACTCAGAAACAGCCTTGAAACCAATTCCAGCTTTTATTCCTTTAGAAAGGTACAGAACGCATAAAATTAATAGTTAATCTTTAAAGATCAAGATTTAATTTTCAGCTCAATTCAGTTAATTAGAACTAATAGTTAATGTCGTTGTATTTGGTTGTACTGCAAATATAATGATAATAATAATAATAATAATTGATTATCTAGTTTGTATAAAACTATTATCCGTAGTTTAAATCTAGTTTGTATACAACTATTGCGATAGAGTGAACTTCATAAATTCTCTGAATGAGCAGTTGGTAGTCTATAGTAATTTAGCATAGTTATAATTATTGTGTTTTCGTTCCCATGAACGCAATAGGGTTACGTAACTTCTGGATTATTCGCTTGCCCAACTATTCTGAGGCTTTAATATGTTGCAGCATATCACGAGCTACGGATAATATATAATGTAACATTTGTTGTACATCACATATTATGATACGAGACTATTTTACATAATATATTTTATCTAATATAAATAAAATAAAGAGTTTGTTTGTGTGTTTGTCTGTCTGTCTGTGCGACCTGGGGACCAGACGAGTGGACCGAGAGTTCCCAAAATTTGGTCATGGGTACCTTAGTCCAGTCCCCAGATCAAGACGAAGCGTTTTTTTTTTAAATTTCGAACCAGGGGGGTCTCGGGGGACGTTTACTGGGACCGACCTGGGGACCAGACAAGTTGACCGAGAGTTACCAAATTTTGGTCACGGATACCTTGGTCCAGGTCCCAGTCTAAGGCGAAGCGTTTTTGTCAAAATTGGAACCAGGGGGTCTCAGGGGGGCGTTTAGCGAGACATGTAGTAAAAGTAATCCAAATTGATTGATATTAGTGTCAAATCCATAGTTTTCACGGTCGCTGAGATCAATGGTGACACTTCCATCAGCGATGACTTGCAAATTCAGCTACTACTGTATGCGGGCCGGGTGTCAGCGGGTGAGGAATACCGAGACATGTATAAATAGCCCATATTGATTGATACTAGTGTCAAATCCATAGTTTTCGCGGTCACTGAAATGAATGGTGATACTTCCACAGGTGTTGACTTCCAAATACAGCCCCCATGCGAAGAATGGGTATATTAAGCTAGTATTAGAATAAATGGACTGCTTGGATGCCAAGAACTAGTACAGATAAGTACCATCCACTTCTATGAATAGGTATTTTTTAAAAGGATTTTTGTAAACACTAAGTTATAAAACAATGAACTACATACGGTAGTTACGGTTTTGGTTCCCAACATAAAAGAAATATGGATTGTTCATGAGATATTGAACTTCAACTTTCACTCCTGGAAAATTTCAATTTTGGAGTTAGGCCACTTGGCATCAAAGCAGTTCACTGTAAGATAAATACATTCCACACATTAGTAACATAGTTGTTCAGGGGCCTTCGATTTCCATCCTCTCAAATGAAAGCTGAACGATTGCTTGATACATGCTGACTATATAGGAGAAATAGTGTATTAAGTTTTCGAGCTTTGGTGCGTATCCCTCTGATATAACTTTAAGTTCACATTCAAATCGAGCTAATTGTTTAATGCATTTCGAAAGCTTTTGTTTTTATGCAGCTCATTAAGGAAAATCTATTTCATAATCGTAACGTTTATGTACTAAGAAACTATGAACGTAAAGTGGACTCGACCTAGCCCCGTGGCCGCTGTGACTCAGTGGCACAGCTCTCACCCTTGGTGTGTGAGGACTCTGATTCTGTGTGTGTGTGTGAACTCCACGGCTAGTGTATGCGTCTTTTCCGTGGAAGACTCGGGTTCGATTCCCGGCGCGAGCTCATGTAGTTCGGATTCCACGTTAATCAGTAGGTCTACATTTCATATATCCTCGCTGCTGAAAGAGACGGTAAAGTCAAAATCAACTCAACAATATATATGTGTGTGTGCTTATGTGAATTTCCTCGTGGCTGTATGGTTAACACATACGCCTTGATCGCGGGAGACTCTGGTTCGATTTACGGTGGAAGCTCATGAAGTTGTTACCGGTATCCCACTTTAAACTGTAGATCCATGCCTCGTATAACCATAAATATAATATATATGCCTTTGATACACTTATTTTCCGACTTGGAAGCCATCGAAAATTTCCGGACACAGAGTCCCGTAGACCGAAAATGAGAAACATGGGTACAGAGTAAAACAGCCATAGAAATTTAAGCTTTTTAGGCTAACTTAATCCTTACATATAATGCAACTAGCTTGGCCAAGTTATAATGGAGGAAATGCTATCATTGCAACACTCTAAGAATAGAAAATGTTCGTCAGGTATTACTATCCCCCCTCTGCTGCAGAATGAAAACCCTGACTAAAACTCAATATATATATATATATATATATATATATATATATATATATATATATATATATATATATATATATATATATATATATATATATATATATATAACTATTTTGTGTAATGTAACAAACAGTGGCAGATAGTATTCATATTTCCTTGCAGAGGTCCTTACGAGGGTTCGCTTCCATCTTCGTCTCCCCAAGAACTAAAATAAATTAAAAAAATGCTATTACTTGTTAATCTTGTACAAAGGACGCAATTAAAGTCCCAGTGTAACACCCCTTCACATTTAGATTTTTCCCCTGGAAGAAAACCAGTTATTATTGTTTCTTGATTTCTCAGTCTCACCTACATAAACATACGAATAGAATTACAGGATAGGACATGTTTAGAGTGCTTGCACGTGACATCTAACTATATTTCTTATCAAATGTGTCACAGATGAAAATTTCCGTTTGTACTGCTTCTATTTTCTGGTACATATGTTTCATTTATGTTATGTTGCTAAAATTCGTTAGGAAACAAGTACAGACTGCGCCTGTGTGCCTGACAAAACGTAAATGTACTGGATAATTATTTCTTCACTTTCTTCCAGAAAAAAAGTAACCCATCTCATGTCGGCTAACAAAAGGAGGTAGCAGACCAAAGATAGCCGTTGTTTACCTAAGGTCGTTACACAGCAGGGGTTTCATTCAGTCAGAGGGAAAAGAAAAAATAATTTAAGGTTTCTACATTTGTTTTGAACTGCAATATACTTCTTCCTTTTATTTTAAGAACCATTTCCTTCTCATTTGTCTGCATCAGAAAAAAATGCAAAAAAATCACTAGAATGTGCCTATTTACCCAAAGTACGTACTAGATCACTAGTTCAATAGTAAAGTCACTAAATCTAGTACGAAATCATAAATGTGGCATCCCTGGGTTGGAGAGAAAGTAATGGTTGGAGTAAAAACTAGTCCGTATTTCTACTGCGTTCTGTTGTTGAATTCACAGAAATGTTCAAAAATAAATTCAAGAAGTAAAACACGAGACTGTTTACTTGCTCACTGGTTTTAGTATTGTTAACTGAAACTCAAGTGCGCAGTCATGTTGAATACTTCTGTCCCTTTCTACTTTACAACTTGAGGTGGGATGAGGGTCAGGATAGATCTAGTGATATACCGCTAAAGGAAGTGCTTCAGTACAGAGTCGGAAGCGGTATGTATTCTTTCTACTACTTACAACGTTACCCCCCACATAAAATATAAATTCACCCTTTCTCCCTTCCCTTTTTCGAATACAATGAACCGATTCTTTTGCTGAAGAAAGATGCTAAAAGAAAATTGAAACATCTGTGTCTAAACTTTCTTTGAAGCGCAGTCTTTTGTATTTGTAAGGTTTTGCGAGTGTTTTCGAGATAGACAAATCTTTTACCATGGACTCCTGCTGCGAACTGACCGTGAGTAAACACCCGATCTTGCTGTGCTCAATTTCTCTCGCACACGTGAAATGGGTTTGTTGTTTCCAAAACAAATAAGAAGTTACCTTGTGCTTTTGCATTTCTGCACGCACACAGGTACCGTTGTTGTTTTAATGATCAGAAGAAATATCAAAAACCATCCGATATATATGATACAAAACAGCTAACAGAGGGAGGCAAAGATAAAAGTAGGCCTATACCAAGTTTTCCGCGTGGTATCATTATGGAGAATAAATATTTGATAAAGTCACGTAGATTCGCTTAAACCTATTCCATCTGTCCTTATAATTTTTCTGGTCTCATCAATTTCTCAGGAGAATACGTACAACATATGTCCAAATTCCATATATACTCTTTCTAAACTAATGAGTAAACTCATTAAGAACACCAACTGATATCAATAAACAGGAAAGAAAACAATACTTTATACTTCTATCATTTGGTACACATCTCTATGAAGCACAGCTTGTTTCTGTTTGAAATAGCTCCTTCGTGTCACAGCTGTGGTTAGTTTTGTTTTGTGTTAGGATGAAAGAGAGAAATGCAACATTTGCTTCGCGGTGAAGTTATATATATTATTAAGATGAGCGGTGATAAGCGAGGTTTAACAAAGAGTGCCTTTCGGATGCACAATTTAACGGGTAGTTGCAGTCCGTTTTGAGAATCGAACCAAAGCTATGTAAGACATGTTAATATTGAGCTCTTTTGTGGTAAAAGTGAACTTCAGAAACACACAAAAGACTTGAAACATCAAGCTAATGTAAAGCAATTGAAAAATAGCCTACCTATTGCTGCATCTTTTCTGTGGCTAGGAACATGCAGTGTGTAGCAACAAGAATCGTGTTAAGGACTTTTTTTTTGAACATAACATTCCCTTCCACACCATAAGAGACAATATAATGTTTGTTAAAAGAAAGTGCACATAATATTTTTAAATTTTGTTTGTGTTTGTGAAAGGAATTATAAATAATGCCTTTCATACTACGAGAATGAGTTCAACTATACGTCATGGCCCCTCTAAAGAGGGTCCGCGGTGGCTCAGTGGTAGATCGTTCACCTCTGGTGCTTGGGGACCCTGGTTCGATCCCAGCTCGCACCAAGTGAACTTTGTGGTGGACAAACACCGTGTGCGTGGGTTTCCTCGGGGTTCTTCCGTTCCTCCCATTTTCTTCATTCCACGATTTCACTAATTTCTCATCATCACCCCTCTCCTTTAGCCTAACCGGCATAACCGTGGGACGTAAAACTCAAAGATTTCACTTCATTTTTTCCCTCGAGAGCGATATCTTTCAAAATTATTTATTGTTAGATATTGTAAATTTACGGTATCTATTTTAGTGGACGGGAAATTTTGCATCTAATCGGATAATTTCATGGCTTCTAACAGGAATTTGCAGTTACGAAATTTGCATCACTGTCTTTTGAAAAGATGCCTAGAAAAAATACTACTAGAAAATAACTGAAAACACAAAATGGATTTGATAGCCAAATTCACGTCATCTTGGTGCGTCATAATTTTTCTTTAAATATTTGTATTTAGTATTAGATTAGAGTTTAGTGTCCCTTTCAGCATCAAGGCTATATGAGACGTGAACATACAAATTAACGTGGGTTCAGAACCACAGTAGTTCCCATCGGAAATCGAACCTAGGTCTCCCGCACCAAAGACGCGTACGCTGATCATATGGACAAGGGTGTTCGATATTTAGTAATGTGTACATAAAGTTGTGAAATTGCGCTTGTATAATGGAATGCAATTCCTTCTACTGACATAAACCTTCACAATACTTAGCTGGACAAAGTATCTATAAAAAGAAAATGTCACTCTTTATGTTTCAGTTCCTGGTTCGACTGAAGGATGGAACAAATTGCAATGAGCGTTTTTGGATCCTACTTTGTGTAGTTGATTCATCATAAACTTGGTATTTGATACGGATATGAACTATTACACTTATTTGGTGTTTATTTCTAAATAATAAGTCCTAATACAATTTCATAAAGTGGTAATTCTTCTTTAGTTTGTATCACTTTACACAATGACAAATCCAAAAGGTGTGTTGTATCGGTGCAGTACCAGTTTTTCACGTTTTTCAAAATGTTCCAAAACCCAAAGAATAATCTTTAATTTCTGATATTTTAGTCGTCACAAATTACAATTTTATAATGTAGTCAATGTTTATAATTACTGGGCAGTTGGGCGTTTAAACTAATGACATCATAATAAAGTCAAAACCCTAATTTTGAGTTGAATTGATTCTGAGTTTAACGTCCCGTTCAGCAGCGAGGCTATGTGAGACGTGGACCTACTGATTAACGTGGAATCCGAACCTCATGAACTCCCACCGGGAATCAAGCCCAGGTTTCCCACGCCAAAGGCAAGTATGCTAACCGTTAGCCACGAAGGAGCTCCACCATAATTTTAGTGGGCGATAAGAAATATCTCGCCAGTGCTTTTACAATAAATAAAATTTTATAAGTATTAAAGAATAGTGGTAAGAGATTTTATAATAGCTCTTTTATTTATGAGATATGAGTATTTTGAAAAAAAAAACAACTAAAGAATAGGTTGGCGGAACCACAAAAGAATCGTAAAATAAACTTTCTTAGAAATACATACGCACCTTACTCACCTTTTATAATTGCTATGCTTACGTTCTCCATAAAAACAGAAATTCTCTTTTAGTGATACTTTACACAAGATCATGAAGTGGGTTCAAATTTAATTAAAGGCAAAATACAATACAATAATCCACAAATATTGCCTCAAGTGAGTTTAAAGATTTCTAAACACTAGTGCGAAACCGGGCTCTGCCGTTGCGATCGATTTACAGGTCTTGAGACGAAAGTAAGAAGGGACTTACGCACACAGTAAGTAAAAACAATTAATATGCCGGTAACTTTCCCCCAAATGCGTGTATATTAAAACTAACCTCACCATTATTTTTCTAATTAAATTCTAGTCGTAAATTATGTATCATATTACCCTATTCCCATTTTGAAAACTTGACCTTAATTCAAAATGGCGGATTTCAAGATGGCTGCCATCAAGGTCATATCTACCATACGACTTCCCCCCAGGACTTATATGTATCCACATGGTTTTTCTTCACTTTTCTTCATTAACGCTCCGTTTACAAAGGGTAGTAAGGGACTTCTGTGGTAATCTCTAATAACCACATCACAACTCTTAAAAGTTATTAAAAAAAATAGAAAACATGCACCATGGCAAAAATTTGTCATCAATCAAGTAATGATGCATACATGCCTTCTATCAGCAAAAAAAGTTCCATTGAAATTGGAGCCGGACATTTGAGTGATGTCCCTTGTGGGATGTGATTGAACGTGACGTCAAAACACATCGCCCCCCTTCCCGGAATTTACGGGAATTAGGTGACCTGAGTAAGCACATGTGGTGCCAGCTCTCTCCAGCGACCTATCAAGGATCATTGCGTGTATGCCAAGACGTGTCGCCGTTTTTATCCATGCCAAAAGTCGACATACTGACAATTAGGTAGGTAGTCATGATGGTCTGGCTGATGTGTGCGTATATTTTAACTCGTACATTTTGTCTCGACTCGAATTTCGAGACGTCTCGACTCGAATTCGAGTCGAGTCGAGACTGAGACTGTCGAGTCGAGACACGAGTCGAGACAGAAACATATTTTCGAGTCGAGACACGAGTCGAGACAACATTTTCTCGAGACGAGTCGAGACAGGCTTAAATCTCGACTCGACTCGACTCGAATGCATCCCTACAGTTCCTGCAGGTGTCGCTACTCACTTGCGAGAAACCAGTTCATTGTGTGCCAGCGATAAAGTTTGAAGTGATGCCAAGTGAAAAGGGCAAGCAACTGTTGGTAATAGATGTTTACAAATTTTGTTTCCATAAGTGTCTTGTCGGTGGGTTTGAAATATATAAATGTACGAGAAGAAGAAAATATGTAAGTGTTCTGTAATCCTAAGCTCTTTAAATTGTGTTGTTCGCTCGCAATTAGATCATAATCATGAAAAAGATAACTTTGGTACATTAAACCGGCAAAGACTTAGTAATTCAGTCAAAAGGAAAGCGGAAGAAAATTTGTGTGAGAGCCCGTAGAAACTTATACGCATCGAGTTAGCTAATAGTGATATCGACACACTCACAACACGTGATTTAGTTCGAATTAGGAAAAATATTAATGCTGCTCGCTCACGCAAGCTTCCGAAGTTGCCTAGTAACTTAAAAGAACTGCACGAAGCCTAGAGAAAACTGTTGACTTTGAGACCGCAATCAACCAAGCAATTGCTTACGTTTGGCCCCAAACGACTATAAAGGGTTGCAGATTGCATCTCGGTCAGTCATCGTGGCAGAATATTCAATCTTTGGGGACTGTCAAATGATTTTAAATCAAAAGACTCTGAACTAGAAGTACTTCTCAAAACCTTGATTGGACTGTCTCTTCTCCCACCAGGTCAAATTAAAGACTGCTTCGTAGAAGATCTAATGTTCCGCAAATCTACACACGAAAAACTGGATGATATTTTTATTATTATTATTATTATTATTATTATTATTATTATTATTATTATTATTATTATTATTATTATTATTATTATTATTATTATTATTATTTACTTGAGACCTATATTCTCGCAAACAGCGACTTCCCACTCATAATATGGGCCGACTTTAATAGTAGTTCTGAACATACTACTAACTCTTGCGAAGCATTTCACTCTAAACTGAACACTCAATTTTACTCTCTCCATCCAAACATTTTCCACCTGATAGAAGCATTGAAGGGTGTTCAGACTGAAACTTATGTTAAAATGAGAAGCGAGAAGAAGACCACTCCCAAAAAAATGCGGGACAAGCAGAACTATATAGAAGAACAAATGATTAAATTAACAGATTCTACCATTACCCGTTAGGAATATCTTCGGAAAATCTGCTACATGTTTCTCCCTTGTACACTCATGTCCAAAATGATTGTCGCATATCTATAAATGACTTCGTGTAAGAATATAATTTGATAATGATTTTGCAGGGTACTTTTAATAGTGATACTATGTGGATAATCGGGAAATTTTTATTTGTGGGCAATTTCATAGGAAGAGAATTATAAATAAGAAAATTAGAATAAGTAAAACAAAATGTTGCTAAATGGACCAGAAAGTTTTATTTTCGTTCTATTGTTCTTATTTACTGCTCTTTTGACATGAAATTTTCCACATATATGTCTTTGCCGATTATACACATACTAACATTATAAGAAATACCGGGCGAATTCGTTATCAAATTATATTCCTACAATATCTATAGACATGCGACAATAATTTTGGACATGAGTGTACATAATTCCATTACTTACTCTTGAAAGTTGCAACTTAGCACGTAAATTATGAAAGTAACAATAAAAAAATAATATAAATGTGTAATGCATGTGAACTAGTGTTTCTTAATAAGTGGTCCGCGGCATCTTTGCTAGTAATTGTGTTTCCTGACTGTGACTGTCAATGACTGAGTTCAGTGATTGAAAATATTTTAGTGGTGTGCTTCGTGATGCAAATTAAGTTGACACATTTACTCCAGCATCTTTCAAGTAGCGGAAATGGTGAATCAAAAGTAATTTTCTTCTTTTTCTGTAGTTTTATAAACTGTATAAAATTTCTCAAATTTATATTGCAACTTGCATCTGTCAAGTAAGTTATTCAAAAGTTAAAAGTTGGAATTATTTAGGATAATTTGCTTAACTACAACTTCACAAGCAGCCAAAATGTGGTTGGCATACGTGAATCGGTACGGTATGTGAAATCTGAATCGCACGGTATGGGAATCAACTCGTACGCTAAGGGTAAATACGCACTCACCAGATGGGAATCAACTCGTACGCTAGGGGTAAATCCACTGTCAGCTAATGGGAATCAACTCGTCCATTTCGGAATCAATTCGGTATCAGCCATTTGTTCTCTACGAACTCGATGTATGTTCCCTGCACTTCACACACACACACACACACACACAGAGGGAGATTCAGAGAGAGAGAGAGAAAAAAACACTGTCTAAATTTTTACTTCCCAACTTGAAATATTAGAAAACTTTCTGGTTCCCGAAAGCTAATTGGAAAATTATAATTTGTTGCTGTCTAATTTTCGTCTACAGGAATTGAATTTTATATTTCAATGTGCAGTTAAATATAGTGGAAAATTTTATACCTAACATCACTATACGTAATATCCAAAACTGTCCGGCTTATGAAAGTTTTTCCACTTGTTTCTACATCGCAATGAAAATTTTCCGATCCATGAAAATTCCTTTCGCTTGTTTCTACAGAGCAATAAAACTTTCCGATTCACAAAAAGTTGTTTCACTTTTTGCTTCAAAATGATGAAAGTTTTTCGACTCATAAAAAGTGTTTCAATTTTTCCATAAAAGGCAGAAAATATTTCGATTCATGAAAAATTGTTTCACTTGTTCCTACATAGTACTGAAAATTGTCTGAGCCATGAAAATTTTCAGATTCTTTAAACGATCTTTCACTTTTTAACAATTTTAGAACGGAAATTTTTCCGGAAAAATATAGAAAAAAATTTATCACCTCACATCACGGCTAAACAACGATGTAGGAATAAGTGGAGTATGTTTTTATGAATCGGAAAATTTTCTGGAAAATTTTCATCACTGAGTGTGTCGCCTTAATTCCTAATAGTACACAATTAAGTCAATAGATGTCACCACTTGCGATACTTGTCTACCTTATGCCAATAGATGGCACTAGCGTGCTGGTAGTTTACAGATTTTAACTATTGTGATGATTTAAACTATTGTTTGAATTTAATTATTTGAAAATGGATAGTGATAACGCTGAACATAAATATGCTTTGCTTTGTATTATTAAAACTAGGACTGTGTCCATATTTGGATTTAAATTTGATAGTTAATATTTGTGTAACCACCAGTTAGAGAAGATTTAAAAAAAAGTTAAAATGTAAATAATTAGCATTCTGAAGTAAACACGATTTTAATCTATAGTAATTATAGAACAAGCACAAGAGTCCAGCGAAACAACAACAATAACTAGGGTTGCCATATGTCCGTATTTTGTATGGACTGTTTGTATTTTTTGGTTCGTGTCTGTATCGTACAAAGCATGAAATTAGAAAATATCAGTATTTGACAGTTTTTGTAGCTGTCCGAACATTTCCGAGTCGGGAATCGCTAAAATCTCGGGTGGAAAGAATTGTGTTTTAATCATAAATTTTAGTTATCATTAATAAAATACGTTATGTTTTTAAAAAAGTATCTATTTTTTCCATTCCACGGTTCTTTTGGATAGATTTAATGTACGTAATTTAATGGCATGATTTATTATATTTATGCTAATGAAAAAATTATAAAATATGTTAGTTTCCAATAGTGTTTTAAGTATTACAGTAAACAATTATGTGATAACCTAAAAAGGTGATTTTTATCTTTGATGGGTCGTCATTTTATTTTTAGGTTTGTCCGTATTTTGGATAAAAAAAATATGGCAACCTTAACAATAACAAATAATAACAATATATGATTCGGATATTCTAAAATGTGATCTTTCGAACGCTAACAACACTTTTGGAATGTGTATTACATAACAAGATAAAAATGTGGGAGTAATCTCAACAGCTCAACCATTGGATGAGTTTCATCCATCATAGTGCTAAAACGTTACATATTGTTATCGCTAATCTTTTCATGAGCTTGAGCAGGTGAATTGAAAATAATTGCTTCCAAAGTACTAAGAACATACACAGTATATCAAGACATGTATTGTTTGCTTCTTGATACTAAAAATCTATTTCTAAATAAGTCACTCAGTTCTCGTACTCTGGTCAACAGTGAAGAGACAAGACAGAGATGGAAGAAAGCGTTTATTTGATTTACTTCATTATCTTGACAACATGTCATGTAATTTGACATGTTTTCTCATAAAAATATGCTTATAATTGATATTTAATATCTTACGACAATATTATTACAACTATAAGATAAAAACTCTTTGGCTGAGATTAACACAGAATATCAGCTAACACTTGTTCGTGGTATTATTTTCTCACTATGCACCTATCATATGTATATTTATCTTTCCCCCCTTTCATTTTATAGTCAAATACAACTCTATGTCTCTTCTTATACTACCCGTTTATTATTAATATGTGGGTGAGAAAAATTTTTATTTTAAATTTTCTTTTGTAATTTTAAGGTGAATTTTGTTCAATACTCCAAAAAACGTAACGACACATAAATATGAAACACGCACGATACTTTTTTTTTCATTACTTACAGTCATGGTTCTTTACCGTCAAGATTTTGATAATTTGCTATTTTTAAAATATACAAAAATTTGAAATAAAAGTTATCAAAATAGAAAACACTCCTTCTAAAATTGTATAATCGTTACTGACGTATCCAAGACGTTGCAAAGCAGATTTTCACGCGTGTAGTCCGTGTTCGATTCTCGGTGGTATTACATGTGTCTTGTGTCTCATGCATTCACTTTATATGCATAGCCCATACAGTAGCTTTTGGGTGCTCCCCATGTATAAAATTGTAATATACAGTAGCTTTTGGGTTACGGTACTCCCCATGTATAAAATTGTATCTTAGGGAAATGAATAGAACGAGAAATGCCCTCAGAGTTCTGTGAATTGTAATTTGTTTTCTATTTAACTAGTTTTTATCTATATTACATTGTAATTTTCTTTTCAATCCAATGTCTCTTAACGCTAGAACCGCTGAAATTTTGTACTTCCTTAATCCGCGATTGGGTCAAAATTGACCCAAATAATTTTGCTTCAAAGGAAATGTTTCTGTCGCTTGTACTGACTTATTTTTCCAGATGGTTCAATAAATATTAAATTGCAACATAATAATAAATTTATTATTTATTTGTTTAGTATCAGAGTGGCCTAAAATTGATACAAATATGTTTCTAAGTTATATTTCTTTTTTATGTGTATTTACTTTTATAAAATAGTGTATAATGAAAATTGTTATATCTCCTAACTGTGAAATACAAAAGTGTGAAAAATAGCAAAACTCTGATACAAAATAGAAACGCAAATGAAATTACTTATATGCCATAGCATCTTTGAGTCCTTTTGCGTACAATAGTTACTTTTTAGTGTCACAATCAGAACACATGTAAAAAGTTTTTGCTGTACATTTGCAGGCATGATTTACAGACCGTTGCAGGCGTAACACGTATAACGTTTGTTCTCGGTACCAGGGCCGGATTTAGGGGGGGTGCAAAGGTATACATGCACTACCCCTTCGTTGTAAATATACACTACCTAAAGTGAGAAGCTAGCAGTGAAAATAGCAACACTTTCCGAAAATTTCTGCTGCCATCTTTCCGTTTGGGCTTAAAACAAAGGGAAGTTTTGCAAAATCGATAGTTTAAGTTAGTTTTCTATGCATTTTCCCGCCCGCAAGTTCTCCAAGATCTCCATGAGCGTAATCCAGGATCCCCAAGATCAGCCAGGACCTAGGCCCTACATATATAAATGCTAGAAAATTATTGCAAGTAACAAAAGACAATTGATAGCTAATACATATGCAATGTTCATAGACAAGACTACAGAAAATTCTGAATTTTGGACCACAACAAAACAATATACTTTATATTATAAAGGGTGAAAGGTGGAAGAGTCCACTAGTAGGTAGAAAATAAGGCGTGAATATTATTATACCAACTGAGACTCTAAACTGCCCAAGCACTCTCTCTCTCTCTCTCTCTCTCTCTCTCTCTCTCTCTCTCTCTCTCTCTCTCTCACACACACACACACACACACACACACACACACACACACAAATCTTTTAACTTGCATTACATATTGGATCAAAATGACTCGGTCGCAGTTCTAGTATAATGATGAATTAGCTTTGTCACTAATGAACGAAACAGGATGATTTTATTTAATTGTGTATTTGTCGATAAAACCCATCAATTCCATTGTGGTATTAATCAGATGTGAGATATCAGAAAAACGGATAAAATGGAATTGGATCAGAAATTACCCGTCCGAGATTCTAGTCTTAAGATCTTCTTCAAGGGAACTTTTTGGACGCCTCACCCTAGAACATTTAAACACCTTAGGGAAACACCCATATTTTCATAGGGTCAAATCAAATAATACTGAGCGGTTAAAATTCGCTGGAAAAACATATCTGGACTTGTCTGTTTTGTGGTGCATCCGAATGAATGATCCACGTTTTAGCGTTGCTCTCACGTCCACCAACCAACTTATACCAACGTTAACAACGAACGTTGTGAAGTAGAAATCTGATTTGGCTGACATTGTTGTATGTTCTTAATAAGAATATAACCTTGTCAATATACTGTGATATTCTCTCATTAATATCAGAGCTTTGTCATTAGTACTTCGTGAACGCATCAATTTACACTAAATGTTGTATTAACTGCCGCATAGTATAGTGCCAATAATTGTTGTTAATAGTCTAGCATTATTTTGAAATTATCACAGTTTCAGAAACAACTCTCGCAATAGCAATTAATTAATTCCTTAAGCTCAGAATAGTGTTAGTTATTTATATAGTTAGATTTGATAGAAATGATTAATGTCACTAAATTTAGATTTTGTGTTTGACACACGAAATGTTCCTACAAATATGAATTACATAGTCGCTATCATCAATAAACGTGAGAGGTAATTAGTGTGCCTTCTTAAAATCATTCAGAATGTAAAGTAGGTTTATGCAACAGACTTCGTTTACACACGCCACAAAAAAAAAAAGTCTTTTATATTTTTCTTTTCGGAATACTTTATTTATCATTCAGTCCTTTTCTCCAGTAAAGTAAAGAAGAAGAAGAAAAAAGTACGCGAAGTGGAAATGTTCTCTTACAACTTAAGCTTTCTAAATTTATCTTTTTAGTCTCGAATTACCATGAAATTACCAGACAAATAAGCCTCTCTACTTGCAGCGCCATGTCATCTTGTGCAAATCGAGGGAAGTTTCATACAAGGGTTGGCAAAGGAAGGGGGCTCGGAAGGGGGGAGAAGTGGTTAAGAGTTTCCTTGGTTCTTATAATGAGAACCTCAACAAAAAGCGTTAACTTCTTTTCTAATTCCAAGCAAGTGGAGCTTTAATTAAGACGTACTGTGTAATCTTCCACTATTTGCGACTTTTCGTTGCAAGAAAGGGGAACAAGGAACATTTTTTAAAGTTCTTCGTGCCTAGAGAGCAAATTCCACTGAATTCCTTCAGTATGTTTCTTTTTAGTATCCATTTGTATTTCTCCCTGTAACAGCTAGGACAAAGTTCTACAACCAAGTAACAGCGACAATCATAAATTTTGGAAATAATATAATAATAATATTAATACAGTGAAACCTCTCAATAATGGACACCGCTGGGACATTATTATACGGTATTTGCTCCGTGCTACCCCCTGAAATCATCTCTGCTGGAAGTTATATTTCAGAAACGACGTCTTGGTCGCTGTAAGAATTTGAAATTAAAGTTGAAATAGCATAGGAAACATTTAGATCGTCAAATGCAGAAGATATTATTAGATACAAATAATTTATTGTTATAAGTTACATAAATACTGTACCAATACGATGTCGCCTTAACGGTGTTAAAGAATCTAGGCCAATCCTTGTTTTACTTTTTTTTTTTAGTCTATTGATCTATATGTCAAATTATTTTTCTGATTTCTTTAAAATGAATTATAATTTTACTGATTTCTTTCTCAAGCCTAGTGAAATATTCTCAGATTTTTTAAAAAATGAACTTGATCTCTCTCTCTCCTTATCTATCCATCTATCTATCTATCCATCCATCCATCTATCTATCTATCTATCCATCCACCCCCCCTTATGTTCATGACGCACGCCCCGAATTGTCTATCCGGAGAAGTTCTTCCATGAAAAAAAATCTTTTCGGTTATTTTTTACACCCGCTCAAACATATTTATATAGATTTTTACCCCCCCCCCAAATATTTTAATGACGCAGTTTGCGTCATAGCCCCCCCTTGTGGGCACCCCTGCCTTATACGAAATGAAAGAAAAAAGTTCTAATAAACGTTTCCGTTCAGAGTTATGATCTATTGAAACCTCGAAGAATCACTTTTCAAAACTCCCTAACTTAGAAACTATAGGACCTATCCCAAGCGGTTTAAGGAATTACACAGGAACTAGTATGTGCTTTTATCTAAATATCCATGTTTTACCATCCTCCGTTATCGGTGAAAGGAACTGTAAAAAGGAAGTTGAAGTATAGGGATACTCCTTTAAGTACTAATGATGCGTTCTTTTCGCTGGTACCGTGAATTCTGAAACATGGATATTTAGATAGAGCATATATCAGTCCCTGTGTAATTCCTTAAACCGCTTGGGATAGGCCCTATAGTTTCTAAGCCAGGGGCGTTTTGAAACGTGATATTTCGAATTTTCGGTAGTTCATAACTCTGAAAGGAGACATTTTTCGACCCATGTTTATTAGAACTTTTTTCTTTCATCTCGTATAAGGAATCGCCTCCCAAAGTTTTTCGGTGGAGTTACCTAAAACCTTGTATATATAGATAGAAAGATATAGATAGATAAATAGAGATAGATAGATATAGTTATAGATATATAAATACAATGTTATTAAACTAAATTTGATCATTAAATATTAAAATTATATAACAAAATTTATTTCTCACGAAGTCAAGAATACATAACTAGACTTGAAGAACAAATTAGGAAAACGAGATCATTAAAATTGTTTTTCAATGAAAACAAAGCTGAAAAATTATTCCCCATATAAGCAAATGAGTGAAAGAGAACAAAAATTGCTCTGGTATTCAATACCACGGGCACACCCACGGGAGACTCTACCGGGTCCAGATCCTCAAAAAAATTCCTAACTCAGCATACATTTGTACAGTTTCTTAATAAAACTATATTTGTTTAACAGGAAAATGACTGATGCAGTATGAACGTTTGATTTTACAATTCATCTGTAATCTTTCTCTTATAAAAGGAATTTATCATTTCAGTGTTTCAGACATTAAGTCAGTGTAGAAGGAAACCTTCGCGCACTAGTCTAGTGGCTAGCGCATGTGCCGTTGATTCACGTCGTCCCAGATTCGATTCCCGGTGGGAGAGTATTAAAATTTGAACGCAATACGGTAGTTCGGATCCCATCCTAAACCGTATCCCCACGTCCCGTTTAGCCTCGGTGCTGAAAAGGGATGCTAAACATCAACAAACTACAATATTGTAGAAGGGATATTTACTAAACTACATAGTTTTCCCCATCATATTGCGTCCTCCTCTAAATATCCTTACAAAGAGCGACAAGTGGCCTCATTGAACAACTTCAAGCAAATCATAATAGCGAAACAAATATTAGAAAATTGAGAAACATGCTGTGTCCGAAACGTATCCTCGTATGATTCTTGAATACATATACAAGACAGAAATATTCTCGTAATTCCGCAGCAGTGATGATGCAAGTATAATGTAGGATGCCTAGCAATATTTCCCTTCATCTTAGAACTAAAAACAATGACACGAAGAAGAAGAAGAAGAAGATTTGGGGTAAGAAATAAGAGCAAAAGAGCGACAGTTCTAAACTGAAGCTTTCTAATTAACGAGAACCACAAGGTGACAATGCAGATGCTTTTAATATAGTACATTAAATACATGAGTGCGCGACTTTCAAGGTTGTTTTAATAACGAAAACGACAGCTCTCTCTTCTCTCATCTGCTTTTATTTTGGGCCAAGAGCCACAGGGCGAGAGAATTAGGCCCTATTTAATTCCGTGGAGAGACCGAAAGGACTCTGAAGGTACAGGAGCTGACTAATGAAGATAATATAGTTGAGGTTGAAAGACGCGGAGAGAAGGGGGAAGTCTAATTCGGACTCTCAGTAAAGACGAGTCGATTACAGTTGAGAGAAGCGTTGAGGGGGCAACAGGGAAGAAAGGAATGGGGGAGTTCTTATATGCTGTGGGACTCATTTCATTCTCTTGAGATTCTCATGTTTGTCTAATGACGATGCTTTTGCCAAGATGGCCGCTGTCAACCCTTGCATTTCCTCCCTCCTGTCCCAAAGTATAATTTCCCCTTAGTCCTGCACCCGTTGTTTAAATTGGGTGGAGCTTTAGCGACTATGAACAATTTGCTTCAAGTGTTATGGAGTTGAGACGAGCATCACGCATCTAATGGTGCACGACAAAACGCCTTTTCTTCCGAGCATATCTCGTTAAGGATTGCTCTTAGTATTCCCAAAGGACAACCAAGGCTCCTGATTAAAATTGTGCACCGGGTCCTCCTTTTCTCTTTTTCTTCTCATGCAGATTTTTCTTCCTCATATTCTTTTCATTTTCACTTCTTTCAAAAATCTACGTCATTTCCTTTGCTTGAAATACCTGCTCACAGTTTATCTTAAGATGGCCAAAGCATCTGAAGAATTTGAATGCAAATTTTAATACACAATCTACTTGATATGATAAGGTAATTAGAGTTGGTCCTACTTTCCTTTTAGGGCTATTATGAGCCAATCCTATTTATTTCTTTGATTACACTCAATAGATTTTTTTCTTATCAATAATAGTATGCTTCATTTCAACAATCTCATTCAACCCCTTGGAGTACATATTAATTGCATTACATTCATAGAATCTGTACATGAATTCTGAGCCATAAAAGTTTAAAGTGCTGGGCAAAATTTATCTCCATGTGTCCTAATCATTCATTTGTTTAGCGAAAATGTTACGAAAATCAACATTTTAAAATAACAAATACATTTTGCAACACAACTTACTGTTAAATTTGCAGGAGTCTCATTTTTAATTTTTCCTACAATGTTAATTTTTTAAATGATATTAACAAAATTTTTTGCATATTATTTACGAGTATACAATTTTTCCAAGTTTTCGTTTACGGCAATTAGTTATTCATGTTGTGCGTAGTTATACTAACAATCAAATTTGTTGCCCATTGAAATATGTATGTTTAGGACAATTCTTGTAAATTAGGTAAATTTACATCATTTTGGTATTATCGTATTGTAAATATTCGATTTCTTTGGGGTAAATAATCTAAAAATTATTCAATCAGTAAATCCGATGATTATTAAAAGAAGAACGGATTATATTCATAGTCTCATATACGTTTTCATTCCCACAATTATGTTTTAATGTTATGTTGCCATGGAAATAGACGTGTGAACCCCTGATTTGAGGAACGTCTGGGGTTGAGATTAGAGTAGTTAAGATTTGCAAATGGACGACGGTGTTATTTTATATACCTTGGACGACGGTAGTGTTTAATGTTCATTACGGAATAGATTTAGCAGTTTTGTGAATTTCATTGAAAGTAAGAATCTTTTATCATTAACTAGCAGCAGTGTAATTAACAAAGCTCAAAAAGGAATATTGAAATAAATTAACTGAGGAAAATCTATTCAGTGAAATTATTTGGAAAAATGTCTTAAGAGAAAAAAAATATTATTTTTATTTCATCGATGATTTAACGTGTTTAATTTGCTTGCTGATTGTTAAACCTTGATCATTACCATAAGCCGAACCCTTATTTTGGCTTAGAGAATTCTTCAAAGTTAAGTTAAAACTAAAAATAACGTTTTACCAGTTGTGACATTTCAGTTCAAATTACATTTACTGGGGGAAGAAGTTGAAATTTTGAAAGCATGGCAAAAATAACTAACGTGATTTGCGGCTAGTTTTGTTTTAATTGCTCCTTACAAACAGAGTAAAATAACTGCATTTCCGGGTACTACACAATATTTTACTACAAATTTAAATTATTAGTATTTTGTTAGAATGAAAGAGTCTGTGAATAAAAATGTAATTCAGATTTTTAATTCAATGACTTTAAGTTCATAGTGACGACAAAAGCCTTTAAATCACTTTTGTTTTGTGGAATACTACTTATTATTCCATTGAACTGTACCTGACTATTGATATTAATTTGCTGTGATATATTTATTTATAAGTATATACTGTATTTATATACCTAAAACAGGGTTACTTTGCACCAGATTTAAGGAATTTTAAAGAAAATCGCACGTAACTTAGAAACGTAATGGTTTAGAACAGTATATTTTAAACATATACCGTAATAATTACTGTAGATATATATAAGGAAAACATTAGTGCAAGTTCATTAGTAAACATTCAGTTAAGACCATATTTATTGAAATATAAACTTCGGTGCAAAGTAACCCCATGCATAACATAAAAAAAAAAACTGCATGCAGTCTACAAATATTGATATTAGAATAATGGACTGGTATCGATACTTAGTATGAATTACCAATATTTGTAAAGAGTATGTATCTTCTGATACCTGCACAGGAACCACATTCTGAAAGTTAGCATATGTTCCACAAAAATGTCAACTCAGGAACAGAAGAAAAATCCCCGTAAACTAATTTTCCTTGGTTATTCCTTACGTCCAAGAATATCATCCCAACCGAAATCAGTAGAAGATTTACGGGGTTTGGGACTTTCAGGCTGAAGCCCACCCAAATTGCATGATTTTTTAAAAAAATCTAATGTTAGTCATTTCTATGCGTATAAGCTTCAAGCCTCCCCCCCCCCCAAAAAAGTAACGATTTCTGAAAAAAGAGAGCCTTTGTGAGTGAAGCCCCTCTCAAACTATTTTTCTGAATGTCACTGTTCATAATTTATTTTCCAACAAGAAATTCATTCCGGCATCTACCTAAATAGAAAATTTGTCTAAATTTAGAATGCAGGATGTTCCAGTATTAATAATTTCCAAGCTAAAGAGTATTTTTGGACCAGTGCAAAGTAACCCCGATTAGAGGCTAAAACCGCCTTCTCCCAGTCTTACGTTTTTAATAATTTAAAAAGTTTCACATTTCAATTCCAACTATTGCATCAAAGTCCCATTATACACAATAGTATTCTACGAAACTAATTTAACTTTGACGGAAATTCTTGTACGTGATATCTTTCAAATACTGTCAAACTTTAGAATGACTGCTTTCCATACCACTACAACAACAAACCTCCGGGTAATTAGAACTGATGTTAACCGCCAACATTATAGCCAACTACAGTTAGATGTTCTATTTTACGGTGGCAGTTTTAACTTCCTCTCTACAGTTCGTGGTTTTACTGACAGAGAACTGTTAAACTCTTTTCATATTTTGTGCAATGTAACCACTGATGTGCAAAGTAACCCCGTCATACGGTAATGACAGCAAATTAGTGTCAATGGAACAGGTACAGTTCAGTGGATATTTTTATTTGAAACGCTTCTTTGCTGGTATTACCCTCCTATTTAGATTCTGATATAGATGGCCCAGGTTAAATTACGCGTATGTTTTTTTTATATATATAATATTGGGATTTAATTATAAGGAATGAAATATGAATTATAAAATACAAATAGTACTAATTTCCAGTTATGTAGGAGCCAATATTAAAGGAAGGTAGCGATGTATGTTATAATATGCATAGGAAGCAATGGTACTCCCACGGAGGTCCACTGGGGCGGGGATCCCCAAAACTTTGCAACTCAATATATATTTGCATACTTTCTCAATAAAATTACATTTGTTTAACATAGAAATGATTGATGTAGCTACGCTTCATTTGTACTCTTTCTCTCATAAAAACAATCTAGTTCTATCTTTTTTTTTGGGGGGGGGGGATGAAGGTGGAAATATCGTCTTAGTGGCTTATATTATTGGATGCTCTCCCGAAAGCATGGAACCCTCCGAAAGAGAATTTCTAATTGGATGCCTAGTAGATAGCATGTATCTAAGGCTATTATCATAGGTTGGATTAGATATGTACCGGTATCTTGACATTGCATGTACAGAAAACAACTCTTTTCAAGTTTCATAACTAATGCATGAAAAACACCTAAGCACAGTGTTGTAAGAATATGTGAAATTTATTTTATTAGAAATTTGATAATTACGTAACTATCAAATTACGCTGTTTGAAAATCGATTACAGCGACAGCTATTAAGAAAATTGTGAATTAATTCAGATTAGCTATTACTTATTACACTTTTTTCACTTTCCTGTTTAAAATTCTCATATCATTTGTTTAAACATTAATGTAATCAAAACACAATTTTATTTCAGTTTTTACCTAGATAATTTCTTTGTATTTTTAAAGTTATTTCGCAAGAATTATTGCATTATTTCCAATTATGAGAAATTATGTTTTTGTTCCTTTTATTTAATTAGTAAAGCAATAGGGGTTTCAAGTGTCCACAGATGATCATGGAATATATATTCTGAATTAGCCTATAATTTTGACAGATTTATGATAAGTCAAATTGCCGTTGCCAATGAATGATAAATATTAAATTTTAATTTAAGTAAAATTTTGTTTTTAACATTTGTAGGGATATTCCTAACAGCTCATAAAATGGTGGCCCAATTTAAATAAATTATTAATTTTATTATTATTATTATTATTATTATTATCATTATTATTATTATTATTATTATTATTATTATTAGTAGTAGTAGTAGTAGTAGTAGTAGTAGTAGTAGTAGTAGTAGTAGTACACATGTACATTTTAAATAGTAAGTACAATAAGGGGAAGTACAAATTCAAGATATTAATTTACTAAAAATCAACCATGTTTCCAGTGTATTCTTCTTGTTTTGAGCAGTTCATAAGCGAGACTGCAATAAATTTTTCATACCCGAAAATGTGGGGCCGCGGCCAGCCTTAAGCCGATTGCCTTCAATCGGACCCCGCGTCTAAGGAGTCCATGTATTAAAAGTGCAATTTACTCTCGGCTTATCACTAGACTTCGGATCGATATGCACTAAAAACGGCAAAATATGCATGCAAATATGCGCTAAAAATCACGAAAATATGCCCTGAAAATATGCAAATATGCACCAATCAAAAGCTAAAGTTTGCGTAAAATTTTATTATCTTTAGAAAAAAAAAAACTGTATTACTTGAATTACATATGCATGGTGTACAACTATGATGCATTAATGCTACAATACACAACTATGTAGTTTTCGGTATTTTCTGGCAAAACCCTGCATTTGTCAGTCAAAACATTACTGTACATCGAAAATATTCCTTCCGTGTCACGAGTCGTTAAGGGACAGTATTTCAAAGAAGCAATGTTACTTGACGATAAATCTGTAATTCTTGCGTCGTTGTTCCCAGGAACACTTCATTTGCATTAGACAAGAATTTTATGCCATTTTTTTCGCGTCTATTGACTGTGCTTTTCGTGAAAATGTTTGTCCGATTGGTCTTGGCGGAGTCTGTTTCGTTATTGAATCAAACAGCTCAAATGCAAAGTCCTAATCATTGCTCTTCTCATCTCGTTATGATCTTTGAAATTGAACTGAAATGAGTATTGATAAACGCAAGTTCGCTTTTAATGTTTCCAGTATTCATGGCTTCTAGAATACATTTGGTTTCTTCGGATTCAAACAGCTCAGTATGTGAAATTGAAATACATCTACCGCCACACACACACACTCATATATATATATATATATATATATATATATATATATATATATACTAATAAAAAAGTGAGTGCACCAAGTATTTGTGAATAACGAATAAATATACTCAGAGAAGTAAATATAAACATTTCTGGCATAAGCATATAGTAAAACCTTACTAGCGAGATTGAACAGGACTCGTAAAAATTTCCCTGAAAGGTTATAAAGTTAACGGAGATAGATCTATGCAAAAAAATAAATAATGGACATAGGGAGATAAAATAAAATGTTATACATATCATATTAAATTACAGTATTTAGTTATGCTACAAATTCATATACATAAAACTTACAGTGAACAAAAAAAGCCTACATACTACAACGATATATTGTTATTATAACCGTATTATCAATCTGTACCTGTTTTGTCGACACATGATCAGAGGCGCAATAACTGAACATATATACAGTTAAAAGAGAAAAGAAGTAATTAATAGGTTGTCATGGAAAAAAGTTGTTGTTGATAATATAACTTATGGATATATAGAAGAATAAACAAGTGATATCTGGACACAATTCTTATAATTTAAAAGGACAAAAGGGATAGTTATGGTCTGTAACTATTAGTTAATATGTTTAATGTTATGACTTATTGATCTAAAGTTGATATGTTAACGAATTAGGGCTAAAACGAGAATTAAAAATATTATCGTTTTATCTGGTGCCGTAGACACGGGACCTCAAGACGTTAAGTTCTGAATGCAAGTAAGAACGAGGTATATGTACATACATATATATCTTTTATGAGTTTCACCATTTTGAGAAGTGGGAAGAAAATCCAAAGGGATTGAATATAGCCCGCTCCCCCCAGTGATTTTTAACGAATCATAGTGATTCTAACGATCCATACTAGTTGATAATGAATCGGAATCGCATGTCATAAAGATTTAAGATGTAAATCTTGTGGTAAGAAAGCTTTAGTATAAGTAGTAGTAGTAGTAGTAGCGGTAGTAGTAGTAGTAGTAGTAGTAGTAGTAGTAGTAGTAGTCGTAGTTAGTAGCAATAGTAGTAGTAGTAGTAGTAGTAGTAGTAGTAGTTAGTATCAATAGTAGTAGTAGTAGTAGTAGTAGTAGGAACGGGTTAGAAGCCCCGCAGTGGTTGGTTGGGTTCTGTTCTCGATATAAGTAGTAGTAGTAGTAGCAGCAGCAGCAGTTGGAGTAGTAGTAGTAGTAGTAGTAGTAGCAGTGACTCTTCCAGTTCCGGTGACAAAGAACTGGGAGAGCGGGCTATACACAAGCCATCCAAAGAATTAGCAATATGCAGAATGCGGAGATTGAGGAGGTACCAAGTACTTTGGATGAAACCATGTCCAAAAATATTGAAACCGTGTCCGAATGTTCCCATTCTAATCTTGTTGATACGATCAGTCAACTACTAACTGCTAAATTCGATCAACAACAAAAATTGAACGACAAAAAGCTAGAAATACTAACTGCTAAGAACGATGAAAAGCTAGAAATATTAACTGCTAAATTCGATCAACAATAAGCTAAATTCGATCAGCAACAAAAAGCGAACGATGAAAAGCTAGAACAGATACTGACACAACACAAATCTCTTGCAGATAAAGTACAAGGTATACAAGAGAATTTTGATCGCTTGCAACACAATTTGAAAGAGAACTTGTAAGTATTGGTTGAAAAAGTGAATGGTACTGGTGTGAATATGAAAGTAGAACCGGAAGAAGGTCAGAAGAAGGTCGATGAACGAAATGAAAATATTGAAGAACAGGATGAAAACGAAACAACTGAACCTGTGGTGAATGGTGATGCGGAAGATGCTACAATTAAAGAAGAACCATCATCTCCGACCAAGGAGACCACTACTACTACTACTACAGGCGTATTCAAAATTGAAGTGAAAGGTCTGCCGAGGTTATACAGGTTAGGGGAATTGAAGAAATTGTTGACAAATGATTTGAATTTGGGAAGCCATACTATTAGGTCACCGAAAAGAGCGAGTCCTTGGATTTATTTGATCTTCAAAACTGAAGAAGACCAACAGAAGGCAATAAAGACCTTGAATGGATACAGTTGGAAGAAGCGAGTTCTTTCAGCCGAAGTTGCCGAAACTGATCAATGTAAGCGAAAATTGGAAAAGTCTGATGATAAGGATTCTAAAAAGGTGAAAGTTGAATTACCTGTAGAAGATAGAATAAAACAGGCTACAGTACCTTTGTGAGATGTTACTTATGAAGAACAGTTGAAGAAGAAGACTGAAGAAATAAAATCTTCACTCATGCGACTGACGGATTTGCTGCTGAGAAGGAATCTGGATTTAGCAGGTTGGGCAGAAGAAAGAAAAGAGAAGAATGAAGGACTTGCAGACTTTCTGAGGCATTTGCCTATATGGAAGATTAAGGATGATTTGAAAGATTATTTTCCAAAACAGAGAAGGAAACAGCTTGAATGTAACATCGCTCTATTTCCAGACCTTCACTGAAAAGGAAGAAGGTGAGAAACCTTCACCACTGCAGCTGTTGTTCGGAAAAGAATATGTGAAAGAAACTATCTGAGACATGAGTTTCCGAATATCTCCAGATTTTTATTTTCAAGTGAATACTTCGGAAGCCGAGCAGCTTTATACTTCCATCGCAGAAGTGGTTGAAATTGACGAAGAAACTTCCTTGATAGATGTGTGTTGTGCCACTGGAGGAATTGGATTTACTCTTGCTAAGAAATGTGCTCAAATTCTTGGCTGTGCTCAAATTCTTGGCATAGAAATGTCGAACCAGGCAGTTGAAGATGCAAGAGCCAATGCTGTAAAGAATGTCATCACAAACAGCGAGTATTTTATTGGACGGGCTGAAGATATTTTGCCCACCGTAGTGGAGAAAGTAGCTGGAAAGAAGATACTTGTTATCGTAGATCCACCTAGAATTGGGCTTCATCAGAAGTTTCAGCGACGTAATGAAAAGGTAGAGCAAGAACAGGAAAATAAATATCAGATCAAAGTTGGTGACATGGTATTTCTGAAGCTCCATCCACAAAGCAATGCTAACTTAAAGCGAATTTATAAGTTTTGTGACGTCTATGCTGGCCCTTACCTAAGTATTAAGGAAATTAATCCTAAAGTGTTTGAATTGATTGACGCTAAAACAGGCAAATCCATAGGATTTCGTAATATTGATGAACTGAAGGTATGGCAACCTTCGGAAGTCACGAGAAACAAATGGCTAAAGCTAGTTAAAACTTTGATCAACCCTGATGTGTTAACTAAACTAAGCTTGTATAACAATTCTTAATCTATTCTCTTGGATGTTACGAGTTGTGTTATGAGTATTTCATTTGAACTTTATATATGTGCAACATGTTATGATGTGATTAATTTATTTTATCTTTGTACTAACTTTGAGTGTTATGTTTATCTTTATTTTACCTTACGTGTTCAAAAGAGATCTGATTGTGTTAAATTGAAATTCATGACATTGATCTTAAATTGAAGTTTCTAAATCTTAAATTGAAGTTTCTAAATGTAATTATTGCCTTCTGATCTTGTTGACATTTGATATGATGACGATCTTAATTATAAATAATGTTATTTGTATAGAATGTTGTCGCTCAATGTAAAAAGGAACAATTAACTAGTAACTCTGCGTAAGTCATCAGTTAGTTATAATTTTTGAATAGACCCATAAACGATGCATTTTTTTAATGAATCGGCGTTTTTCTGATATGTGATTAGTAATAAAATAAAATGTTGTTATGAATGAATTAATATATATATGGAGAAGGAAAAGAGAAGAAAAATACTTATATTAATGTAATAATAATTTAATACGAGGGCTATTCAAAAAGTGAATGTTTGAAAATATTTCATCCAGGGTTCTTTCCTTCACTGTAATACTGTTACGGAATTCCCGTTCTGGGCGACATTTTATACAATGATATATTGTTATTATAACGGTATTATCAATCTGTATCTGTTTTGTCGACACATGATCAGAGGCGCAATAGCTGAACATATATACAGTTAAAAGAGAAAAGAACTAATTAATAGGTTGTCATGGAAAAAAAGTTGTTGTTGATAATATAACTTATAGATATATAGAAGAATAAACAAGTGATATCTGGACACAATTCTTGTAATTTAAAAGGACAAAAGGGATAGTTATGGTCAGTAACTTGATCTAAAGTTGATATGTTAACGAATTAGGGCTAAAACGAGAATTAAAAATATTATCGTTTTAATAATTTTCCAAGGCCAAGACAAAAAGTAGATGCTATGTCCTTTTCAGCGCTCCTTCCTCTACTTTTGGCTCCCTTTGATCTATTGTGTATATTATGCTCCTTGTTCCATGTCTCTGGACCAGCTAGAGAAATAGTTATTGGTTTGGAAATTACTATATAAATTGCGCTTCGTTAAAAAAGTTGCACGGTATCTGGGGCCTTATATGGCGGTAGACTATAGGTTAAATGTGTAGGGTAACAAGTAAACGAAGACCTTTACAGACAACGTAGTTCATATACCTAACCTCTCACATAAAGTCTAAATTTTTTCTAAACGGTGCATTCCGGAACTTGAAAATTTCCATTAAATGTATATTTTAACATCCGTTGCTCGCAACACAAGTTCCGACTAATCAAGGAAATTTAACACTTTTTTTCAACCTTTAAATTCATGGGACCGTGAAATATTTCCGTTTAGTAAGGAGACTTTTCACTGTATTAAAAGCCTGCATTCAAAACCTTATGTTCTTGTGTAAAAGAAAATAAATCCACTTCAAATTACTTTTTGTATCCAATTATGTGTTAATCCTAGAATATTTTCTTCTAGCGTAACATTGTCCGTTAAAAACAGTAAGAATTTATAATGTATAATATTGATACTTTAAATGGAATAAACTGATTTGAGCGAGACGTGGAGCATGAATGGGAAGAAGGTAAAGTTATCGAAAACATAACAGAAGACTTAGTAGGAAAGTTACGTTTCGAGAGACTGAGGTGCATATCAAAGCAACACAAGCTTATATTTAAATAATCTCATAAACTCCTTAAAGGAAAACTCGGTAACTTATCTCAAAAAGTAACTGCTGCGACAAGTTTTAAATTTTGTAAAGCAAATATTTTAATTAATTGTAGAGCATATTTTCAAAAGGGTTGTTCGTTTCTACCCGAAAAACGTTTTAAAAATATTTCTTTGGGAAGATCTCTGTCGAGTATGAAAAAAAAAGCCACAACTGAGTTGTTTCATACTTGTAGAACTCCTTACCAGACTTGAAACTGCTATATAAGTAGCCCAAAAAAAAAAAAAAAAATAGGGCGCTGCTGAAGTGTAAGCTTTTGCTGTCGAACAATATGGAAATGTTCGACGGCATACTTAGTTTGAAACAAGCATACTTAGTTTGAAAATATTACTTGTTTAGCACACACTTTGCAAAATCTATTTTCTCCTTGAATTGTTAACGTCTATTGTTTCAGAGGGTCTATTAATTGTAGTGCTACACTTTCAAATTTCAATTTTAACTAGCTCTCAGAATTTTGTCCATTTTTGTACATCCAAGAAAAATCTTGTACCATTTAAATAAACGACGGAAGGCCATTTCAAGGGCCACTTCGATCATTTGTCGTACATCTCCAAATTTGAATTTTAAATAGCTCAGAATTTTGTCCGGTTTTTGTACATTGGTGAAACATGAATATTTTTTTTTACAATTGAAATAAACAAGAGAGGGCCATTTGAAATTTTGGCCACATCGATCACCTGTAGTGCGACATCTTCAAACTCGCATTTTAACAAGCTTAGAATTTTGTCCAATTTTTTACATTCTTGAACCATCAACAAAAAGATATATACCATCCAGATGAACGAGGGAGGTTCACTTCAAAATTTGGCAACTTCGATCACCGGTAGTGAGATATCTTCAACCTCGAATTTTAATTAGCTCAGAATTTTGTTGAATATTTGAACATTTTTAACCACCAGGAAAAAAATCGCATCATTCAAATAAACCAGAGACGGACATTTAAAAATTTGGACAATTCGTTCACCTGTAGTGAGGCATTTCAAATTTGAATTTTAACTAGCTTGGTGGTACAAAACTTCACAAAAAACAGTGAAAATTCTAAGCTAGTTACAATTAGAATTTAAAGATATTACACTACTGGTGAACGAAGTGGCCAAAATTTTGAAATGACCCTCCTTTATTAATTTTAGCGTTCAAAATTTTTTTGTTGGTAGTACAAAAATTGACTAAATCCTGAGCTAATTAAAATTCGAATTTGAAAATGTCACATTACACGTGATCGAAGTAGCCAAATTTTGAAATGACCTTTCTCGTTTATTTGGATGGTACAAAATGTTTTGTTTTAGGTACAAGGATTGGACAAAATTCTAAGCCTGTAAGAACGTGAATTTGAGTATGTCACACTGATCGATGTGGCCAAAATGTCAAATGCCCCCCTCGTTTATTTCAATTTTACACAATTTTTCTTGGTGGTACAAAAATGTACTAAAATCGGACAAAATTATGATCTATTTAAAACTCAGATTTTGAACATGTCGCACTACAGGTGATTGAAGTGGCCAAATCTTGAAGTAGGCCTCTCTCATTTATTTGAATGGTACAAAAATTTTTCTTGGGTGAACAAAAATAGACGAAAATTGAACAAAACTGTGAGCTAGTTAAATTTCAAATTTAAAGATCTCTTACTACAGGTGATCGAAGTGACCTAATTTTGAAATGGTCCTCCCTCTTTTTTACTTGAATTTTACAATTTTTTTCTTAGGTGGGCAAAAATTTACAAAAATTGGACAAAATTCTGAGGTAGTTAAATTTCAGATTTGAAGATGTCGCACTACAGGTCATCAAAGTGGCCAAATTTTTAAATAGCCCTCCCTCGTGTATTCGAATTTTCAAAGTTTTTTCTTGGGTGGACAAAAATGAACGAAAATTGGACAAAATTGTGAGCTAGTTAAATTTCGATTTGAAGATCTCCCACTACAGATCATCAAAGTGGCCAAATTTTTAAATGGCCCTCCCTCGTTTACTTGAATTTTACAAAAAAATTCTTGTTTAGACAAAAATGAACAAAATTCTGAAATAGTTAAATTTCAGATTTGAAGATGTCGCACTACAGGCGATCAAAGTGGTCCAAATTTTGAAATGTTCTCCGTTTGTTAATTTGAATCTTACAAAATTTGTTCTAGGTTGGACAAAAATGGACAAAAATTGGACAAAATTCTGGGCTAGTTAAAATTCAGTCTGAAGATGTTGCACTACAACTAAATGGACCCTGTTATAGGAGATAATTTCTAGAAGATTTTTCTTTCGGTTTTTTGTTCTGCCACAGGACCACACAATCCGAAATCTACACATACACAACGGTAGCAACTTTAACATGTTGTAGGTGGAAATTTTGTTGTAGGTGATTTGACGCCGTTATTTATATCTTGGTATTTAAAAAAGGTGTCAATCATGCATCATTGCCGGGAGGATGAATCAGTCACCCCTTCCTTATTTTCCTTTTACATGACCTTGGAAGATATTCGAAGCCGACAACAATAAACCATTTCAAGGTCTTGAGTTATTAACATTAGAAACTTGAAATTCCATTTATGACGATAGTTATTGCACATTAAAAAATATCAATTTGGTCGTTTCTTTAAATATGCATTTATATGCAATAACGACATAAACATGCACTAACCTCCGAAATATGCAAATATATGCACTATAAAACTCTACTAACTTACCCCAAAACAGCTGAAACGAACTTCTGTTTAAAGAGCATATCAATATCACATCAGGAAAAAACATGCAAATATGCAAAAATCCGAAGTCTACTTATCACTTACACACAAGAACGCTATGCTTTCCTTGACAATCTAAGGGACTGTGACATTTGGAGAAAGGAGTATTTTCTAAGTTGCATTGATACTGATCAAACCTTAATTGAGAGAAAATTCCGCAAGATCGTTTGAACAGTTTGGCAATTTTGACCATTGAATTTAAAATTAGCAGAAAAGACTTTGCAGAAAAAAGTTGGAAAAATAACATTCTTATATTTTTTTAAAAAAATGAAATGAAAATCTTTAAGTTTTATGTCCCACGATTATGTCGGCTAGGCTAAAGGAGACGGTGAAGATGAAAAATGAATGAAATGGTGGAATGAAGAAAGTGAGAGGAAACGGGAGAACCCCGAAGAAACCCACGCACACGGTGTTTGTCCACCACAAACTTCACTTGGGCAGGGGCGGGGATCGAACCCGGGACATATCATTATGTTGCATAGCAATGTACGACCACAGAGTAGGTAACCCGAACCTTTATATACCATTTTGGTAATTGAAGTAATGAGTATTTTCAATGAGAGTCTAATTACGCTAATAGCGCAATGAGTATTTTGCAATTGAAGTCATAAACGAGTACGATGTATGTAATTGTACTTATAAAAGAGTATGGGGTGTTAATGATAATATGAATTAATTTTTATGTGATTTACATATGTAATTGTTATTTACGTATGACATAATGTTCCGCGCAATGAGATGAATCCCTAATTACGATTTTTTTTTTATGATTTACATATACATAATGTTTCGCACAATGAGACTTATACCTAATTACGAATTTTACTTGTACTTTTATTAGACTAATTACGAATTTACCTTGCACCTTGTTAATGGGGAACAACTAATATTTTTTTATTGAATTTTAAACTAATTAACTTATAGAATAACTAATTACCTTTTAATTTATATTATGTACATACTTACCTACTGGAGCGGCTTTATTGAAACGTTTTGTATATATGACTGAACGATTGTAGCGCCACGAAATTAATAGCGGGGGAAAAAAACGGGCAGCGTTTGCTCCATGCAGCTTTGAAAACGAAACATGAATGACGGAGCATTAATGAATTTGAAGCTTGTATTAATATCCTATAGGCAAATATAAGATTTGTGAGAAATTGAATTTAATGTTTGTTTTTGTGTAAATTATATACGCTTTATACATATTCTTTGACATTTGTGATTGTATTATTATTATATGCTTATGGATAACAGAAAATTATATAGAATTGTTAAAGAACATGCGTTAACTTGTGCAGAATACTACTGATTGGTGCTGCCATCTGCTGTACATTTTTACAGTTTTTTAGGAGTATAAGAGAATGTGTATATAAAGTGAGCGAGATTTGATATGATTGGAATGAAATGAACTATGAAAGAGAATGAAGAGATATATTTACAGTTATGTTAAGCCTTATTGATTAAAAATTGTGCAGGAGATATATTATAATAACCATTTTTTATGCTTGATTGTTGAATGATATAGAATGGCAGGTGTAACTGTGGTATTACTTATTTTGTTATTTTTAAACACTGATGATATTTAATACTGGATTGAGGAGAGTGATATTTGCAATTTAGCGAGTAGAAGAAAGGAAACATTATTTACGTATAGACATAAATTTATATGTTTTTTTTTTAACTTTTTGGATTGCAAGAGAAATACACAGTGCAGATTAAGTTACTTATGAGAATTAATGCTTATTGTAAGTACATTATTGCGAAAACAAGAATCGATTGAGGACATGTATATTTCAGAGTAAATGGGTTGTTATTTTTTATTATTGCAAAATATTACGGAAAACATTCCTTATTTGGACATATTTTTTTAAAGTTGGATTTAGCCTTGCAGGAATATACAATGTTAACACATATTGGAAACGAAATATGGAGTAGGATTTTTTTTTTTTTAAGACAGAGTGTGCTGATGACAGAATTGCTCATGGAATTTGCATTTTATGTTTTGAACAGAACGCACTGAACGCTATATATTTGATTAAACTTAGTATTTTAGGAATAATATTGCATTTAGAAATACGATTATTATTCACATTTAAGAAAGTACGTTATATTACTGACCTTTTGAATTAGCTATCACTCTGTATGATACAGTCAGTTACTGAATGCTAGGCATTAGACACAGTTGTTTTTTTATTGTCGGCATTGAATAATAATATAGGAATAACATTTTTTTTGACTTGATTGCTACGCTATTGAAATATATTTTTTATAGTTTACTTTTTATAACTACATTTTAGAAATCTTGCTGTCATTTTTGAAAGAAAATTACGTTTTATTTTTTATGTGTGAGGTTTTACATTGAGTTTTTTTTTAATGGAATGAAATAGATCCTATGATTAATAATTTAATTTGATTTGTTAGGAATATTTTGGGTTTGGACATTTATGATCATTTTAGCTTGTAACGTGTAAAGGATGACGCCTTTTGGCGGCTAGATTATTTGATGAAAGGAAGGAAATGCTTAGGTGAAATATCGAAGTAACCTGGAGCATGTATACTAGGTATTATTCCGGCATTTATTTGATGTGAATGAGGAGAATTCAGGAAAATTTTTATGCAGAATAGCTGCTATAATTTTTTGAATGGTATCGAACATGGGACCATTTGTACTGAAGGTGAGAATGTTTGTGACAATGCTATGTGGGGACACAAATTTTATTTGCGAATGTATGTGATTATAATTTTATGTATTTGTTTGGATAACTTGTAGCGTATGAAAGATGACGCCCTTTGGCGAGCAGATTATCTGATGAAAGGAAGGAAAAGATAGAAGAAGGAAGGAAGTGACTTGGAATTTGTATACTAATTATTATTTAGGCATTTACTTGGTGTGAATGAGGAAACCGCAGGAAAAAAATTACTAGGCTGACTGACTTTTTGAACGGCAATGAATACGGAACCATTTGTAATGAAGGCGAGAGCGTTTGCGACAATGTTATGTGGGGGAATAAATTTGATTTGTGTACGGACGTGATTATAATTCTATGTATTTGTTTAGAATGTGAGGAGAGGAACCTTTATTTTTACTATAAATATATAAGATTTGTAGAAATTATGGATGAAGGATGTAGCGTGTATTGTGAAATATTTGAAACTAATGAAGGGAATGTTAGGGGATTTGAAAATCTGATATAGTGACTTTAATATTTTAGAGTACATTTATTTAGGAATATATGTAGGAAGTTGAAATATTTTACTTTTATGTTTGGAATTGAGCAGAACAGAGACCAGAGCATAGCGTTTGGTGCCGTGATTTTTACTGAATGAAGTATTTGGTACTTTAGTGTTACAGATTTTGTTTGTTATGTTTTGTTTTGGATTTGTATGATGGTACTTGTGGTGAGGACTAGTTATAACTGGTTGCAGACCGACAATACAGAAAGCATATAGAAATGAAATTATGTGCGTATATTTGTAGGATTTGATTTTGGCATATAGCAGGAACAAAACTTAGCCGTTTAAAATTTTGCAGTTGTAAGGATTTTCTTTTTGATTTACTTTATGAGCTACAGCATAAAACAGTATTATTGCTTGGGAAATAAAGATACTTACATTGCCATTTGGTGGTAGAAAAAAAAACATAATACATGATATAAAGATGTAGCAATACTAATTTGAGATTATTATTATTTCCATGTAAAATAAGGCTATGCGTTTTGGAAAACAAGGATCAAATTTGATTATGAAATTATATTTTTTTAATTAGTGAACATACACATGAACTATAGGCATTGGAAATTATAATTTAACCTATTTAAATAAAGTGAGATTAGCTGAGGAAAAGGACACTTTTGTAATCAATTTTGTATAATATTTATAATTTTGTTTACTGTATATGGGTTGTTATGGAAATATATTTTGTAGACTTTGTATGATAGGTTTTAATTATTGTGGATGTGGGAGGAAACGGAAGAATTTCTTGAAATTTGCATGTGTATTGTTGTATATTGTAAGTTGAAAGCTTCTGTGAACTAAGCCAGTTTGCTTTAGAATTGAGGACTACGGAATGATTTGATTGAAACATATTGGTAGATACGTAACGACTAGCTTTTAGAATGTTATGTTTTAACGTGATTTTTTTTTTAGTTTAGCTTTTTTTATTTATATCTTTAAGTATTGAACAGCAGTATTTTATAATATTTATTATATTTAAAGAAGGAAACAGATAAGCAGAAGAATGAAGAAAGTTATGAATATATGGTTTAACGATGTTATTAAATGACGAAACTTGATTGTGTACTTGCTGAAACGCGCTTTGGGTAGTATTCAATGATGATTTACTTAGGACTGTAATATGTATGATTGACTATTTTTTTTTATTTTAGGTATTATTTTATGTAGATTTGAAAGAAATTTACTGTAAATTTGATTTGCTTTACGTTTGAAAATGGAATTTTGATGAGAGATATAATACAGATATCTATATAATTCCTATGGATTTGACTTTTTGGTGGGAACTTATGTGGTTTGAATTTTGGATTAATTAGTAGGTGCACGTTTCATATAGCCTTGCTGTTGAACGGGACGTTAACCCCAAAATTAACTCAACACAACCTTTGGATTTGCCCAGTTAAAATTTGGAATATTACAACGTATATATATTTTATTGTAGTCTTTTGAACATGTGGCATGCATGTCTTTGGTGTTAGGGTTGATTTTTTTTTTTTTTTTTTTTTTTTGGTGATGATACGTTTGACGTATGTTGATAGTAGTAATTGATATGTTAATGTTATGTTGTGGAAGGATTGAGAAGTTACGACTTGCCATATATGGAAACAATTATTAAAATTTTGAGTTACAGAAGTACTGAACATTAGTTATTTTTATTTTTTTTCTTTGCTTTTTCGTACAGATCGCTTATTATAGCTTTGGAAATATTTACTAATTAATTAGCGTAAAGCCATATGGATTTTACAGGTTTACAAATATTTTTTACTATGTTGCAGCTATCAATTGTATTTGATTATTTTTACTTTGTATTTTTATTTGTAGGAGAATTATTTTAACATTGTTCAATGAATTACATATAGGTCTTCTTAACGGTTGTTTTTCGATTTGATTTTTCAATGTTGGCTTTGAAAAGCGTTTTACTCTTTGCCATTTTGGATATATGACTTGAATACCTTAGCCACGTACACACTTGGCTTTATTATTGTTTTGGTAAACGTAATACATTATTTAGGTGTTTGCTGTGAAGTTTGTTTATTTTTATTACCGTTTTAGGATTTGAATGTATGGCTTTGAATTTCGTTTAAATAACTTTAATGTATTTTTTCTGAGAGTAACCGAATATGTTTTTTTATTTATATATTACAGAAGCCATAGATATTGTTCATATTTAAGCTTTTGCATTCTTTGATTGAATTTGTGCCCCAAAAAATATTTTATTGCGTTTCAATTACCATTTATTTGGTATGATTTGTTATTATTGATTTTAGATATTTGAAACTATTTACTTTGACGAGACTATTACTGGATATTTTAGTGTATTGATATTTTGCAGTATTACGAATGCAGCGTAGCGTACTTTTATGTATTTAGCTTTTTTTTGGCAATTAGTTTAATATTTATATTACTGCAAGCGTACAATAAGACTGTTGTATTTGTTTCTATTGTTTTCCTATTAGATTTATATCATTAGCATATGCCATAACCTGGTGAATATGATACAGCTCTAGATTTTGTCTTTGATTTCCTTATAGAATATGCCAGATCAAACTTGAATAATATTTTGAAAATGCATTTTCATGTTTTAGGTTACTTTGGACACAAAAGTTTGTAAACAAGACTTTTTTAAAAATTGAACTTTACCACGGAATTGACTTAAAGATATTTTAAACAATATAACTAGTTTTGGAATTCAATTTTCTAAGAATACTATATAATGTGTTTTCTGTTTGAAAAAAAAAAAACTTAAAAGCTTTTGTCTTTAACGTTCCACAACTAGGCACCGAAGATAGGAAAGACGATAATTGTTACGAAAAATAATAATTACGGATTAAAGAAAGTGGAAGGAAATGGAAGAATTCCGAGAAAACCTACGAATATGATGACTTTGAAATGTTTCTAAATTAACATATATTTGACGCATCAGAATTTTACGTTTTCATTTTTTGGGGGATATTTGTGGAATAGTAAAATTTTATACGATTTACACAAACTTTATTGATATTTTCGTTAAATTTTGGTACTCAGGATTATTTTTAATATCCCGATGGGTGAGAGGACTTATAAAATGATGACAGAAGAGAAATACAGACTTAATAACTATTGCTACTGTTTTCTTGTTTATGAACAGAAAGTACGATGATTTGATTTTGTACTACTACTTTTTTGTTACAAATAATGAAATTGATTTTATGTATCTTGTTTACATTTTATTCCAATTAGCATTAAGTCGGTTATAAAATACATGTATGTTTGAAGGCAACTATTTCTTTAACTTATTTGTACTAGCTTTTTAAAATAAATAATTGTCTGAAATCATTTTTTTTTTAAATTTATTGGTGATTTTATACACATAATGAAGGATTTTGGTTAGTATTAACCGCAACTTTATTATCTTTTGATATCAAAATGTATTTTTTTTCTCTAAATATTGAAAGTTAAATATTTGATGACAAGGAATTTTATGTAGATATTTGTATGGATCTGGGAACGATTAAAGTTTTCCATGTTTATGTATGACTTAAGACTTTTTTTTGTTTGTATGTGTCACGAATTGTTGGTATGTATGTTTGCATATTTATTTTGCTTGTTACTGTCTGCAATTTTAAACTTATTATTTGTATTATTAACTAACGAAAGTTACAGTGCGCTATATAATGCTACTCACAGACTATGATGTTTAGTATAGGAAATTTCGATTTGACTTAGCTGCGGTATTTAAGTGAATACAATTTTATTGATTATAAGCGACAACTAGAGAACAATTTGTGGACAGTTTTTTTTTTTTTTTTTACTAAGTACAAGATTTGAAAAGGATAGGAACATCCCGAGAAAGAAAATCATGTATGAGCTTATTAATAACTTCATACTGATTAATTAACAAATAACAAAACCTAGAAACTTTTACTTAGTAGTATTTACAAGAAAATTTTAGGTAGTACGCAGAACTAAAAATAATAAGTTACATTAAGAAGAATGAAACGTACAATCAAAGAAAGGAATATCAAAGAAGTGAAAACTTAATTCAAAATAAAATACTCAGATCATCTAGACAAGATCATACTAAAAGCCATCAAATATGTGTCGCAACACGACATCAGTAAGGAAAGCAAGCAGCAAAGATCTACCAAGAACTACGAATGAGGAGACCACAGAAATAAGTTAGAGCATCTTGAAATCAATTTTGAAAAAGACATAGTACTAATAAAAAGAAAAGCAGAAATAAGTTAACTGAAAGATACAAAATATAAACAAAGTTACTTAGAAGACACGCTGTCAAAGCTAAGCTAAATTAAGTTGTAGTAGCATTAGGTTCCATAGGATTATTTTTAAAAAAAAAAAAAAAAAAGTTGTGAAACAAGCAAGAAAAGATATTATTATGTAAGTAGACTATAGAAAGAAATACATGCAGAAAACTGAAAATAAATATTTTAAAATAGCAAAAGGTGAAATAGAATTTTAATAGTATACCACAAAGAGCAAAGAAAGAAGACAAACAGAAAAAATATAGATACATAACTACAAAGATATAGCTAAGTAGCTGAAGAGAAAAAATGAAAGATAGGTAACTACATAGATCTAACTAAGTAACTGAAGAGAGAAATGAAAGAAAGATAAGTACACAGAACTAGCTAAGTAATTGAAGAGATAGAGAAATCTTGGTTAGGCAAAGATATACATTACAAGAAAGAAAGTAGGTCGTGTGTTAAGTCATTTACATTAGGATCTTAGAAAATGTAAATTATTCCCTTCAAGCAAAGTTTTAGTTGGGGAACCAAGGCAAATCGCAAATACAATAAATTAAGTTTTAGTTCACATTAGGAAATAAAATCAGAAAACATTAGTGGGTAACAGAAAAAGAAGACTTGAAGGTAAGAAATCACATAAGGAAAATTTCAGTTCATAGGAAGAACACAATAAATGATAGCTATATTACTTTATCAGCAATGATAGGTTATGTTAAATTAAGAAATCATTTAAACCTACAGTACTAATTAAGAAAAGTTAAAAAGCATAGTTGGAAGGACGCAAGTTAGGAAAAATTTAGTTAAAAATCAAAAAATAGTAATGCCAAAGTTAAACAAAGACGTTGGTAATACCAATAGATAAAAAAATCAAATTCATAAAGAACAACACTTAAATATCATGTCAAGGGAAATTTGTTCCATAAAATTTGTAGTATCTATAATCTTATTCAAATTAGTATAAGTCACCGTCACCTCTGTATGGTTTTATCGGTATTACAAAAAATATTTCCGTTCTTTTGCTTTTTCGTTTCACGCTATAATAGTACGATTAACTTGAGTGTGCAGTAACATTACCTTATAAGCAAATTTTCGTTCGGTTGGTATAGTAAAACAAGAATCCAACATTTCGTAACGTTTCCTTATAATCAAAGTATTCTATTTTCTCCATACTCACATTTCGTACAAGTCAATGCAGCGCAAATGGAATCATTGACACATTTGTTTACACCGTTTTGCGTTCTATAGATACATAATTACCCGCTTCCATATTTTTTCTCGCCCTATTGTTACTTTATACTAAGGATACTTAGAATAATAATAATAACGTATTACTGAAGTTTAGTTTAGTTACCAAAAGTGTAAAATAGTCTAAAATCAGCAAAGCAAGTGCAATCAAAATAAGTATATGTGGTTTTATTCTCTATATAATGAAAGAATTCTTTAATAAAGAATCAGGCGCAGACAACGTTCAGAAAAGCAAGGCAAGTGCATGACTACTGCTAATTAAAACCTTTCACCCGTAAGCCAATAAAAGCTTTATGGCGCCCCAAAAAAATAAAATACTATGTGCCACTGTGGTAATAGAGAATAAGGTAAAAGCTAAACCAGTAAGAGGTAGACAAAACATTCAATATGTAGATGCAGTCATCAAAGAGTAAATCTTAAGTCATTCTTCTCCATACATGCATTTTGCAATATATATGCTGCATCAATGAATATATGTTTCCCCTCGCAACGCTAAGTAAACAGCTAAAATTGAAAAGCAAACACACTGAAACTACACTTCCTTAGTTTTCATTTCTACAGCCATTTGGTCCGTACCAATCATCGGTATTCTCCACAACCACATTTCAAAGGTTTGCCATGTATCTTCCCTAGAAGAACGCATAAATCTAATAATCATTAGATTAGGTCTTATCCTAATTTCTCAATTCCTTCATTAAAAAAAAAATCGAGTCCTATTAGTCACAAAAATGAATTAATTTCCAAATATAAACCGTCTTTCTTTGACCCGTCAAAATGCCTTAACACCGTTTAAATACGTGTTTCCGTATCTTTCATATAAGTAAAACTCTGTTCTTTCCCTGCTCTAATATTTACTTATTGATTCAGGTAGCATTTTGGTGTAAACTACCTCAAATTTCTGAGGGACAGCACAACAAATAATGGTTTTCAAATGCAATGCTAACAAGCCTCCTCGCCAATTTTCAAGACCTTCCTTTCTTCTTAGCGCCTAAAGGAGTATATAGTAACATTACTTTCCAATAAGCATTTGCAAGCAACAATATATTTGATTTTACTTTATTAAAAAAAAAAAAAAAAAAAAAAACATCTCTTCCCCTCCGCTCCTGCCTTTTGATACACTCAAAAAGTGTAAATACTTTTCAAGTCAAACTTCCCAAGTTTTTTGCAATATACCACCGTAACTATAATAGTTATTATAATTAGGGCGGCTTAGCAGAATGAACACTATTATCTAAATATTATGAAATCTTTCAAAGTAAAAAATGTACAGAAATTCAGTTTTAGCTTCAGTAGTTGTCAAAAATTATAACTTAACATCGTCTAAAAAAAAAAAACATTTATTTTTTTCAGGAATAAACTGGGTAATGCGCAAATAACACAATATTCTTCCTGCCAAGCAAGTAAAATGTA